>NC_138178.1:115813293-116192888 GCF_964165515.1 Mesoplodon bidens
GTGTAATGCCAAATTGGAAGTTATTTTCTTTCTGCACTTTAATGGTATCATTCCATTTTCTTTGGTTTCTTTTTTTTTTCTCTTGAGAAGTCCTATTATTTTTTCTTTAAAGGAAATGTGTCTGTCTTCTCTGGCTGCTTTTAAGATGTTCTCTTTGACTTTAACTTTAAACAGCTTTGCCTGATGCATGTAAGTGTGATTTTCTTGATATTTATCCTGCTTGTATTTAGAGAGTTTCTCTAATCTATGGCTTGAGATCTTTTGTCAGTTTTTGAAAATTCTCATCCAGTTTCTGAATCATTGTTTCTTACCTCTTCCCTGAAACTTCAGTTATAGAGATGTTAGCAATTTTACCACATCCTACATACCTCTTGTGCTCTTTTTGTACTTTTCTTTTTTTCCCTCCGTGTTCTAGTCTTGATGTTTTCTATTAACCTATCTTTCAGTTTCCTAATTTCTTCTTCTGTACCTAATATGCCTTTAACTCTGTTTACTGAGTTCTTTTTTTCAGCTATTGTATTTTATAGATTCCATTACCATGATGAAAGTCTCCATCTTGTCATATATATTGCTGAAATTTTTAATTAAAATTATTTTAAAGTCTATGATAGCTCCAATATCTGGATTGCCTTTTGGTCTATTGTCTATTTTCTGGGTTTTTTTTTCCCACTTTGGTTTTGGTCATTTTTTTCTATATCCTGGCATGCTAAATAGTTTAAAAAAATGAATGTAGACATTGTATAATAAAAATTGTAAAGGCTCTGGATAATGTTATCCTATTCCAGATGGGAGTTAGTTTTTTTAATGGTAGAGTAGTCATCTTGATCCAATCAGGGAGGAAGCTGATTCAAGGCTCAATTTAAGCCTCTGTGATGGCTGGTCTATGTCTGTTTTGCTTTACTGCAAAGGCGTAGACTTTGGGGAGTCTGAACTGAAAGCCTGAGTTATTTGTCAGATCATCTCTTCCTTCATGGGCCTTGGATTTCAATTTTTATCTCTCCAGTACCATAAGACAGCCAACAGCTTAGCTCATTTGTGATTTAGGAATTAACAAATCACTCAAGGGGAAAGTGGTGGAGAATTTTCAGCTTACTTCTCTGTGATTCCCTTTTCTCCTGGATCCTGGTTCTTCTAATTCCTGGCTGTTCTAAATGTCAATTTTTATCTTTCTATCCCTGTAAGATTGACAGAAATCTCTGAGCCACTGTTTTCTTCTTGACTGCTTAACCCTGAGCCTTTTGGGAATTGGTAAATGCCTTGAAAGAAAAGGGGATAGGAGGTGTCGTAGTCAGTCCAATGCATCTCCCTTCTCTCAAGGATTAGCCCTTAAGTTCTCGAAGTCTTGATTACTGTCCAGTGCCTTAGAAAATGACTTTTTTGGGGGTAGCTTATTGAGATTTTCTAGTTATTCCTAGCATGAGGGTTGGTCTTATCAAGCTACTCTACCAGAAATTCCTAATTTCCTTTTTCAATTGTTCTTTTCTGTTGCTGATGACTTATATCTGTTTTAAAATGACACTTTGATTCATTATAGTAGCTGAACTCTAATTGATTCATTACTGATAATGTCTACATTAGCAGAGTAAAACTTATCAAAATGAGTAATACTGTTAGAATTTAGTCTGGTCAAAGAACTATGCCTGATTCCTGTGGTTAGAGTTTTAAATCACACTAGAATTATTTGTATTACTCCATTTCTCTGAAGAAAGGATGAAACTATTTTGGAAAAAATATTTATAGAGTTCATAATGTCATTGAAACTCAGCAATGAGGAAGATTAACTTGTAAAATGTTTCTCCATTAACTTCATTAACTTTTTTGCTCTGGGAATTATTAAAAATTCCCTAATTTTTATTGCTCCACTGGCTAAGAGCAGTTTCTTTATAGCCTGAATTTACTGAATCAAGAAAACCTTATCTAGGAGTCAGGTCAGACTTTACCTATACTAAATACTCTCTATTCAATAACTCTATAATCTCACCAGTGTGAATTTTATAAAAATTGAGAGGCAATGTGACTTAGTGGAAAAGAACATAGACTAGGAGTTCAGATACCCAGTTTCTAGTCTTGCTCTGCTAGTGATTATTTGATTTGGATCATACAGACTTCTCTGGACCTCTGTTTCCTTATCTGTAAAATAAAGCAGTTAAAGTAGTGAGTGGCTGTGGCAGATTTTATTTTCCAAAGATGGCTTCACAAATCACTCTATCCGATCTCACATGTTCTTACAGTGTAACTGAAATTCTGCTTGTTGAGAGGTGGGGTCTATGTTGTCCTCTCCCCACCCCCCACTTTAATCTGGGCAGGAACTTTTAACTATTCCAAACAATAGGGTATGGTAGAACTGATGCTATGTTACTCCTGAGGCTAGATCATATAAAAGATACAGCTTCCGTTTGACTCTTTCTCTTTTGGGATACTTGCTCTTGGAACTCAACAACCCAGCTGCGAGGAAGCCCAAATCAGCCCTTGCAGAGAGAACAGATGGAGAGAGATCCATGTGCAGAGAAACTGCTTTTCCTGTTTCAGCTTCAACCTGTAGCCTGCCTTCAGGGTTAATGGGTATCTCCAATTCCTGGGTCTTCTGTAGAATGGACTGACTTCTTGTTGGCTTTCCTTACCCTAGGCACTTAGTTGCTTTCCCTGGTCCTCTGAGTTAATGGTCATCCATTCTTCTGTTTTTCAGATTCCAAAATTTTGTTTTTATCTCTCATTTGCTATTGTCTTCTCTCCTGTGTTCTTTATCCTTGGGGCTTCATGTCTTTTTATTCCTCAATAGTGTTGAGAATAAAGCAGAGATAAATGTATATATTCCACCCTCCATGTTTAATTGGAAGTGTCCTCTTTCCCTTTCTAAATTTTATATTACAAGTCCATTTTCTTCTTTGACCTTCTGCATAATCTTTGAGAGTTCCAACTATAACAACCACTAAAACTTCCTGCAGGGTCAGGTATTTGCTATGATGTTTCTAGTGAAATACACTGTTGGGTGCTTTGTTTTAGTAGCCCATGGAGAAACGAGTGGGAATTAAAAGATAATCTCCCACACATATATTATCAGTTGACTTACTTTTACTTTAAAATAATTAATAGACTTTGTGGGATTTTTTTTGTGGGGATTTTTGTTAGTTTGTTTTTTGTTTTTGGTCACTCCACATGGCATGCAGGATCCTAGTTCCCTGACCAGGGATTGAACCCATGCCCCCTGCAGTGGAAGTGTGGAGTCTTAACCACTGGACTGCCAGGGAAGTCCCATAGACTTTGTTTTTTTAAGTAGTTTTAGGTTTACAGAAAAACTGAATGGAAAGATCAGATAGGTTTTTTTTTTTTTAATAAAGGTACAAAGGTAATGCAGTAGAGAAAGGATATCCTTTTCAACCAACAGCACTGGAACAGTTGAATACTTGTATACAAAAAAACAAAACCCAAAAAACCCTTCTATCTATACGTGTACCATACAAATATGAATTCAAAATGGATCATAGACATAAATATAAAACCTAACCTATAAAATGTATAGAAGAAAACAGGTATGACCTTGGGTTAAACAAAGATTTCTTAGATACAACACCAGAAATAAAAATTGATAAGTTGGTCTTCATCAAAATTAAGAACTTCTGCTCTTCAAGAGACACAGCATGAAAAGACAAGCCACAGACTGGGAGAAAATATTTGCAAACCACATGTCTGATGACAGACTTGTATTCAGAATATACTAAGAGCTCTCAAAACTCAACAATAAAAAAATAACTCAGTTTTTAAAAGTTGGTAAAATATTTAAACACACTTCATCGAAGAAGATATATTATGACAAAGAAGCATATGAAAAAATCCTTACCATCTTTAGTTTTTAGGGAAATGCAAATAAAAACTACAATGAATACTCCCACATATTTATTAGAATGCAATACATTAAAAGGGTTGACCACACTAAGTGTTGGTGAGGATATGGAGCAAGTGGAATGCTCGTACATTGCTGGTGGGAATGTAAAATTATATAAACATTTTGGGAAAGCAGTCAAACATACACTTACCCTATGTCACAGTCTTTCCACTCTGACATATTTACTTAAAGTGAAAGCATATGTCCATATAAAAACGTGTACACAAATGTTCGTAGCAGCTTTGTTTGCAATAATCATAAGCATTGGCAAACAATCCAAATGTCTGCTGACAGGTGAATGGATGAACTGTTGCACAGGCAAACAACAGAATACTACTTAGCAGTAAACAGAAGTTAACTATTGTTACATGAGCAACATGTGGCAACCATTTTTAGTTTTCTTGAGGAACCTCCAGTACTGTTTTCCATCCACATTTCCAACAACAGTGTAGGAGGGTTCCCTTTTCTCCACACCCTCTCCAGTATTTGTTATTTGTAGATTTTTTAATAATGGTCATTCTGACCAGTATGAGGTGATACCTCATTGTAGTTTTGATTTGCATTTCTCTCATAATTAGTGATGTTGAGCATCTTTTCATGTGCCTGTGGGCCACCTGTATGTCTTCTTTGGAGAAATGTCTATTTAGGTCTTCTGCCCATTTTTCAATGGGTTGTTTGTTTTTTTGTTGTTGAGTTGTATGAGCTGTATGTATATTTTGGAAGTAAAGCTCTTGTCAGTTGTATCATTTGCAAATATTTTCTCCCATTCTGTAAGTTGTCTTTTCATTTGGTTTATGGTTTACTTTGCTGTACAAAAGCTTGTAAGTTTAATTAGGTCCCATTTGTTTATTTTTGCTCTTATTTCTATTGCCTTGGGAGACTGACCTAAGAAAACATTGGTAAGATTTATGTCAGAGACTGTTTTGCCTATGTTCTCTTCTAGGAGTTTTATGGTGTAATGTCTTATATTTAAGTCTTTAAGCCATTTTGAGTTTAGTTTTCATGTATGGTGTGAAAGTGTGTTCTAACTTCATTGATTTACATGCCGCTGTCCAACTTTCCCAGCGTCACTTGCTGAAGAGACTGTCTTTCTTCCACTGTATATCCTTGCTTCCTTTGTTGAAGATTAATTGACTGTAGGTGTTTGGGTTTATTTCTGGGCTATTACATGAGCAACATGAAGACATCTGAAAATCATTAGGCTGAATTAAAGAAGCCAGACTAAAAAAAGCACGTACTGTATGATTTCATTCATATAAAATTCTAGAATATGTAAGCTAACCTGTAATGATAATGGTTGCCTGAGAATAAGGTGTGGCAGGAGTAGGAAGGAGAGATTATAATGGGGCAGGAGGAAACAAGAGCAATCCCCTAAAAGGGATGATGGCTATGTTTGTTACCTTGATTGTGGGTGATGGTTTCACTTGTGCATACATATGTTAAGGCTTACTAAATTGTACACTTTAACCATATGCAGTTCTTTTAATGTTAATTATACCTCAATAAAATGGTCAACAAAAGGCATCCATTTATGTCTTGTATATCTTTGAGTATTTTATATTTATTAAAATTTTTATTTTATTTTTAAAGGTTATACTCCATTTATAGTTATAAAATATTGGCTATATTCCATGTGTTTACTGTATATCCTTGTAGTTTATTTTTATTTATTTTTTAATATACTTTATTTTTTCAAGCAGTTTTAGGTTCACAGGAAAATTGAGTAGAAAGTACAGAGATTTTCCCATATACTCACTGACGGACCCCACACGCATACACAGTCTCCCTTACCAGAGTGGTAATTTTTTTTAAAGATTTATTTAAATATTTATGTTATCTATTTTTGGCTGCGTCGGGTCTTAGTTGCAGCACATAGGATCTTTGCTGAGGCATGCAGGATCTATCGTTGTGGCGTGCACGCTTCTCTCTAGTTGTGGTACCCAGGCTCCAGGGAGTGTGGGCTCTGTAGTTGTGGCGTGCAGTCTCTCTAGTTGAGGTGAGCGAACTCAGTAGTTGTGGCGCGCGGGCTTAGTTTCTCCGTGGCATGTGGAATCCTAGTTCCCTGACCAGGGATTGAACCTGTGTCCCCTGCATTGTAAGGCGGATTCTTCACCACTGGTCCCTGTAGCTTATTTTATATATAATGGTATATACCTCTTAATCCTCTACCCCTATATTGCCCCTCCCCCTTCCCTCTCCCCACTGGTAACCACTAGTTTGTTCTCAATATCTGAGTGTCTTTCTTTTTTGTTATATTCACTAGTTTGTCATATTTTTAGATTCCACATATAAATGCTATCACAGTATTTGTCTTTCTCTGTCTGCCTTATTTCACTTAGCATAATACTCTCCAAGTCCATCCATGTTGTTGCAAATGGCAAAATTTCATTCTTCTTATGGCTGAGTAGTATTCCATTTTATACATACACCACATCTTCTTTATCCATTCATTTGTTGATGGACACTTAGGTTGCTCCCATATCTTGGCAATTGTAAATAATATTGGGGTGCATGCATCTTTTCAAATTAGTGTTTTTGGTTTTTTTTTTTTTTGAATATATACCCAGGAGTGGAATTGCTGGGTCATGTGGTAGTTCTGTTTTCAGTTTTTTGAGAAACCTCCATACTGTTTTCCACAGTGGCTGCACCAGTTTACATTCTCACCAGGAGTGTATGAGGGTTCCCTTTTAGTGGTTTTGAGGGGAAAAAAACCCCAAATTAAATGAGAAATGCTGTCTCTGAAGAGTTAAAAGTTGTCATTAGAAAAAGCTCCACTAACTTGAAGTGTTTCTTGCCTCTTCTCATTTGGAAATATAAGATGATGACTAAAAACTACTCAATATGCTTGCCAAATTGAAGTTGATTAACCTCTGACCTTTACACATCATTTAATGAGGCAGCATGCACGCTGGCATGAAGAAGCCTCTGTCAAAATGCTGAGTTTGAGATAATTCCTTTTCTGGAGCTCTTTGTTTTGCTCCCAACCCACCTAATTTGACTCTTGTCGTGCTCCATATGAGGCTGGGGGCTTTATGTGCATCCTAGTCAGTCACAGTTGTTGGCAGAAGCAGCGTGGTGGGGAATGATAGTATCGTGGGTTCTCATGTATAAAAAGATGCATGTGATCAACAGAAAATAAAATTTCCTTTTGTCTCTGGTGAGTCCAATTTAGCAATTATTACGGTATTTGAGGAAAATGTCAGTGTAGTCATTTTGTTTAGATTATTTTGTGTCTTGATGAGCTAAGAAAAGAGAACGAATGCTGAGATGGGCAGTGTGTGATAGAGAGCCGACTGAATTTTCTGTGCTGTACACAAAGACTGAAAGCAAATTGCCCACAGATTGAAATAATTTCCTTGGGGTCACAAATGTCAACAGCATCTTTCAGAATTGGTTTTCTTTTTAAAACTGGGAGTTTCTTTCTGATGTTGTCCAGCTTTGAGAACGAGCCTCGCATAGAACACATTTAGAGCCTTTGGAGGACAACTCGAAGCTCATGGTGATGTGTCATCCTTATATATTATTTATTTCCATCCCATTATCATCATGATCATCACTGTCATCATTAAATATTTATTGATTGTCACGTGCAGAGATTTTTAAAAAAACCCAGAGAAACTATACATTTAAAATAATGTGAAAATTAAGGACTCCCTTTATATAGTTTTATATAATCAGGCGACAGGTCTATATATGATAAAATATTGTAGTTCTCACATAAGCAGTGGGAACAGTGGCTCATGACTGTTAGTGTGAGGTTAAAGAAAATCCTTCTAGAATCTTCCTATCTTTATTATTTAAAGTTGCCTAAGGGACTGGAAAGGATCTTCAAATGGAGGCCATAATTTGGACCTTAGTTTCATAGGAACTACTTGCTGTCTGGGAGAGACCATGACATAAGGTGGCCTTTTCTTATTCATTCATATGACTGAGATAAAACATATAAACTTAGAGGGAAAAGACCACTCTGTCACCTGTCTCACATCTTTTAGCCTGGACGCATTCACTTCTGGCATGCATTCATTCAATAATACTTATCGAGCAGCTACTATTTAGCAATAGATACAGATAATAAGCAGTTGCTTTGGAGAACATGACAGCACAGAGGTGGGATCTAGGTGTTATAAGAGGCATAGAGGAGGCTCCTTAGCTTCATCTTGTGGGTGCTGGTGGTGCTCAGAAAAGGCTTTTTGATGAAGTGATACCTCAACTAAGATCTAAAAGATGAGTAAGACTTAACAGGGCAGAGGGAGTAAGGAGGTAGAGAAAGGTCGCGGCAGAGGCCAGCACACATGAACTCTCAGAGGAGAGAGAGGGTGAGCCGGGCACTTTTTCAGAACTGCATGGGGTACAGAATGAGTGGAGGAGTGGTGAGGCATGCGGCTTGGGAGGTAAGCAAGTGCCAGAGCAAGGCCGAGTACACAAGGTCACTGGACTAGCATACAGAGTAGTATAAGCAGGGAATTCACTTGTTGAGAATTTTACTTTAGAAAGGACTTAATATGTTTGATGAGAAGAAAAATAATTAGATTTGAAAGCAGATTATTACAAAATGCTACAGTGAAAATTTGTTAAATATATGAATGTTAGTAAATGTACTATAGTTTAGCCCCTTCTAGATATATGTTCCAGATCGTTTTTATTCTGTTTCATTGTAATATGCCTTCTGAAGTAAACTCATAGTCACATATGAATATACTATTTAGAATTTAAAACCGCAGGTAGTAGTCTACTTCCCCTGGAGGTGAGGGAGACAGAAGCCTCTTCCATTTCACTAAACTGGGGAAAAGCCTCCATGCATCAAACACATTCGTAGTATTCTCACGAACCCAGGCTCCAGGAAAGCCAACTAAAAGGGAAATAGAAACAAGGGCAGAATCCTGTACTATCTACTCATCTTGTGAGTTGGGTCTGTATTAATTAGGAAATTAATTAGGAAAACTCAGTACATTTGGGAAATGGAAATTAGGGCTAGAAGTATCTGTATTTTGAGGTCAAGTTTTCCACATAACTCTGGAAAACAAAGCTATAGCCAACGCCTGAAGTAGTTACTTCATGGATTCAGCAAACATTTGTGAGTACAAACCATGTGCCAAGCAAGGTGCCAGAAGGTTGAGTGAACCAGGCAGATACAGGCTCTGTCCTCGTGGAGCAAACGGTCAGTCTGACCAACTAGAAAGTGGGATGCAGGGGTGGTAGAATGTTCTCACAGTCAGTGCGAAACTTCCCAATGCCTGGGGCAGCAGTGTGCTTGAGTAGAGGAAGGTGGTTTGGATACCTCACTGTAGTTGTGAAGAATCGCTGGAAATTCTCGAATCTATTTTTATGTTCAGTGAGCTTCTAACTCTTACTTGATCATCAGCACTTTATTCTTTTGTGATCTGGCTCCTTGTATCAATTGTAGTTTTTGAATATATATTTTTTCCCCTGCAAGCTAGGTGTTTTGCTGCACAACCTTTCCTTTGTGGTGGTAGGAGGGTTGACTCAGAAGTATTAGACCACCGTAGGATCAAGGGAAAGGCTGGGAGGTGGAGTTTAAATGAACTCTTTTTAGAGAGGCTGTGAAGCTTGGACATCCTGGGTACTTGGTGATTCCTGGCAGTGGTCAAGCCTCAGACTCTGTTAAACAGCACAGTTTTTGTCCCCTGAATAAAAGTACTTTTCAATTACTATTATTATTATTTTTGCTTTGCAAAATTGTTGTAGATTAAACCAAATGACAGGCTCTGTGGTTCTTAATATTTTCCTTAAATCACATCTTATTGGCCATGCCAAGTTGCAGGATTGTTTTGCAGAGTAGGCTTTTTAATTAATTAGGTATTAAGTGGGGCCTATACTGGGTTTACCACACTAAGGCCTGTGTGGACCTGTATCTTAAAAGCACTTTATGCGTCTTTGATGGGAATAGACTCATCACAGGTGGCGAAATGTCATAGAGGTGACTTGTTTTAATTTCTTTGATTTTATCCGGTAATGAGATTTGTTTGAGGGTGGATCTAGATATGGGAAGGCAAAAATGTAGCTCTGCAGTGTCATGAATGTGTTATGTTTCCTTTCTTATTACTGGAAAAAAAAAATCTTCTCTCTCGGGATTCACTGTTGGCGCAGTGGTTGAGAGTCCGCCTGCTGATGCAGGGGACGCAGGTTTGTGCCCCGGTCCGGGAGGATCCCACATGCCACGGAGCGGCTGGGCCTGTGAGCCATGGCCGCTGAGCCTGCGCGTCCAGAGCCTGTGCTCCGCAACGGGAGAGGCTGCAACAGTGAGAGGTCCGTGTACCGCAAAAAAAAAAATCTCTCTTTTAGCACACTGCCAAGAAATTTACCCCCTTAGCTTCTGGGGCTCTCTGATGGAAAGTCATAAGCAGCAAAATGATATGTGTGTTAAGTTATTTGATACACTGTAAGGAAAAAAAGTATTTTGCTAAAGTTGGCTTCTGTAAGCTGCATGTCTGAACAGCTAATCTTTTTCATAGAGAGGAAACTGTATTTTGTATGATTATGGACCCTAACAATTCAAATCCATTTGCTCCCTCTTGTTTCTGCATGATTCGTGGACATGGATGTTTTTCTTTAAGGCTGTGCTGCAGGTGTGCACAGGGGAGTTGGCCTTAAATGCTTCTAAGACTTCATTAGTGGAACATTACAGACACACAGGAAATCCTCTTGAGGTAGGGTTTACTATTTTGCTTCCATGCCTGATATGCTTGAGACATGGTTTCTCCACTTTAGAGAGAAACTGGCATAGAAGGTGGCTGTGCGCATCAGCAGACACCTCTGAACATTTACATAGAGATGTAGGCCCAGTGTGACAAATGGACCCTGTTTGATTGAAAATATTGTCACTTTTGTTTCCTATTTTACAAAACCCCCCAAAAGTGATTTAGTGGACAGAGCCTAGGGGGTCCACAAGGCATAAGGATAAATGACCCCTATCTGACAGTATCATAATTACAGAGTGTTTAATAATCCTTCGTGACTCTATATGCCAAAGCTCTTGTATACTCTTAGAAATTATGATCTCAGAAACCCCAGCACAATCAGTTGTTTCTTTATTGCATCACTGGGCAGTAAGCTGTGGAAAACAGTTCTGCAGCTCAGGCTTTGGGTTGGAAAGAGCAGAGTCTAAGGCATAGACTTACCACTCACTAGCTGTGAGATCCTGGACAAGTCCTTTTTTGCTTTTCTTTGACTTCTCTGTGCTTTTGTTTCCTCATCTGTGACATGGGGATAACAAGAGGACCCACTGAAGAGGGCAGGTGTGAGGATTAAATAGAACAGTCTAGATAAAGCACTTAGAGTGGGGCCTGGCACACAGGGCTGCTCCTGTCGGCCTCTTACCTGCCTCCCTGGCTCTGGGAAAGAAGACCTTCTTTGTAAATGTGCTTGTCGTGTCCTTTCAATAAGGAATTTGTTTGCTTGAAGACAAAAGCTGTGGCAGATATTAGCTCATGTTCTCAGAACCAGGGGGCCCAAGCAGCAGCAGGGTGTGAGGGAGAATGCCTTGGCGGGACTCAGAAGACACAACCTCTGGTTCAGGGTTAGAAGCTAATGGTGTGACTTTAGATTCTCTGCACTTAGTTCCTCACCTATCCAGTGCATAGGAGCCTGGAAGTATTTGTCTAGATTAAGGAATGAATCTGTAAAATGAAGTGATTGGATGGAATGATTGAATCCAAATCCTCTTTCAGGGCTCCCATTCCTAAGGGAGAAAGTTCCTCAATGACTGGACATCTGCTCTAACTCTGCCATGTGGAGTTTAAAAAAAATTTTTTTTTTATTGTGGTAAAAGTCATATAATGTAAAACATAGTATTTTAATCATATTTAACTGTACAGTTCAGTGGCACTAAGTACATTCACACTGTTGTGCATCTCTCACCATCATCCATCTCCCAAATTTTTCACCTTCCTAAACTGAAACTCTGTCCCCATTAACCACCAACTCCCCATTCCCCCTCCCCACCACCAACCCCCCCCAGGCCCCTGGCATCTACCAAGGTATTTTCTGACTCTATGAATTTGTGCCACTTCCAGTTGGTATGATTGACATGTGCAACAGTTTGGGGTGATGTTGTGCTTATGGGAATGGCAGTGGCTTAAGAAAGTAGCTACAGATGGATAGATAGATGGTTTTGTCAGAAGATGATATGAAAAGAACTTTGATAGACAATCAGCCCTATACTTTCATCTCCCCCAAACCATGGGCCTGTTTTATATTCTTATTATTCTCTTTAGCTAGGAATAAGTCCTCTCAAACTTTGCTTTATATGTTTATTTGGATTATTCGGTAATTCCTTTCTTTTTTTCTTCAAGATTGCCTTGATATTTTAACCCAAATATGGGTCTCCCAAATATGTGGGAGATCTGTTTCTCCCACATCCATCATACTAGTGTGTGTGAGGTTGCCAGGATCATCCATAGACCCTGAGCTCCTTTGTTCTTCTAGTGAAAATCAACAAGAATGATTCACTTAATGTAGTAGGGTTGAGAGAAGAAAAAGGAACCAGAATGGTGAGAAATGAACTTTGGGCTGGGTCTGGTGATGTCAGCATTTTAAGGAAATAAAGTTGTTATTTAGATATATATAAAATAATATTTAAAGAAAGACCTATCAGGGACTGTATAAGCCCTTTAAATGTATCACCTCACTTAATTGTCAAAATACCCCACGAGGTCAGTGCTATATTTATCCTCATCTTACAGATGAAGAAAATGAGGCACAGAGAGATTGAGTAATTTGCCCAAGGTCACACAGTAGATGGTAAAACTGGGATTTAAATTCAGAAGTTCTTGCTCCAGGTTCTGTGCCTTAGTACAGATAAAATTTACATATATGGCACAGTCTCATTGCCCTCAGCTCAGGCAACATGGAACCAGGTCTTGCAGGAGCCCTGCATCTTGAACGATACCCCCAAATTATACAGGAGTATATGGACCTCCACCAGAGCCAAAATAGACCCAGCAAAGACAAGACTACTTCTGAACCTGGCGTACCCTAGATTGTCACCCTATATTTCTGCTAGGGACATACTTGCCTTCCCAGGGACATCACTACAGTGATTCGAGCCAGCAGCCTCACTCTACTACTTCTCAACCAACTGCTTTCAGCTCCTGTTGAAATGAAACATCACCATCCCATGCACTTTAACTCCAGTGTAGGTGGAATGTCCATCCACATTCCAATAATTGTCTTGGTTTTAGGGAGAACTTCAAACTCAAATATATCTGCCCTCTGTGCCCCTTAGAAAATACCATAATCAATAAAAATAATGCCTAGATTCCCCACTCTTGTTAGCCTCCAGGTATGGCCCTATGACAAGTACTTGCCAGTGGAATGTGAGCGGGTGGGGGCCCCTTCCGAGTCTGGGTCTTAAGACACTGGGCATGCACTCCTACACATCCTCTTTTTGTTCCTGAGAGCTAGAATACAGCAGCACCTGTGACCCAGCTTTGATCAAGCAGGCATGGAGCACGCTGGAGCCTTCCTATTCAGGACGTGGTCCACAGTCTGTAAGCCTGGTATCATCTGGGAGCTTGTTGGAAATGCAGACTCGCAGGCCATAACCCAGACTGGAAACCAGAATCTACATTTTTAACAAGGACCCCAGCAGATTCACACACACATTAAAATCTGGTAAACCAACAACATAGAAATATCCTGGCTCTCTGAGTGATCACATGGACTGTGGCTGCCCTGATAACTGGTCCTCTCATCTCGGGACTGTTATGTGATAAAGAATAAGCATCTATGGTAACCCACCATAATTTGAGGTCTCTTTGTTGCAATGGCTTAGCCTTCATCCTAAGTAATGCAGTGTTTTTATACTGATTTTAATGTTGAGGAAACCGAGATTTAGAAAGTGTATCATCAGGTGTGGCACATATATACAATGGAATGTTACTCCGCCATAAAAAGAAATGAAATTGAGTTATTTGTAGTGAGGTAGATGGACCTAGAGTCTGTCATACAGAGTGAAGTAAGTCAGAAAGAGAAAAACAAATACCATATGCTAATGCATATATAAGGAGTCTAAAAAAAAAAAGGTTCTGATGAACCTAGGGGCAGGACAGGAATAAAGATGACACAGGGAGAGGGAGGGTAGGCTGGGACGAAGTAAGAGAGTGGCATGGACTTATATACACTACCAAATGTAAAATAGATAGCTAGTGGGAAGCAGCCGCATAGTGCAGGGAGATCAGCTTGGTGCTTTGTGACCACCTAGAGGGGTGGGATAGGGAGGGTGGGAGGGAGACGCAAGAGGGAGGGGATATGGGGATATATGTATACGTATAGCTGATTCACTTTGTTATACAGCAGAAACTAACAACATTGTAAAGCAATTATACTCCCATAAAGATGTTAAAAAAAAAAAAAAGAAAGAAAGTGTATCATCAGGACCCTCACAGGAGATAGGATTCAACTTGGATGTTTGGAATAAAGAGATTTTAATCACAGGGGTTGTGGGCAGGGTTAAGGATAGAGGGCTACTGTGGGGTCCTCTTTCAAGAAGCTTGGCAGTAAAGGGAAGGGAACCAACTGGTAGCTAGAAGTTATAGTTTGGGAATCAAGCCTGTGGGCTGTGGGGAAGGAACTAGTGAAAGAGAAGAGACTGAGGTTAAAGGAGATGATTGATGGGGCCCTGAAGGAGGCAAGGGGCCAGAATAAAAGCAGGGCTTGATGGGAGAGGGATGGTTACTTCTCCGAGATAGGAGGGAAGGAGGGACAGATGTGTGTGGATGAGTCAGTTTGTGATGTGTGTGTGTGACTAGGCTTGAGGAAGCTGGTGCCTTCTCTGCAGAGCAGGAGATGAGGTCTCGTGCAGAGAGAGAAGGGGGCATTTCTTGCACAAGTTAAGGAGATCTTGTACAAATCAAGGGAGGGAAGATGGTGAACACATGTGGGGGAAGGCTGTGTCTAGTTTGAAAATCTCTCCTGCTGTAAGTCCTCTGCTTTGTTCCTGGGCGCAAAGTGGTTCAGTTGGAGAACCACTCTGGTCCAGTAGGAAATTATGCTTCTGATAAAGGGTCTCTGTTAGGTACCATATGGTAGAGAATTTCCTCAGAGTAGAACCTGGACAGTGACAGCATATCCTGAACTATCACGTAACATTTGAGGCACTAAAATTTCATTGTTGTTTCTTTGTCCATCGGCAGAAGCTGCCCAGGTGCTCACCTGGTTGCTTGGAGAGAATGAGGCAATGTATTTATAATAGAGCAGCTGCTTCAGTCTCACTCATTTGAGCCCCTGTTTAGAATTCATATGTGGGAAAATTGTTTGGAAGGTGCTACAACCAGAGTTGGCGGCCAATAGTTCTGTGTATTATGTGCCAGATGGCCTGGAGAGATGAAGACTTGCCCCAGGGGACTCAAGTTGCCCACTACCTACTCTGCAGAATCTGATAGGGGATGCTTGGGCCTGGGGGAAGTTACCATTTTGTAGTCATCTCCATGTTAGCTGGCTTTGCTGGCCAAACCATCAGGCCAGCTGGTGGCTTCTCTTTGGCAGTGGTTTTAAGAAAAGGATTTCTTTTATAAAGACAATAGATTTTTTCATCTATGTTTGAATAGATTAGGGCTCTCTCTTCCACTGCTGAATTGTTTGTCCAATTAAAAAAAAAAGAAAGTGAACAAGGACACGTAATTCTCAATCTCTCTGTAACTTCTGATTCTAAGTCTACAGGGTAAAAGGGCTCTGCTTTGTACCTGCTGGATATAACCATTTCTGAATAATTTTTTATGTTGAAATATCATGTTGTAAATAGGGAGGGGATGATTTTAGAAGCATTGGTTAACGTTTTCACAAGTTTCGTGTCAGGAAAGATTTATACCAGTATCAAATAAGACAAAGCACAAATTACTAGGCATCTAGTCATATAATGTTTTTTGGCATGAGTGCAGTAAATAATTTTATATAAATTCTTGGCCTTTTCTTAAATTCCAGGAACAAAATAACTGGGTCCTTTGGGGGAATTATCTTGTTCTGAAAGCTGTTTCTTTTTAACAGAAAAG
Organism: Mesoplodon bidens; assembly: GCF_964165515.1. Lineage (NCBI taxonomy): Eukaryota > Metazoa > Chordata > Mammalia > Artiodactyla > Ziphiidae > Mesoplodon > Mesoplodon bidens. The sequence goes on from NC_138178.1 coordinate 115,829,185, forward strand.
ACAAACTTGATTATCTAATTGTTTATAAAATAGAAAAAAGTGAATTAAAACTTAGTTAATGGGATAATTCACTGCTTTAGGCTTTCCCTGCATTTCTGGCTAAATAGTGTGTTTATTTTGCTTATGAAAACTTAAATTTATTTGCTAGTTATAGGCAGACATATCCAAAAATAAGCATGCGTGAAAAAGGTTCAGAGATGTTGTTAAATGGAAAAAGCGAGTTATAATATGTATAGTATGACTCCCAAACCTATAAAAAAAAGTAGTATAGGGCTTCCCTGGTGGAGCAGTGGTTGAGAGTCCGCCTGCCGATGCAGGGGACACAGGTTCGTGCCCCGGTCCAGGAAGATCCCACATGCCACGGAGCGGCTAGGCCCGTGAGCCATGGCCGCTGAGCCTGTGCGTCCGGAGCCTGTGCTCCGCAACGGGAGAGGCCACAACAGTGAGAGGCCTGCGTACCGCAAAAAAAAAAAAAAGTAATATAGGCATACACAAATACAGAGATATTTGTATGTATGTAAATAATTGGAAGGAATTCTGAGTTTTAATTTCATTTTTTATTGACTCTTTTTTTGCATTTACTGTTTTCCTAAATGGAGTTACTTCTCGTGTCTGGGCAGATGAGAGTAGACTCTTAAGGAACATGATGCTTCTCAGATGAGGGTGAGGGCTGAAGCCTCCTGATGAAGTTGAAGTGCTGAGAGGTGTCACGGTATTTCCAGGGTGGGCATAATGCTGCAAAATTGGAAGGCTGAAATAACTGAACGCTGTTGCTTCCCTAGAAATAAAATGTATATTCTGTACATTTATTTATTCTCAGTTGTTTTATTATCAGAATTCTATATTTGAGGTTTGGATAAAATTTCACTTAATCAGAAAACAATTATTAAAAATAAAGCGAATTTCGAAGTGATGAATACAAACAGCAGTTTGTTAACCTGCGGAAAATGTACTTGATTTGAAGTCAAACAAATCACCTCCACTTCATTAACAGGTATTCTAATGAGATGGTGGTTTAGGAAAGAAAAATGGAAAACGCCCAGGGAAGAATGACCATACAGCACATATTGTCACTGTGTGTCTTTGGCTCATCTTATACCCATCACAAACATGCATGTTTTGGGGTGTGTTAAATTATTACAGAAGAGATGCCAAGGGCTGAACAGATTCATAAATAACAGATTATTATAGCAAAGACATTTTATTGCAGCCTAGGAGCTAACATTGTCTGATTTCTGAAGACTTAAAACACACCTACAATTTAGAGTAGGCCTCAGGGGGCTTCCCTGGTGGCGCAGTGGTTAAGAATCTGTCTGCCAGTGCAGGGGACATGGGTTCGAGCCCTGGTCCGGGAAGATCCCACATGTCGCGGAGCAACTAAGCCCATGTGCCACAACTACTGAACCTGCGCTCTAGAGCCTGCGAGCCACAACTCTGAAGCCCATGTGCCACAGCTACTGAAGCCTGCACACCTACAGCCCGTGCTCCGCAGCAAGAGAGGGCACCGCAATGAGAAGCCCGCGCACCACAATAAAGAGTAGCCCCCGCTCTCTGAAACTAGAGAAAGCCCGTGCGCAGCAACGAAGACCCAACACAGCCAAAAATAAATAAATAAATGAAATAAATCTATTAAAGTAGGCCTCAGGGAAGCCTGTGGTGAGACATCCAGCCCAAGGCAATTTATTGGCAGAATTAAATTCTGGCTAATTTCCTTAGTGCCTGTGTGGCCAGCGCTCTCATTAACTGCACTAGTTACCAATGGAAAATACATCTTTCAGTGAGGGTGCTTTGCTGAAGTGGAGCCAGCCTCCTGCAAAGTGCCTGGAAGACTGGTTTGGAGTATTCTGAAGTGGTTTGGGGGTCCCCAGAGACTCCCTGGCATGGAACAATGACTCCTGTTAGGGGCTCCTTTGGCCTCAGTGGAAGGTTCTGAAGTGAGGCTGTGTTAACGCCTGGCCCCGTTGCTAAGACAGCTTCTGTGTGTCATTGTGTGGAGGAGGGAGTTCAGCTCTACAGCTCACCTCCCATCGCGGCGAGAGGGATGTGAAAGGGAGAGCAGAGGACCCGGAGGATGATATGAAGTGAAGGAGATGCAAAGGCTGGAGATGAGTTTGGAGAAGAAGCACGGGCACGGGCATGGGCATGGGCACTTTCAAGGCAGAAGAGGCTGGAGTCAGGGGTAATGGCGAGCCGGAGAGCACGCAGTTGAGTTCAGGCATCTTAGGAGAGTGTAAGGAAGTGAGAGGAACGGGAGATGAGGTAGAGATGTGAGGTTTGCCGCAGTGAGCTGACGGAAAGGCAGACTGGGGTGGGATGGGGTGGGGTAACATCGAAATGTCTGTGGATTTACAGAGGTGAGTGGTTACCCACACACACTGGATTTTAGAACCTTCTCTGTGGTGACTTCCACATTTTTACTCAACAAAGCCCCATTGTGCTCTTGTGTTTTCTCTTTGCCAGTATAATGGACAGAGGGGGTGTGCATTTCATAAGTGACACTCAAGTAGTGACTACGCTTATCTGTGGTCTCTAAATTGGCCAACAGCTTAATGCAATGGGACAGGATGGAGAGTAGGGGTGCAGGAAGATGACTTTGGTCAGACTGGAGAACTTGTCTGTCACAGAGGTGTGGGTATCGCACCCCTGGTAAAGGACATGGCAGGAATGCTTTGGGTTGATTCTGGAACAGTTCACATTTTCCTTTCAAGGAAGGGGAGACTAGTTTGTGTATCACTTCAGGCACTGGAGTGATGTCACCCTGGGAAGTGGGGAACTCTGAGATGAAAGTACGTGGCGAATTGAGACCAGGGGTGTCTTTAGAGTCAATGAAAGAGATTGTGATTAGAATCCTGAGAGCACAACTGAAGTCATAAGGATAAAGAGAAGAAAAAAAGGAAAGGTCAAAGAGTCTCCTAAGGATTGTGGTACAGCTCTATGAAATTGAACAAGTTAGAGTAGACATCTTATTGGCAGATGTCTGTAAGAACCAATTAGAATAATTTACTTCGTATGCCTAAGAAAAACAGCTGCAGAAAGTCAATAAAGGGGCTAGTGAGGAATCAGGAGGCTAGTGAGAATAGGGAGGCATTTTCAAAGGATCTTTCAAGCCCATGAGGCATCAGAGGAAGCTATTACTTCTATTATGACAAATCTGGTGTTTTAGAATGAGAAATTCCACCTTGAGTGAATAGAGCTACAGATATATAGTATATAGTATACTATAGTGTAGTATACTATATACTATAGTATATCGTAGAGTGAGCCACAGGCAGCAGATCTGTAAAATTTCAGTGACTATGATTTTCTTACTTGCATATGCTCTGTGGTTAAACAGGGGCTCGTATTCTCACTCACTTTTTTTTTTATGATGCTTTAGTCTTGGTAATACTTTTTGTGTTAAAATGACATTATTATTTTTTTCTTTTTAAGATACAAGCATTCTTGCTCGCCTAATGAACCTCCCTAGCTTGTAGGAATGAAAAGGCAGCCTTATGGCTATAGTTTGGAGAGTATAAATGACAGTTTGGGCAAAGTATCCTTAGAATTCTTTCAGTAGTGTCTAATTCACAGACTTAAAAATAATAGGTGATTTTCTAAGAGAAGTTCCAATATATACTTCTGTATATAATTGATTGTATTCTTCTATGCATATTTCTTTTTTAAAAAAACGTTTTTCTTGGAGTATAATAGCTTTACAATGGTGTGTTAGTTTCAGCTTTATAACAAAGTGAATCAGTTATACATATACATATGTTCCCATATCTCTTCCCTCTTGCGTCTCCCTCCCTCCCACCCTCCCTATCCAACCCCTCTAGGTGGTCACAAAGCACCGAGCTGATCTCCCTGTGCTATGCGGTTGCTTCGCACTAGCTATCTATTTTCCGTTTGGTAGAGTATATATGTCCGTGCCACTCTCTCACGTTGTCACAGCTTACCCTTCCCCCTCCCCATATCCTCAAGTCCATGCTCTAGTAGGTCTGTGTCTTTATTCCTGTCTTACCCCTAGGTTCTTCATGACACGTTTTTTTTCTTAGATTCCATATATATGTGTTAGCATACGGTATTTGTCTTTCTCTTTCTGACTTACTTCACTCTGTATGACAGACTCTAGGTCCATCCACCTCACTACAGATAACTCAATTTCATTTCTTTTTATGGCTGAGTAATATTCCATTGTATATATGTGCCACATCTTCTTTATCCATTCATCTGTTGATGGACACTTAGGTTGTTTCCATCTCCGAGCTATTGTAAATAGAGCTGCAATGAACATTTTGGTACATGACTCTTTTTGAATTATGGTTTTCTCAGGGTATATGCCCAGTAGTGGGATTGCTGGGTCATATGGTAGTTCTATTTGTAGTTTTTTAAGGAACCTCCATACTGTTCTCCATAGTGGCTGTACCAATTCACATTCCCACCAGCAGTGCAAGAGTGTTCCCTTTTCTCCACACCCTCTCCAGCATTTATTGTTTCTAGATTTTTTGATGATAGCCATTCTGACTGGTGTGAGGTGATACCTCATTGGAGTTTTGATTTGCATTTCTCTAATGATTAATGATGTTGAGCATTCTTTCATGTGTTTGTTGGCAATCTGTATATCTTCTTTGGAGAAATGTCTATTTAGGTCTTCTGCCCATTTTTGGATTGGGTTGTTTGTGTTTTTGGTATTGAGCTGCATGAGCTGCTTATAAATTTTGGAGATTAATCCTTTGTCAGTTGCTTCATTAGCAAATATTTTCTCCCATTCTGAGGGTTTTCTTTTTGTCTTGTATGTGGTTTCCTTTGCTGTGCAAAAGCTTTGAAGTTTCATTAGGTCCCATTTGTTTATTTTTGTTTTTATTTCCATTTCTCTAGGAGGTGGGTCCAAAAGGATCTTGCTGTGATTTATGTCATAGAGTGTTCTGCCTATGTTTTCCTCTAAGAGTTTGATAGTGTCTGGCCTTACATTTAGGTCTTTAATCCATTTTGAGTTTATTTTTGTGTATGGTGTTAGGCAGTGTTCTAATTTCATTCTTTTACATGTAGCTGTCCAGTTTTCCCCAGCACCACTTATTGAACAGACTGTCTTTTCTCCATTGTATATTCTTACCTCCTTTATCAGAGATAAGCTGACCATATGTGTGTGGGTTTTTCTCTGGACTTTCTATCCTGTTCCATTGATCTATATTTCTGTTTTTGTGGCAGTACCATACTGTCTTGATTACTGTAGCTTTGTAGTATAGTCTGAAGTCCGGAGTCTGATTCCTCCAGCTCCATTTTTCTTTCTCAAGATTGCTTTGGCTATTCGGGGTCTTTTGTGTTTCCATACAAATTGTGAAATTTTTTGTTCTAGATCTGTGAAAAATGCCATTGGTTGTTTGATAGGGATTGCATTGAATCTGTAGATTGCTTTGGGTAGAATAGTCATTTTCACAATGTTGATTCTGCCAATCCAAGAACGTGGTTTATCTTTCCATCTGCTTGTATCATCTTTAATTTCTTTCATCAGTGTCATAATTTTCTGCGTATGGGTCTTTTGTCTCCTTAGGTAGGTTTATTCCTAGGTATTTTATTCTTTCTGTTGCAATGGTTAATGGGAGTGTTTTCTTAATTTCACTTTCAGATTTTTCATCATTAGTGTATAGGATTGCAAGAGATTTCTGTGCATTAATTTTGTAACCTGCTACATTACCAAATTCATTGATTAGCTCTAGTAGTTTTCTGGTAGCATCTTTAGGATTCTCTATGTATAGTATCATGTCATCTGCAAGCACTGACAGCTTTACTTCTTCTTTTCTGATTTGGATTCCTTTTATTTCTTTTTCTTCTCTGATTGCTGTGGCTAAGACTTCCAAAACTATGTTGAATAATAGTGGTGAGAGTGGGCAACCTTGTATTGTTCCTGATCTTAGTAGAAATGGTTTCAGTTTTTCACCATTGAGGATGAGGTTGGCTGTGGGTTTGTCATATATGGCCTTTATTATGTTGAGGTAAGTTCCCTCTATTCCTACTTTCTGGAGGGGTTTTATCATAAATGGGTGTTGAATTTTGTCAAAAGCTTTCTCTGCATTTATTGAGATGATCATATGGTTTTTCTCCTTCAATTTGTTAATATGGTTTATCACATTGATTGATTTGTGTATATTGAAGAATCCTTGCATTCCTGGGATAAACCCCACTTGATCATGGTGTATGATCCTTTTAATGTGGTGTTGGATTCTATTTGCTAATAGTTTGTTGAGGATTTTTGCATCTATGTTCATCAGTGATATTGGCCTGTATTTTCTTTTTTTTTTTTTGACATCTTTGTCTGGTTTGGGTGTCAGGGTGATGGTGGCCTTGTAGAATGAGTTTCGGAGTGTTCCTCCCTCTACTATATTTTGGAAGAGTTTGAGGAGGATAGGTGTTAGCTCTTCTCTAAATGTTTGATAGAATTTGCCTGTGAAGCCATCTGGTCCTGGGCTTTTGTTTGTTGGAAGATTTTTAATCACAGTCTCAATTTCAGTGCTTGTGATTGGTCTGTTCATATTTTCTATTTCTTCCTGGTTCAGTCACAGAAGCTTGTGCATTTCTAACAGTTTGTCCATTTCTTTCAGGTTGTCCCTTTTATTGACATATAATTGCTTGTAGTAATCTCTCATGTTCCTTTGTATTTCTGCAGTGTCAGTTGTTACTTCGCTTTTTTCATTTCTACTTCTATTGATTTGAGTCTTCTCCCTTTTTTTTTCATGATGAGTCTGGCTAATGGTTTATCAATTTTGTTTATTTTCTCAAAGAACCAACTTTTAGTGTTATTGATCTTTGCTCGTTTCCTTCATTTCTTTTTCATTTATTTCTGATGTGATCTTTATGATTTCATTCCTTCTGCTGACTTTGGGGTTTTTTTGTTTTCTTTCTCTAATTGCCTTAAGTGTAAGGTTAGGTTGTTTATTTGAGGTATTTCTGTTTCTTAAGGTAGGATTGTATTGCTATAAACTTCCCTTTTAGAACTGCTTTTGCTGCATTGCATAGGTTTTAGGTCGTCATGTTTTCATTGTCATTTGTTTCTAGGTATTTTGTGGTTTCCTCTTTGATTTCTTCAGTGATCTCTTGGTTATTAAGTAGTGTATTGTTTATCCTCCATGTGTTTGTATTTTTTACAGATTTTTTCCTGTAATTGATATCTAGTCTCATAGCATTGTCGTCAGAAAAGATACTTGATACGATTTCAATTTTCTTAAATTTACCACAGCTTGACTTGTGACCCAAGATATGATCTATCCTGGAGAATGTTCCATGAGCACTTTAGAAGAAAGTGTATTCTGTTGTTTTTGGATGGAATGTCCAATAAATATCAATTCAGTTCATCTTGTTTAATGTGTCATTTAAAGCTTGTGTTTCCTTATTTATTTTCATTTTGGATGATCTGTCCATTGGTGAAAGTGGGGTGTTAAAGTCCCCTACTATGATTGTGTTACTGTCGATTTCCCCTTTTATGGCTGTTAGTATTTGCCTTATGTATTGAGGTGCTCCTATGTTGGGTGCATAAATATTTACAATTGTTATATCTTCTTCTTGGATCGATCCCTTAATCATTATGTAGTGTCCTTCTTTGTCTCTTATAATAGTCTTTTTCTTAAAGTCTATTTTGTCTGATATGAAAAATTGCTACTCCAGCTTTCTTTTGTTTTCCATTTGCATAGAGTATCTTTTTACATCCCCTCACTTTCAGTGTGTATGTGTCCGTAGGTCTGAAATGGGTCTCTTGTAGACAGTATATATACAGGTCTTGTTTTTGTATCCATTCAGCCAGTCCGTGGCTTTTTCTTGGAGCTTTTAATCCATTTACATTTAAGGTAATTATCGATATGTATGTTCCTGTTATCGTTTTCTTAATTGTTTTGGGTTTGTTATTTTAGGTCTTTTCCTCCTCTTGTGTTTCCTGCCTAGGTAAGTTCCTTTAGCATTTGTTGTAAAGCTGGTTTGGTGGTGCTGAATTATCTTAGCTTTTGCTTGTCTGTAAAGGTTTTAATTTCTCCGTGGAGTCTGAATGAGATCCTTGCTGGATAGGGTAATCTTGGTTGTAGGTTTTTCCCTTTCATCACTTTAAATATGTCCTGCCACTCCCTTCTGGCTTGCAGAGTTTCTGCTGAAAGATCAGCTGTTAACCTTATTGGGATTCCCTTGTATATTATTTGTTGTTTTTCCCTTGCTGCTTTTAATATTTTTTTGTTTGTATTTAATTTTTGATAGTTTGATTAATATGTGTCTTGGCATGTTTCTCCTTGGATTTATCCTGTATGGGACTCTATGTGCTCCCTGGAGTTGATTAACTATTTCCTTACCCATATTAGGGAAGTTTTCAACTATATTCTCTTCAAATATTTTCTCAGTCCCTTTCTTTTCCTCTTCTTTTTCTGGGACCCCTATAATTAGAATGTTGGTGCGTTTAATTTTGTCCCAGAGGTTTCTGAGACTGTCCTCAATTTTTTTCATTCTTTTTTCTGTATTCTGCTCTGCAGTAGTTATTTCCACTATTTTATCTTCCAGGTCACTTATCCGTTCCTCCGCCTCAGTTATTCTGCTATTGATCCCTTCTAGAGAATTTTTATTTTCATTTATTGTGTTGTTCAACATTGTTTGTTTGCTCTTTAGTTCTTCCAGATCCTTGTTAAACGTTTCTTGTATTTTCTCCATTGTATTTCCAAGATTTTGGATCATCTTTACTATCATTATTCTGAATTCTGTTTCAGGTAGACTGCCTATTTCCTCTTCATTTGTTAGGTCTGGTGGGTTTTTACCTTGCTCCTTCATCTGCTGTGTGTTTCTTTGTTTTCTCATTTTGCTTAACTTACTGTGTTTGGGGTCTCGTTTTTGCAGGCTGCAGGTTCGTAATTCCCGTTGTTTTTGGTGTCTTCCCCCAGTGGCTAAGGTTGGTTCAGTGGGTTGTGTAGGCTTCCTGGTGGAGGGGAGTAGTGCCTGTGTTCTGGTGGATGAGGCTGGATGTTGTCTTTCTGGTGGGCAGTTCCATGTCTGGTGGTATGTTTTGGGGGTGTCTGTGACCTTATTTTGATTTTAGGCAGCCTCTCTGCTAATGGGTGGGATTGTGTTCCTGTCTTGCTAGTTGTTTGGCATGGGGTGTCCAGCACTGTAGGTTGCTGGTTGTTGAGTGGAGCTGGGTCTTGGCGTTGAGATGGAGGTCTCTGGGAGATTTTCACTGTTTGATATTACATGGAGCTGGGAGGTCTCTGGTGGACCAGTGTCCTGAACTTGGCTCTCCCACTTCAGAGGCACAACCCTGATGCCTGGGTGGAGCACCAGGATCCTGTCATCCACACGGCTGTTTTTCTTGTATTGGGCTCTAAATTCACAGAGCTTGCTGATATTTCATCTGAGGTAGATTAAATGTTTCCTCCCCTTTGTCGGCTTCGCCAGTTTTCCTGGGATACTGTCTGCAGGCTCCAGAGTGAGCGGGGTGCCCCGGAGAGTCTCACTTGGTCACCAGAAACTGTAGGCGAGGAAAATAATTTTCCCTCTACCCATTATAGAGAGTGCCCAGCTGTGGCCCCTTTCCTCGAGGGCCCCTCCTAAATGGATGAACTTTTCTCAGTTAAAAGCTCTCCCCTGTGGCCACCATAACTCAAGATCATCCTTGGTCAGGTTGCCTGCTGTGCAGCCTTAAAATAAAATTTTATTCACCCGAGGCCTCACACGGGCCCAGCCCAGTTTCAGTCAGACCTAGTCCGAGGCTGGACCTGGCCGGTGCTTCTGTATTTCTTTTTTATGTTATTATGAGAATAACTTTACTGTACCATAAGGTTAAAGTTATTATCTCTTGCTTTCTATTTCTATAGCTATAGGACAATACTGACATCTTATTTTTAGGGTATAGTTTTAAATAAAATTTGAAAATTCTAGATACTGGAACATCTAAGTTTTTTTAGCCATGCCACAGGACATATGGGATCTTAGTTCCCCAACCAGGAATGGAACCCACACCCTCTGTAGTGGAAACTCAGAGTCTTAACCACTGGACCACCAGGGAAGTCCCTAGGTTTGTTTCTCTGTGTGTGTGTGTTTGTTTTTTGCTTTTAGTATCTGAATCCCTTTCCTATGTTACTGGAGGTTTCTAAAAGTTAAAAATGATTGATACTTAATTTCCCAGCTTTCCACGCAGCTATTATATAGACTTGTGACTGAGACTTGGCCAATCAGATGCATCTACCATGGACTTCAAATTGGTAGAGAATAACAGAGAAGCAGGAAAAGTGGGGAGTCTTTTTCAGCAGCAGGAATAGTGACAGCAACTGTCACTTCACAGGGGCAGCAGGGACAGCATTGCCAAGGGTGGTAGGGCATTGACTGCTTGGTGGTGTGTCACTGGTGAGTACTGTGGTACAAGTTTGTTTAGCAGTGGTTCTGGCTGCCTGGTTTTCCTTGTTCCTGCTCATTTTCTCACCTTGGTCTTCTAGTCTTTGCTGTAACTTTGTGAGCTACCCAAAGTCCTTCCAATAAATCTCACTTTTACCTAAATCAGGTATTCATTGTCTGTTACTTGCTGTTGCATTTTACATTTGTAGGTTTACCACACTGAACTGAGGAACCCAGGTTTTTCTTTCAGACCTGTGACTAGATAAGAGGGTGACTAACAGTCCTGGTCTGCCCAGGACTGAGGGGGTTCCTGGGACACATAACTTGTGGGCAGGTCCCTGTGTTGAGCAGGTCAACCCTACTCAGCAGCCAGGTGGCCTTAGACATCTTTCAAACTTGTTGTATCTGTTTCTTCATCTGTAAAATAGAGGCGCACCTGTTATTATGAAATTCAAATCAGTTGATATGAAAGTGCTTTTTGCAACATATAATCGGCCGAACAAAAGCAAGGTGGCATTATTGTTGAGTCATTCTAGACCACAGTCCTCAGTGTGACCCCTTAGCCAGTGCCAAAGTGTGGCTCCAGGACCATCTGTATGATAAGAACAGTAAATGTTCAAATACATCTTAAAAATGCAGATTCCTGGGCTCCATTCCAGACCTACTGATCAAACATTTCTGGGAGTTAACTCTCAATAATCTGAGTTTTAAAAAGTTTAAATTGAAAAAAAAAAAAGGTTAAAGTAGAACTTTAAAAAGTTTTCAGATGATTCTAATCCACACTAAAATTGGAAGATCCCGCCTCAAGAGGAGAAGAAAGAGCGTGTAGACTACCTTGCTTCCCCTTCTTAGTGCCCTGAGTCTGCCCTGAGTTCTCTGTTCTGGAGACATTTTACATCCTTGCTACTCAAAGTGTGGACTATGGACCAGCAACATTGGCATCACCCGGGCACTTGTTAGAACTCTAGACTCTGAGGCCCCCATCCCAGTCCTACTGAATCAGAATCTGCAATTTAACAAGATCTCCAGGGGACTGGCATGCACTTTAAAGTCTGTGAAGCACTGATCCAAGTTAAGTTAGTGTCAAAGGGCAGGGGAAGAATTTACCTGTCAGGTGTAAGGTGTTGGGCCCAATAGGTAACCCTCTCCTTTTCCCCAAGCTCTACAACCAAGTGAGACCCAGGGATCAGACAGATGGGGATCAGGATGCCAACTTTTTTACTGAGAAAAGCTGTGTTGGGGCACATGACTTAGGTGGAGTTAAGTTTACTTATTAACTTGTTCCTGTATTGAATGTAACCTCGCAAATATCAGGCCTCCCCAAGCAGCTCTGTCTGACTAAGCTCCCCCATGGAGGGGGCAGCACACTAGCACACACCCTCCTTGCAGGCAGACAGTGCTGAAGGAGAGAAGGGATCCAGCCGGGACTGCCGAGTGTCCACTTCCCAGCCCTCCGGCCGGTTCCCACACCTCCTTGCTGGGAGGAAAGCCACCTTGCTCCACCTGGTGCTCCTTCTAACATCAGGATGTAAAAAGCGACCCAGAGAGCTTTTGTCCCTTGGGAGACCATGAGTCACATTGAGCAGTCTGGCCAGGTGGCTTCAGAGTCACTGTGACACAGGGTCTTGGATGCCACCTTGTGGAGTCTGGGCAGGCAGCCCCCTCCCCTCCTCAGCTGCCTCTTTCTTCTGTCTCCACATTACATGCTGGATTTGCACAGCTGCCAAGGCTGGGGAACCCCATGGAAACCCAGGTGGTGGCTACATCTGCAGATAAACTTCTGGAGGCAGGAGCCAGTTAGTGAGCTGTATGCACATTTTTGAGAAGAGAGGGCTGCATTTCACCTCTTGCTAAAGTCAGGCCACCTTGGAATCTTCCTTTAGTCCATGAAGCTGCTTTTCTTCCATGTGTAGGTGTCTCACCTCCACTACACGAAAATAGCTCTGAATTCAGACTGATTGCTTAATGTCTAACAGTGTGTTGGTGATATGCAAAACTAGGCATTGAACCCCAGTGTGTCTAGCGTCGTCTAATCGTTTAATTGACCATAATGATTTTATTATCTGGGTTTTAAAACGGGACAATTGGCAATTTTTTCAGAGTGCTTCCAGGTTGATTACATATGGAAAGGGGAGGAGGTATGTAATATCTATACACCCAGTAACTGCTTTTTCAAATTACATTCATTCCTCTTTATTTTATTTGAAAGTGTAGGGAGTTCAGTATAGTTCAAGGAAAGCATTATGGTAAACAGCCAGCTTAAATGTGAGCAGTGTAAAGAGCAGCAGCTTGCAGAAATATTGCTATAGATACTAAGACTGTATCCTGCCTCGATACAGACCACACATAATTGAATCATGTTCAATAGAACGCCATTACAAAACCAAACTTATTTGCAATGCTAATTTGGGGAAGACAGCTGTCACAGGGAATTAAATATGATCATTCAGAGCTTGAATAAATGAGGTGTCCATTATCTTCTGGCTGTGTTGCAGGCTGCTTGAAGAACACAAATAAATGATACTGTTGCAGTAACCAGCCCATGGTTTTGTTTTTTAGTCATAGAAATATGAGAGCGATGGGGGTGGGGGCGGGGAGAAAGAGAGACAGAAAAGAAGCTTGGCAGTTAAATACAGGTAAGTGGGCAGAGTTTATTTCCCCTTTCCCCCTCAGAAACTATGGATGCAAGGACATAATCAAAATTCTATTTTTGATGCCTGAAATAGATTTTAATTCTATTAAAGATTCTTAGCAAGATTCATCCCTTCTCCTTTAAGACTCAAATCACAGCCAACTCACAAAGGAGGCTGAATGTGAAAGGGTAGAGTGGGGAGTAAACAAAGCTAATTCTTTTGTCCCTTCCCCAAGGCCTTCCTTCTCATCCAAATAGGATAATAAAGATAACAGAGAACTTCTTCACGGATAATCAACCTGCCAATGAGCATAAAAGGTACTTGGATCAGTGCTAGTTTAAAAAATGCCATTAATTATCCAATGAACAGAAAGGAAGGCTTCCTTTGATTGGATCTGAGCAAGCTATCTACAAATGATTTTTCTTATGTTAATAACATGGAGATACTAAACTGTCCTCTTTTTGACACATTAAAAAAGTTAGAAACAGTCATTAAAAAAAACACTTTTAAGACTATTTCCAGATAGAATATCTAATGCAGGTAATTCTAGAACATGGGTTATTACTCTGAAATTACGTGACACTGGTTGAGAGAGAAAACCCAGCATCCAGTGAGCAGTGGCTGGAGAGACCAGTTGGGCTTTCCTTATGACAGACAGCTACTGGTGCAAACTGACACCTCAGAGGTCTGAGAAAAAGAGTCCAGTTCTTGGTTTTTGGTCTTCTCTGTAAACTATCAGTGAAGTTAGCAGTCATTAAAAAAAAAAAAAAAAAAAAAAAAGTAGTTAAAGAGAAATTAAAAAGATTGTATGTGTTTGTATATGCTTTTGTATAGCCTAAGAAACTTAGCATTGGCTATTATTCTGTGTCTTGTGGTATATGAATTGTTTATGCAGCATATAAACTCAATTCAAGAAGGTATTATATTTTTAGCTTCTTCTGAGTGCCTTAGTGCCGTTGCTCTGTTAATTCTGACAGGTTGGTTTTGAGCATTTGGGAAATATTTTAGAAATGGAATATGGGTACTTAACTGGACCTCTAAGCATTTGTAGTGTGGCAGAGCTGTAAATGAGGATTATTGCTCCAAACTCACAATCTAAGACCTTTCCCACCAGGGCTTGTATATTTTGGGGTGGTTAAAAATCTATTCCTTTTGATGAGGGCCAAATGTATAGCACAGGGAACTCTGCTCAATGTTATGTGGCAGCCTGGATGGGAGGGGAGTCTGGGGGACAATGATACATGTATATGTATGGCTGAGTTGCTTTGCTGTGCACCTGAAACTATCACAACATTGTTAATTGGCTATACTACAATATAAAATAAAAAGTTTAAAAAAATAATCTTTTTTTCTATTAAAAAAATCTATTCCTTTTGAGAGAAGACCGCTGGTGGGCTATTTACTGTGATGGGCAAAGGAAAAGAATATTGACCTTAAGATTCTAAAAGAATTCTCTAGAACCTTGGCTTAGAAGGAACTTTATGGAGTCACAACATCTTAGTGCCTATGCTGGGAACTCTTCCCCTAACCTACTGAATACAGAAGTCATCCTGTATTCAGGATTTCTTACTTATTAGAAGCCTGCATAATTTAGAATGGGACTAAGTAGGTGTTCCGGCTGGATCCTTAAACTTCTGTTTCTGAAAAGGATTTTTCTATCTGATTGCAAATATCATACATGTTTATAGTAAAAAATTTCAAACAATACAGAAATGTATGCTGTAGTAAGTGAAAGTCCCACCTAATTCCAGCCTTCCAGAGATAATAACTATAGATAGTCTCGTGCATGTCATTCCAGCATTTTTTCCTGTGTATACACAAATCTTTTTTTCCCCCTAAGTTGTATGAATGGTATAATTCCACATGTTTTATTCACTTAGTTGTATGTCACAGGCGTCTTTTCATATCTGCACATACAGATCCTCTTAATTAAAAAAAATAACTGAATAATATTCTGTTGTGCATAATCATATTTATTATAATTTAACCCAGGGGTTGACAAACTATGGCCTGCAGGCCAAATCCTGACCCCTCTCCCACCTGTTCATGTTGTACTGGAACATAGCCATCCTCATTTGTTTGTGTACCGTCTGTGGCTGCTTTACTACTACAAAGGCAGAGTTGAGTGGCTGCAACAGAGACTGTATTGCCTGCAAATCTGAAAGTATTTACTATACAGGCCTTTACAGAAAAGGTTTACCAACTTGTGATTTAACCAATCGTCTATTAGTTGGATGTGGTAGATTGTTTCTCATTTTGCGCCATGAAAAATAATGCTGTAATGAATGTATTTGTAAGTCCATCTTTGTGTATTCACTCACTATTTCTTTAGGATGAATTCTAAGAAGTGGGACTGCTGAGTGATGCCCTTTTATAGACAATTGAGTTCTAGTTAACAAATTCCTATCCTAAGTGGTGCGCTGTAAAAGCCAATTCTTAGTGGCCTAGATTTTACAGTCAGGCAGACCTGAATGCACATTTTGGTTCTACAGTTAGTAGCTGAGTGATTGCATAGGTTCTTTGAATGCAAACAACAGAATTCAATTCCAGTTAATTGAAGCAAACAGATTTATTGGATGTTGTACAGTAGAAGGTTAGCTCAGTAGGCCGAGGCTGCTCAAGCCTTGCCCATTTCAAGAAAGATGTGTCTCCAGAAGATCTGTCTTCTGGCTCCTGGGAGATAAACTCTGAGTCCTTGGAATATCCTGCCTGAAAAGAGTATTTTTGTATTTCTGAGGCCTTCGGTCATACTGTATCAGTTTAACCAGATAGTTAATGCCAACAATGTGACTTATAGTGAATACCATTTTTGTTTGCCTGAAGACCTGGGCTGCATTGTATTAGTTTGACCCTCTGGGGGCCTGGAGACTGAGTAGCTATTGTCATTCACACAGGTGCTACATGCCTATGTGACTGACCCTTGTATCACAAGGTGGGCCAAAATGTTCCTTCGGTTTTTAAGTAAAAATAAAAGACACATTTTTCATTTTCACTAAGAACTTTATTGAATAATGTATTCACCATTTTGTTCCATTACCTTCTGCCATTTTTCAGGCAACTTCATAATTCCATCTTCCCAAAACTTTTTATCTTTTTGAGCAAAAAACTGTTCCAGGTGCCTTTTACAGTATTCCAGGGAATTGAAATTTTTTCCATTAAGAGAATTTTGTGAAGACCGAAATAAATGGAAATCTGAAGGTGCAACGTCTGGTGAATACAGCAGATGAATCAGAACTTCCCAGCCAAGCTGTAACAGATTTTGCCTGGTCATCAAAGAAACATGCGGTCTTGTGTTATCCTGATGGAAGATTATGCATTTTCTGTTGACTAATTCCAGACGCTTTTCGTCGAGGGCTGCTTTCAGTTGGTCTAATTGGGAGCAGTACTTGTTGGAATTAATCGTTTAGTTTTCCGGAAGGAGCTCGTAATAGAGGACTGCTTTCCAATCCCACTATGGATACAACATCATCTTCTTTGGATGAAGACTGGCCTTTTGTGTGGTTGGTGGTGGTTCATTTCGCTTGCCCCATGATCTCTTTCATTCCACGTTATTGTACAGTATCCACTTTTCATCGCCCATCACAATTTGTTTTAAAAATGGAATGTTTTCATTGTGTTTAAGTAGAGAATCGCGTGTGGAAGTATGGTCAAGAAGGTTTTTTTCACTTAACTGATGTGGAACCCAAACATCAAAGCGATGAACATAACCAAGCTGGTGCAAATGATTTTCCACGCTTGATTTGGATATTTTGAGTGTGTTGGCTATCTCCCACATGGTAAAACGTTGACTGTTCTCAGTTAATGTCTCTATTTGATGGCCGTCAACTTCAACTGGTCTACCTGACCGTGGAGCATTGTCCAGTCAGAAATCTCCAGCACGAAACTTCAGAAACCACTTTTGACACATTTGATCAGTCACAGCACCTTCTCCATACACTGCACAAATCTTTTTTTTTGCATTTCAGTTGTGTTTTTACCTTTCTTGAAATAATAAAGCATAATATGCCAAAAATATTGCTTTTTTCTTCCATCTTCAATATTAAAATGACTACACAAAAATTCACCAATTTTGATAACTTTTTCTTAAATGCACACTGATATGACGGCTGTCACATGCAATCTAACAAAATTGTTTTGAATGAAGTTAAAGACAACTAAGTGCTACTAGAGCCATCGTATGGAAAAAACCAAACGAACTTTTCAGCCAACCCAATAAAAACCTCAGACACTGAGGCTTCCCTTGGTGACCTTCCCTGGTTGGTACTCTCACGTGTACTGTGGGGAGAATTAAGCCCTGTCCATGCAACTCCCGTGGGAAAAAATAACTAGGAGCTTGCTCTTGCTTCACCCTGGACTCCACCCCAGGTGTCTTTTTCCCTTGCTGATTTTAATCTGTATCCTTTTTCTGTAATAAGCCATAACTATGAGTATAACAGATTTTCTGAGTTCTGTGAGTTCTTCTAGCAAATCTTCAAAACTGAAGGTGGTCTTGGGGACCCCTAGCTTAGATACATTTAGTGAGTAGCTCATATGTATGTCATGTGTGTAATGAGAAGGCTAGAGAATGAGGCTTAGCATCATGGCAGAACCTGCACAAAAAGCATGGTTCACTATACTTCTTGTCAGGCCAGGACCACTGGAATGATCAGGGTCTACTATTTTTGTGTTTTGGGCACCCTACTGATGAGTAGTGTTCCAGGAGAATTCCAGCTTAGGACATGTGCTGCCCATCCCGTCTTGCTGTGCTGATGGTGGGAGGATGGATCTGAGTGTGTAAGGCTCTAGGACCTTTGACTGCTCTTATGGGAAAACAGTGTACACATCTCAGTCAGCAAACACTCATCATCTATCATCTACTGCTCTGGGTCCTGGGGATATGTTGAAGAACAGGAAAAGGTAATTCTTCAAAAGGGTATTGATGTGTATTTACAAAGGAGGAATGGATGCTGGGTAGCCAAAAAATAGCAACTGTCCCCTTCAGTGTTTAAACGACTCAATCTTGCTAAGTTTCAGTTTCCTGTAAAATGGGGCTAAGAATGATTGTCTAGACTGTTGTATAGATTCTATGAGATGATCTTTATGCTTGGCACACAGAAAACAATAAATGGTGTTTATTGTTGTGTCTAAGAATGAGAGTTCTGAATTCTGAAGTCAAACTGCCAGGGTTCAAATTCTAGCTGCTTGTTAGCTCTTGATCTTATGTAAGTTATTGAACTTCTCTGAGTCAGAATGTCTTCATATATGTGCAACCTGGCAGTTGCACGGGTCTTGCACTTGGTTTAGTGCTCTGTTACTGCTGCTGTCTTGAAATTATTAATGATTTTTGAACAAGGGGCCCTGCATTTTCATTTTGCACAGGCCACTGAAAATTATCTAGCTGGTCCTGTCTCTGAGCTTCAGTGTCCTCATGCAAAATGGAGATAATAATATATACCACATTATTTTTCAACGGTCTCATTTTTAACTCGTGGTTTAAAAGTTTTTATCCTTTTTCATTTGTCTCCTTTTCAGATATAATATTATCACACTGTGCTCATATGGGTCCATTTCATTTATTTTATAGAAAGAAAGCCAACTACATTTCCTATGGAAAAGTGATATCTTAGTAAGTCAAAGCATACAGAGCCTCACGGTTCACAGTGAATACTCAAACACTGAATGTTTCAACATCTTTCACAGATGACCCAGTGTTTATTTATATAGGGAAATTGTTGCATTTAAAACTGAAGATATAACAAAATGTAGAACAATCCATAAACTTGTATAATAGAAATATAGTCGGCCCTTAAAGATTGGTGCTTTGATGTAGAGCAGGGTATGAAAGCAAACTCCAGTCCTGTTAAATGCCCTCTTAGAAATAATTCTTGAAATTTAGGTGCCTGCAGTCTAAGGCAGAGAGAAATAAAGAACTATGTCCCACTATGCAGGAAAAAGTAAATTTGAATGAAAGATTGAAAACGAATAAACCATTTCTGAGTGTTACTAGCACAATAGCATAGTTGTCTTTTTTTTTTTTTAAAGATCTTTATGGGAGTATAATTGATTTACAGTGTTGTTAGTTTCTGCTGTATAATAAAGTGAATCAGCTATATGTATACATATATCTCCATATCCCCTCCCTCTTGTGTCTCCCTCCCACCCTCCCTATCCCACCTCTCTAGGTGGTCACAAAATACTGAGCAGATCTCCCTGTGCGATGCAGCTGCTTCCCACTAGCTATCGATTTTACATTTGGTAGTGTACATATGCCCATGCCACTCTCTCACTTCATCCCAGCTTAGCGTTCCCCCTCGCCACGTCCTTAAGTCCATTCTCTACATCTGTGTCTTTATTCCTGTCCTGCCCCTAGGTTCATCAGAACCATTTTTTTTTTTTAGATTCCATATATATGTGTTAGCATATGGTATTTGTCTTTCTCTTTCTGACTTACTTCACTCTGTATGACAGATTCTAGGTCCATCCACCTCACTGCAAATAACTCAATTTTCTTTGTTTTTAAGGCTGAGTAATATTCCATTGTATATATGTGCCACATCTTCTTTATCCATTCATCTGTCAATGGACACTTAGGTTGCTTCCATGACCTAACTACTGTAAATAGTGCTGCAGTGAACATTGTGGTACATGACTCTTTTTGAATTATGGTTTTCTCAGGGTATATGCCTAGTAGTGGGATTGCTGGGTCATACGGTAGTTCTATTTTTAGTTTTTTGAGGAACCTCCATACTGTTCTCCATAGCGGCTGTATCAATTTACATTCCAACCAAGAGTGCAAGAGGGTTCCCTTAGTGCAAGAGGGTTCCCTTTTCTCCACAGCCTCTCCAGCATTTATTGTTTGTAGATTTTTGATGATGGCCGTTCTGACTGGTGTGAGGTGATACCTCATTGGAGTTTTGATTTATATTTCTTTAATGATTAGTGATGTTGAGCATCCTATCATGTGTTTGTTGGCAATCTGTATATCTTCTTTGGAGAAATGTCTATTTAGGTCTTCTGCCCATTTTTGGATTGGGTTGTTTGTTTTTTTGATATTGAGCTGCATGAGCTGCTTGTAAATTTTGGAGATTAATCCTTGGTCAGTTGCTTCATTTGCAAATATTTTCTCCCATTCTGAGGGTTTTCTTTTAGTTTTGTTCATTGTTTCCTGTGCAAAAGCTTTGAAGTTTCATTAGGTCCCATTTGTTTATTTTTGTTTTTATTTCCATTTCTCTAGGAGGTGGGTCAGAAAGGATCTTGCTGTGATTTATGTCATAGAGTGTCCTGCCTATGTTTTCCTCTAAGAGCTTCATAGTGTCTGGCCTTACATTTAGGTCTTTAATCCATTTTGAGTTTATTTTTGTGTATGGTGTTAGGGAGTGTTCTAATTTCATTCTTTTACATGTAGCTGTCCAGTTTTCCCAGCACCACTTATTGAAGAGGCTGTCTTTTCTCCATTGTATATTCTTGACTCCTTTATCAAAAATAAGGTGATCATATGTGCATGGGTTTATATCTGGGCTTTCTATCCTGTTCCATTGATCTACATTTCTGTTTTTGTGGACTACCATACTGTCTTCATTACTGTAGCTTTGTAGTATAGTCTGAAGTCCAGGAGCCTGATTCCTCATGCTCAGTTTTTCTTTCTCAAGATTGCTTTGGCTATTCGGGGTCTTTTGTGTTTCCATACAAATTGTGAAATTTTTTGTTCTAGTTCTGTGACAAATGCCATTGGTTGTTTGATAGGGATTGCATGGAATCTGTAGATTGCTTTAGGTAGTATAGTCATTTTCACAATGTTGATTCTTCCAATCCAAGCACATGGTATATCTCTCCATCTGTTTGTATCATCTTTAATTTCTCTCATAAGTGTCTTATAGTTTTCTGCATACAGGTCTTCTGTCTCCTTAGGTAGGTTTATTCCTAGGTATTTTATTCTTTTTGTTGCAATGGTAAATGGGAGTGTTTCCTTAATTTCTCTTTCAGATGTTTCATCATTCATGTATAGGAATGCAAGAGTTTCTGTGCATTAATTTTGTATCCTGCTACTTTACCAAATGCATTGATTAGCTCTAGTAGTTTTCTGGTAACATCTTTAGGATTCTCTTCGTATAGTTTCATGTCAACTGCAAACAGTGACAGCTTTACTTCTTTTCCTATTTGATTCCTTTTATTTCTCTTTCTTCTCTGATTGCTGTGGCTAAAAGTTCCAAAACTATGTTGAATAATAGTGGTGAGAGTGGGCGTCCTTATCTTTTTCCTTATCTTAGAGAAAATGGTTTCAGTTTTTCACCATTGAGAATGATGTTGGCTGTTGTCATATATGGCCTTTATTATGCTGAGGTAAGTCCCCTCTATGCCTACTTTCTGGAGTGTTTTTATCATAAATGGGTGTTGAATTTTGTCGAAAGCTTTTGTTGAATTTTGTCGAAAGCTTTTCCTGCATCTGTTGAGATGATTATATGGTTTTTATCCTTCAGCTTTTTATTATGGTGTATCACATTGATTTGCATATATTGAAGAATCCTTGCACTCCTGGGATAAACCCCACTTGATTGTGGAGTAGGATCCTTTTAATGTGCTGTTGGATTCTGTTTGCTAGTATTTTGTTGAGGATTTTTGCATCTATGTTCATCAGTGATATTGGTCTGTAGTTTTCTTTTTTTGTGACATCTTTGTCTGGCTTTGGTATCAGGGTGATGGTGGCCTCATAGAATGAGTTTGGGAGTGTTCCTCCCTCTGCTATATTTGGAAGAGTTTGAAAAGGATAGGTGTTAGCTCTTCTCTAAATGTTTGATAGAATTTGGCTGTGAAGCCATCTGGTCTTGGGCTTTTGTTTGTTGGAAGATTTTAATCACAGTTTCAGTTTCAGTGTTTGTGATTTGTCTGTTCATATTTTTTATTTCTTCCTGGTTCAGTCTTGGAAGGTTGTGCTTTTCTTAGAATTTGTCCATTTCTTCCAGGTTGTCCATTTTATTGGCATATAGTTGCTTGTAGTAAACCCTCATGATTCTTTGTATTTCTGCAGTGTCAGTTGTTACCTCTCCTTTTTCATTTCTAATTCTATTGAGTTTAGTCTTCTCCCTTTTTTTCTTGATGAGTCTGGCTAGTGGTTTATCAATTTTGTTTATCTTCCCAAAGAACCAGCTTTTAGTTTGGTTGATCTTTGCTATTGTTTCCTTCATTTCTTTTTCATTTATTTCTGATCTGATCTTTATGATTTCTTTCCTTCTGCTAACTTTAGGTTTCTTTTGTTCTTCTTTCTCTAATCTCTTTAAGTGTAAGTTCAGGTTGTGTATTTGAGATTTTTCTTGTTTCTTGAAGTAGGATTGTATTGCTATACACTTCCCTTTTAGAACTGCTTTTGCTGCATTCCATAGGTTTTGGGCCATCTTGTTTTCATTTGTCATTTGTTTCTAGGTATTTTTTTTATTTCCTCTTTGATTTCTTCAGTGATCTCTTTCATTATTTAGTAGCATATGGTTTAACCTCCATATGTTTGTAGTTTTTACAGTTTTTTTTTCCTGTAATTGATATCTAGTCTTGTAACATTGTGGTCAGAAAAGATACTTGATATGATTTCAATTTTCTTAAATTTACCAAGGCTTGATTTGTAACCCAAGATGTGGTCTATCCTGGAGAATGTTCCATGAGCACTTGAGAAGATAGTGTATCCTGTTGTTTTTGGATGGAATGTCCTATATATCAATTAAGTCCATTTTGTTTAATGTGTCCTTTGAAGCTTGTATTTTCTTATTTATTTTCTTTTTGGATGATCTGTGTATTGGTGAAAGTGGGGTGTCAAAGCCCCCTACTATTATTGTGTTACTGTCAATTTCCCCTTTTATGGCTGTTAGCATTTGCCTTATGTATTGTGGTGCTCCTATGTGGAAATCGAAAGAAAGCTGGAGTAGCAATTCTCATATCAGACAAAATAGACTTCAAAATAAAGACTACTACAAGAGACAAAGAAGGACACTACATAATGATCAAGGGATTAATCCAAGAAGAAGATATAATATCGTAAATATTTATGCACCCAACTAATAAATAAATCCACCAATGATAACAAGCATTATTTTATGCTTCTGACATAAAAATCAGAAACAAGTTAGTCTCAGACAGCAAACCCCAAGTCTATAGTTGCTCCCAACGTCTATCACCTCAATTTTGGGATGATTCATTGTCTATACAGATATTCCACAGATGCAGGGTACCTCAAGTTGATTGTGGGGATTTAGTCCACTGCTCCTATGGCTGCTGGGAGAGATTTCCCATTCTCTTCTTTGTTTGCAGAGCTCCTGGGTTTCAGCTTTGGTTTTGGCCCCACCTCTGCATGTAGGTCACCCTCAGGCTTCTGTTCCTGCCCAGACAGGGCGGGTTTAAAACAGCGGCTGATTAGGGGGCTCTGGCTCACTCATGCCAGGGGGAGGGTGGGGTACGGTAGTCATAACTGGAATACGAGGTGTGCCTACGGCGGCAGAGGACGGCATGACGTTGCAACAGCCTGAGGCATGCTGTGTGTTCTCCCGGGGAAGTTGTCCCTGGATCACAGGACCCTGGCAGTGGCAGGCTACACAGTCTCCTGGGAGGGGGGGTGTGGAGAGTGACCTGTGCTTGCACACAGGATTCTTGGTGGCTGCAGTAGCAGCCTTAGCATTTCACGCCCGTCTCTGGTGTCCATGCTGATAGCCGCGGCTCGCGCCCATCAGCTCGTTTAGGCGGTGCTCTGAATGCCCTCTCCTCATGCTCCCCAAAACTATGGTCTCTTGCTTCTTAGGCAGTTCCAGACTTTTTCCCGGACTCCCTCCTGGCTAGCTGTGGCACACTAGCCCCCTTCAGGCTGTGTTCACGCAGAGAACCCCAGTCCCCTCCCTGGGATCTGACCTCCAAAGCCCGAGCCTCAGCTCCCAGCCCCCACCCACCCCAGCTGGTGAGCAGACAAGCCTCTCGGGCTGGTAAGTGCCGGTCGGCACCGATCCTCTGTGCGGGAACCTCTCTGCTTTGCCCTCCGCACCCCTGTTGCTGTGCTCTCCTCCATGGCTCCGAAGCTTCCCCCCTCTGCCACCCGCAGTCTCCGCCTGCGAAGGGGCTTCCTAGTGTGTGGAAACCTTTCCTCCTTCACAGCTCCCTCCCACTGGTGCAGGTCCCGTCCCTATCCTTTTGTCTCTGTTTATTCTTTTTTCTTTTGCCCTACCCAGGTATGTGGGGAGTTTCTTGCCTTTTGGGGGGTCTGAGTTCTTCTGCCAGCATTCAGTAGGTGTTCTGTAGGAGTTGTTCCACCTGTAGATGTATTTTTGATGTATTTGTGGGGGGAAGGTGATCTCCACGCCTTACCCCTCCGCCATCTTGAAGGTCCACCCATAGTTGTCTTTTTAAAGAGAGTACTTGTATTTAATTTTCACCTATCAGCAGGTAGGAAGACAATGGAAAAAAATGAAAATACCTTCACAGATCAACAGAGGCCTATTGAGGCAATAATAGGTCTGACGTAAGCATATGTTCAAATCCTAGCAATGTAAAAATTTTTATATTTGGATTTCTGTCTTCAACACTAGAAAATTAAGTGTTGGGTGTGAAATCCAGTACTGTTTGGAGTCCCAAACAAATGTCTCTAAAAGCTTAGAGGCATCTAAACATACCACTAAGGGGTGTGTGTGTGTGTGTGTCTGTGTGTCTGTGAAGGTAGGAAGTGCTTGAGAATGCCTCAGGATGAGGGGCAAGCACACTTCCGATTTGCTTTTCTTGGTGGCCCCGTGAAGGCCTATATGCAAATTGACCAGGAGTTTGCAATTTGGCAAACAGGGTCTATTTCAGTTCCGAGAGAAGCTGTATTCAAAACTTAGAAAAAAACTTTAAGAAACTCATTAAAAAATTACCAGTGGAAGCATAGTTTGTAAAAAGTAAAAACACCCGAGTTGAGTTAAAAAATGAAATGACTAAAATTCATTGAATGAAAATGTATTCCTCCTAACTTCATGACTATATGATTAGAAATGAAAAAAAGAGAAAGAGAACATGTACAGTCACATAAGCAGGCTCTGTATTACAGTGAGTGAGGGGGGCAGTGAGCATGAAAATGGTGGACGCTTCTTCAATGAAGAGCTTTTAATTTTGCAATTAATAGAATGTCTGCTTTATTTTGCACCAAATTTAAGCTCACAATGTTCCCTCCACTTGAACTTGAACAAATAAGAGGAAAACGAGCAGTTGGCATGGGGTCCAGGGATGGGAGTGTGAGAAGAGCATGTGGTTTTAAAAGTCATTGTTCATTAGTTCATGTAGTAGGCTGAAAGCTTCTCTTACAACCTCAAAGGTCAACAGTGTAATAATGCTCTTTATTATCATAATTATTATAAATAGTTACATTTCACCACTTTGACTGTGGCACTTTGTAAAATTACTTCTGAAAATAGTTTTTCTTCTGTGTCCCCACCCCCACTGTGCCCCCCTGCCCCTTGCCAGAGTGACAGAAGGGAATTACTGGTGTTGAATCATGAAGGGAACCGGGAGGATGCAGTAGAGGATGGGGCACAGGCCACACACAGTGCACGTATCGGGGAAGGGGGTGAGCGAAGAGTAAGACAATATCAATGGTTTCATTTCCTGCCATGGGAAAGTGATTGGATTTCAACTTGGAGGGTTTAGGGTTGAATCTAGGATTCAGCTGAACTGCTTGTGGAATGTGAATGACAAATCCTTTTTGTGTGTTCATGTGAGGTATATATGTGTTAGATTTTTTTTTTCAAGGGCCCCAGAAATAACAACATAACTTAAATCCATGCCATGGAGTTGGTCAGAGTGTTAGGAAGAAGTCCAGCTGCATTCTACAGCATATATGGGGACTTAGGCTGGTAGAATAGTCTAGATTTAGCAACTTTTGTACTTTTTATTAAGTTCAAGAGAGGGATGAAGGGGCTGACGGTAGGAGTGAGATGCTTTGGCAAAACAACTTCTTACAACATTCCTGGAGAAGGAGATGCTAAAAACCTTATAGCTGGCAGAGTTTTGGGAAAATCATAGACTTGAGGATGAAATCTAAAAATGGAATGCCTCCT
Source organism: Mesoplodon bidens (assembly GCF_964165515.1). Lineage (NCBI taxonomy): Eukaryota > Metazoa > Chordata > Mammalia > Artiodactyla > Ziphiidae > Mesoplodon > Mesoplodon bidens. Next base: position 115,855,184 of record NC_138178.1, read on the forward strand.
ACGGTATGGAATATGGAAAATTTTCAAGAGGGATTTTATATTTTTCATGTTAATGAAATATTCTTGCAAAAGAATGTAACTTTTGCTGTAATGTAATTAGGCAAATAGGTTGCTAACTTGAAGGCATATTTCATTCCAGGCATTTGTTAAATTCTAGCCATGATAGAATTTTTCCTATCTGGTTTTGGCATTGGATGAGCAGAGATATTTTATACACAGTGTTTCAAACCTGATGGTGTCATCCAAGTGTGAACTAAGACATACTATCATAGTTGGCTAGTTTATAAAGTGTTACATACAAGAACAATCTCCCAGACCTAGAGATTTAGGTGTTTGAAAGACACTCAATGACACTTACAATCAAAATGAAAAAATCTTTTCCTTCTAACTGTTGCTCATTGATTGCTTCTCACCAATACCCAGCCTTTTCTTTTTACCTTGTCCCTATCCTTAATAGATTGGGTAATATTTTGACTTTTTTTTTTTTTTTTTTTTTTTTTTTTTTTGCGGTACGCGGGCCTCTCACTGCTGCGGCCTCTCCCGTTGCGGAGCACAGGCTCCAGACGCGCAGGCCCAGCGGCCATGGCTCACGGGCCCAGCCGCTCCGCGGCACGTGGGATCCTCCCAGACCGGGGCACGAACCCGCGTCCCCTGCATCGGCAGGCGGACTCTCAACCACTGCGCCACCAGGGAAGCCCAATATTTTGACTTTTGAAGGACGAAGACGCAGGGCATTCCAAGCAGATCAAAAAGCACCAGCCAAGGCACATAGGCATGGAGGTGTCGGGGATGGTCGAGTTGCCCAGAGTATCTGGAGATGTGATGTGATATTTTAGTGGGGAATAAGGAGTGGAGGCGAGGTTAGAAAGAGAACATTGTAAGATAGAAGCAAAAGATAGATTCAGGTCAAATTGCAAGGGCCATTGAAGGTCTGTGATCTGTGATTTCGAAAAGTGAGTCTGGTGGCAATGTGGAAGCGTCATTAAAGAGGATGAAGTACAGTAAGGTCAGAAAACCAATTATGTTGTTGGCTGATGAAAGAGGATGAGGTCAACTCTGCCCGTGTCAGTAGGAAGGGGGGAAGGGATGAGAAAATTATTTCCTAGGTAGAGTTGAAAGCATTTGGTGCAAGACGGATGAGATGCTGAAGGGGAAAGGACAATCAAAGGTGACCCAAACCCAGGTGGCTGGGAAGATGACTTCATGGTTTATCACTGAAATGGGGAAGTTGGGAGCAGGACTGTGCTGGGGTCGGGGGTCTTGGGGTGGGTGTATTAGTTTCCTAGTGCTGATAGAATACAACAAAGTGGGTGGCTTAACCAAATTATGTCTTACAGTGCTAGAGGCCAGAAGTCCAGGATTGAGGTTTCACAGCATTGGTTCCTTCTGAAGCCTCTAGGTCTGTTCCAGGCCTCTCTTGTAGCTTTAGGAAGTTCCTTGGCTTGTGGCATCATTACTCCAGTCTTCACATGGCATTGTTCCTGTGTGCATATCTGTGTCCAAATTTCCCCTTTTTATAAGGGCACCGGTGATATTGGACTAGGGGCCTGTGCTACTGCAGTATGACCTCACCTTAACTAATTACATTTGCAATGACCCTATTTCTGTCATAACATCTGTGAATAATGTCAAATTCAAGGTACCGGGGGTTTGGACTTCAACATATGAATTTTCAGGGGAACACAATCAATTCACAAAAGTAGAGTAGGTGAGGTGATAATGACAAGCTTTAGGTTCCTGTGGACCCAATGTCAGCAAGCTGGTGGAAACAGAGATATGAGCTGACCACAGAGATTTAGTCATCACTGCATATACGGATCACTCACGTACTGGAGAATTTTCTGTGGAGTGTTTTATAGCTGCGGGAGTGAAAGCATTTGCCTGGAGAAGAAGAGAAAGAGGAGAAACATCATTTCTCTGAGTATCCCCTTATGAGTCAGGCTTTCTGTCCAGTGCGTAGACAGCTGCTCTCATTTCATCCTCACGGCGGACCCAGGGAGGGAAGAGTTGAGTGGAAACTGAAGCCCATGGTCACACAACAGGAGGATGGCAAAGCTGAGATTTGCTCCCAGGTTTATTTGATGTCACTAAAAGATGCTGCCTGCTCCTGGGGAGAGAGTCTTAGGACAAGGAAAGGGCTGGGGAGAAAACCCTGGAGGAGCTCAGAGGAAAGGGTAAGGGCAGCAGGGGGAGCCAGTGAGGGGAATAGAGCAAATGAGAGCTAGGAAAGAAAGCCGATGGGAATCCAAACTCGAGTTTGAAGGAGCAGGGGAGAGGCATGGTGTTGACTATTTTAGACAAGCTAAGGACCTAGAAGTGTCTCTTTGGTTTAGTGCCCTCTCTGCTCTTTGAACGTCCATTTGATTAAGAAGTGAAATTAGAACACATTTTCGTCCACAGTGATTACAGGCAACAGATTCACTGTAAAATAAAAAAGAGAATTACTGTCAGTTTTATTCCAAGTTCCCCACAGTCAATGTGCTGTTGGGGGAGAAACACCAATTCTGATAAATTGCTCTCTCCATGTATATACATTTACTTCACGATGGCTTTGGAGGCTAATTTTATTCTGAAATTCTGAGCCTTGGGACCTGGCACCAAAGTTGGGGGTGAGTACACCCTTTCCTGTGTCTGTGTATGTGCCACTGTTTTGGTTGTTAAGAAATGCTTTAATTTGTATAAGTGTGGTTATACCAGCTAGTGGAGGAATCTAATAAGGACATTTTAGAGGCTAGGTGGAGGCATTTTAGGACATGTGAGGCTATTAGGTGATAAATAAGCCCTTTCTGGCTTGTTGCCCATACCTGCTTTATATTCACTTCAAAGAAGAAAATTTTCATTAAAAACAAAGCAGTTAAAATGTCAAGGTGCCCATTCTCTCTTTCCAGGCTCTCCTTTTTACATTACAAAATAAGTGGATTGAGTGATGCATAAACTGCTGCTAAATAAAGCCTTTTCTTGGCATTCCTTGGAGAAATCAAATCCAAGACCATTGGTGAAAGGTGATTATACTATATCCACTACACAGACTATTTCTTCTAATTATCAGCATGAATGTAATTACTTACAAGCATCTCAGGCTCCTATGATCATGTCCCTCAGAGCATTTCATCTTTAATGATTTTTCTTGATAGAAAGCCAGTTGGAAGCATTTGTTGCATAACATTGCTCAACCAGAAAGAAAAATACGTACTTCTCAGAAGAAAGATCTGTATGCTTTCTTCTCAATGGTACTTATATTCTGCCAGAATTTGATTAGGAGCTATCTTGGCACAAAGATTGCTAATGACTGAGTCAAAGAACTTATACAGATTAAACAATTTCTTGGAAAAAAATACAATGTAATATGACATTCCTTTTCCGAGAATCTTGAAGTTCAGAAATGTAACCACTTAAGGTGAATTGTTAAATCCTCTAACTTCTGATGATAGAGAGTACAACAGGGACAGGTTCCTGAGGGAGTCTGTAGATTCTTAAGTGAGATGGTTTAAGGGAAGACATTTCTGGTCTGGTGGTGAGGCTAAAGTGTAAGCTCATATAATAAATTAGGATTTTTAAAGCTATAAGTGACATTAGAGCTTACCTATTCCCCCTCCTTCAAGAAATAAACAAACTGCCCAGATAAATTACAGTCCAAGTGCTTAGGAGCTTGCCCCTTGTCACAGTCTGTTGGTGTCACACTAGTTGCTGGGCCTCAAATTCCTTCCCAGTATTCTTTCCATCGTCCCTTCTTTCTCTAGGATTAAAAAGAAATGACAAAAGACTTCATCTGGCATTGTTGACAAACACATTTAAACATCTTATATGTTAGTTTTCTGGGTAACTAAAGTTCATCCCTTAAGCATCACTTAAAAGTGTTTAATGGAACTGGTCCTTTTAAGGAACATGCTGAACACAACTTAGCTTTTTCTTGAGGAAGTGGTTGTCATCATTATAAACATTAATTATTTTACCATGATTGAATCAAACCCACGGTTGCCCTCTGGAGTAACTGAGGACCATTGCTGTTGTAGTTGTGTAGTATAGTATAGTATAGTAATTGAAAGGATTGCTGCTGTATGGTGGTGATTCAGTTGCATCTGCTGACCCTTATATCCAGGTCTCTTGTCCTCATGTCACCATCTAGTACACACGTCTCTCTCCACTTGCCAACATGTTCTCCTAGGCTGCTGGTGCTCCTTGTAGCTGAAGGTGACTGGAAGCCTCTCCTGCAGAATAAAATACAAGATTTTGTGATCATCAAATGGTTAAAGATTTTAGTTTTCTTTTTGCCTGAAAACTGAGTCCAAGAAAATTAAACACTACTCATAATGTCTGTAACCTTGTGCATTCTTTGGAGCTGTTGTCTGGTGATTTAAGAAAACTAATTTGACGTTTTCACCAAAGACCATCTTAGTAGAAGAACTTAATTGTTGAAAACAAGGCGCTTACACAGGGGTCCCTTGTTTCTCTAAGTAACTTCTGATTTCTGGCTCTTTGCTTTCTTGCTTCCAGATTGTCTCCTGATCTGGAGGGAAGTTTTGGGCTTAGCTGGTGTTTGCTTTTTTTCTTTTCCAGTTTTATTGAGATATAATTGACATATATCACTGTATAAGTTTAAGGTGTACAGCACAATGGTTTGATTTACATATATTGTGAAATGATTATGGTCAGTGGCTCTTAAGCTTCAGCATAAACCAGGTTCACCTGGAGGTCTTGTTAGACCCAGATGGCTGAGGTCCACTCCTAGAGTCAGATAAGGTAGGTCTGGGTTGGGCCCTGCAATTCTGCAGTATTGACAAATTATAGGAGATACTGCTGCTTCCGGTCTGGGAACCACACTTTGACAGCCACTGAGGAAATCATCATTCTCCATTATTCTCCAGAAAGAGAGAATCAAGAAGATTTGAGACTCTCTGGGACAGTGTCCAGAGCTGCCTCTGTGCTTGTGGGGTCTGCCATGTTGAGACTCTGGTTAATGGCTTCTAATATCAGAATAGAATCAGCTTTCCTACCTGTTGGTTTGGGAGTATTAAAAACACACAGTTTTGCTGGTGTCTTCAGTAGCAAATGGGCTTTATTTTTCCTTTCCTCTTCCAGAACATGTATTATTTAATTGGAGTTTTTGCACATACCCCTCCGGAATTTCTTGAGTAATTTTCAAAATCAAAGCATGAGAAACCCCTCACATTCACTTTTATATCCTCATTCATGGAGAACTTGAGTACCTAGCTCACAGATCTCATTTCAGCTCCAGCAGTGTTAATCTCGGTTGGTCTGTGTGTCTCTCTTCTGCCTCACTTGCATGTGTGTGTAAATATGTATGTGCATACACACAGATACAAGCCATACGCAGACACAGACTCTGCATAGGAATTTAGGCTGATACCATCCAGTGACATCATCCTTGGGAACTTTAACATACGCATTATTGACTCTGCCAACCCTCTTGAGTTCACATCATATGGAAGCACTGCCCCCAACCCTCTTGTCCACAATGAGGGTTCTTGACTGTGGACAGTGGCACTTGTCTCTCCATCTCCCTACTCCCAACCTGCCCCCTAACTTCCCCTCACTTTTTTGTTTACTCATGCTGAGGCTTCCCTAGGACATTGTGTGGCAAAATAGAAAGGACATGGTCTTTGGAGTTAGAGGCACACAGGTTTAAATCCTTTCCAGCTGTGTAAACTTGGGTCTTTACATCTGTTTTGTGGGGCTACATTACAGGGTTGTTGAGAGGGTTAAATTAGATAATGTATGTAAAGCACTTAGCACATCTGCACATAGTGGATGATTAGCTACTGAGAAATCATTACTCTCTGGATACTTTAGCCACTCACAAAGTTAGTCACACCTGAGTCTTACCTGTCACTCAGATTTGTACTGCTGCTAAGGCCTTCAATCTGAAGTCCCTCTCTAGAGCCACCATATATCATGGGGAGGCAGGATGGCATGGGGATGCTAGAATCACAACAATGAGGAGAGAGAAGAGGATGGCAGAGTCCTAAGCCACTGAGAGCTAGTCACTACATCTCGTCCCATTGTAAAATCAAAGGATTAGTGTAGACAATCTCTAAGGCTCCAAAGCCCCTAGAATTGTAGTATTCTGTTCTTCTGTTGCTCTTCAATCCCAACCAAGTCTCTTCATTGCTGTCACCGTGACCTTTAGTTCCGCTGTATTTTCACAGCTCACTAGCTCTCTTCTTGGCAAATTTGCCTTCCATCACTCTTTTGCTTAAGTCTTATCTCCTCTATTTTTCTACCTTAAATCCTATGTTCCAGCCACACTGAACCATCCACCATTTCCTAGTTTGTTAATTTTTCATAGCGTACACTTTTTTCTAATCTAATATGTTATTTATTTTGTTTTTCTTCTGTATCCCTTACTAGAATATAAGCTCCTTGAAAGCAGAAACTTTTGTTCGTTGCCCTACCCCTGCACTTAGACTAGTGCCTGGCCATAAAAAGTGTTTAATAAATACTTGTTGAGTGAATTCTCTGCCTTCCCTTTATGCTTCTTTACACATTGGCTACTTAGGGTCACTGCAGCTTCTGATTACTTATGACAAGAGAAGGAAGTAAATCAGAAACTTGATGGCATTGTCCTTAGGACTAGGCATTGATCCTCCTGGTGTGGAGTCTGGCTGACTCTGCACACCTCCCTTGGCAGTGACCTGCCTAATATGAAGGGGTGCTCTCCAGCTATAGATGCTGGTCTGTGTTTGACCCTGGACGGGCAGTGATGGATTGCTGGCCACCTTACTGAGGCTCTGTCCCACCAAGACCTTGTCTGTTTCTTCCCACTGGACTTGTGGCTGAGATGCCTCAGGCCCTAGCACACTCCTGTTATAAGAACATTAAATTAAGTTCTCTTCAGATATGTTATTAATTGTATTTATAGTAATTGTGCTCTGTGCCAGTTATCTTCAGGATACTTTTACACAATTAAAAACATTAAAAGATTATTAGAAACGTTAAAATTATGCAAAATCCTGAAATCAGTTTAAGTTGTATATTCCACCATATTGGATATATTTAGGTTTGCCAGGTAGGTGGTATATATCAAGAACTCATATTCATAATGTATTCTCACACTTGCTTCATTTAAAATCCATACTGAAACTGTGGTCTCCTTGTCCTGAGGAAGATCTTTAAAAAGACAATTGCACTTTGAGGGAGATGACCCTCCTTTCCTAAGGGCCCTGTACAGAGCCATTCTGTTGGATCCTTTTCAGACCACCTGGGAACTGAGGGTGGCTCTATTATAAATCCTCCTCTGTTAAGCATTGGATTGTAGCCGTCTTGTTGGGTGGCTACAAAGGGCAGCTTTCTCTGTTGTGTCAGCTAACAAAAGACAGTGATTCTAAAACATACCCTGTGGACTGCTTAATAAAGTAACTGCCTTATGTGGTTGTAAGTCATTTTACAAACATGCTATATATAGTAATGAGCACAGTGTACCTTTCTGAAAGAGCAGCTGCCTCTCTTTTCATCTGACTCGATACTGATTCACCATCCTTGCTGGATTCAATGGCTTGCTTAGTGGCATTGGAACATGGGCTAGATGCCTGTTGGCAGCTCCTGCTGTCTGGATGCCTTTCAGTTTCCTCCCTTTGATTGTAGAGCAGTTTTGCATTATTGATAAATTACAGGTGTGGTACTCAGAGGGAGGAAAGGGGCAGCTCAGAGTGAATGGTGGTGCCCTTGGGTATGACGCTAACTTGGACTCATCCATTAGACAATGCTATGTAGTGGAAGGTGTGTTTATGGGATTAGTTATTAATCACAAAACAGGATAGGAGTTACTTGACTGCTAATTATAACATTGGCTGAGCACATAAAAATCATCATAATAGACAATGTCATCCCTGTAGGACCCTTCACATGAAATCAGTCCAGCCAGACAAATAGTTATTTACATAACATGGAATCTTAAAAAAAAAGGTCCTAAAAAACTAGCAACAATCAAATAAGCAAAATGTGTGTATAGAAGCTAATAAAAATAAGTACCTTAAAAAAAATCACTGCAAGCTATGTTTTCTGTAATTATACCAAACCCTAGAGTTTTAACCATGTAATAGTAATTTTTTCATGTTTTTGCCGTTATTGTCGTTTTCATTTACTTAACTATGTCTAACTTGAACAAACAATGTTAAGTGGGGAAACAGATGCAATTAAATAGCCTGTAATTATGTTTTTAGTCAACTGCTACGATCACAGACTCCTCCTGCACCTCGGACCAGAAAAGAAGTGACCTAACTGATTTTACCAACTGCTTTGCCAGGCCCTGATGCAGAATAGATGGCCTTATTAAGCAATCAAAAAATCAGCCATTACAGAGGAATGGTAATCAACAGTGTTTATACAGCTCACACACTAGCCCCACAATACACAATCAGGACCATGAATTCTGCTAATTGGGTACCTTCTGCGTCCAGAGGTGCCTGCAAAGGGAAACAAAAGGGACTTGAAAATTAGTGTTTGTAGCAATTAGTTTCTGTCTAAAGGCTTAACTCAGTTCAGGGAAACCATGATTCAAACAGGGATTATTATAGCAACTCTGGTATTTAAATATCTTCTTGCCATTATTTGAGGTAGGATTTAGCTTGGCAAAAGTAATGTAGATTCGTCCTCTTTTTTTATTTACTTAAAGTGATTTTCGTTTTGAACTTTTCAAAAATCAAACCCATTAAGCCATTTGCTGCTTTAAATTTTCTGACATTCAGTGGTTTTTTAAATTTATTTTTATTTTTTTTAAACTTATGATCTTTCTCAAGACCAGTTGAAAAGACTGTTAAATACATGTATTGTTGAGGAGCTCTGCTCAGAGGAATAATACAGTTGAGTTTGTTGTGCCATTATTTCTCTCAGAATGATTCGTAGTTTAGTGGGAAAACACAGGGTATAAATCTTGGTGGAGGAAAAAGAGGACAGCAAGTGTTTTATTTATAAATGTATGTACAAATTTGCATTCTAAGCAATAGCGCTAAAATGGTCCAGAAGGAGAACGTAGGTTCTCTGTGTAGTTTATCCGAGTAAACTAGCAGGGCATTTCCAAATGGGCTCCGCTGAAAGCCAATGGATTTTATAAAATTCATTACAAAAAGCCTTTTGCCCTCTTCTTCCCTTTTAGTCTTCAGCATTTCTGAATAATCAGATAGATCTCTGCGCTTTGCTTCTGTCATGACTCCCTGCTGTAGATGCTCAAAGGGCAAATTAATAGTAGCACAATTCGAGGGACCTCTTCACCTCCCATGGAAAGCATCAGCTGCAGGTTCTTGCTTTCCTGAAGCTCTCCACATGGTGACAGAAGGATCATAACAACAGCAACAACAGAAAGATTAGTAAGAGGAAAGGAAAGCCTTATGATTCAAAATAAGACCAAAGAAATAATAGATGTTTCATTTTCTGTGATTTAAAGGCTACATGAGCAAATGACAGTTTGTCTTCTTAAATTTATTAATAAGCTGCTCTCTTGAATTACTTAAATGGTTAATCAATGTGTCAATAAGTATAGTAAAATTTTTATTATTAACACCTAATTTGACATTATTAAGACAGAAATTATAGAAAGGGTATTGGTACCTTGAAGACAATCAGAATGATAAGTGTGATCGTTTTAGAGACACTAGCCACATTTTATTCCTGACTGATTACATTACATATTGATATTAGTGAGCATTAGTATGTAGTGCAATCAGTCAGAAGATGAGTGAAATGTGAACTAATGAGAGCTAATTGTATCATATAATAGCAAGGACACAGAATTCTATCAATTAAATTAGTTTGAGATAAAACAAATATGAATATAATAATGTTTATAATAATGAGGCAATTAGAGCTAATGAAATCAATGTTAATAGAGACAAAGATCCCTATTCCATTTCTGCCCTTCTCTTGATTTCTTCAAACTTTGGGTTTTGTTATATTCACTGGAATATTTTCAACCATTGATGCTATGTCTGTGCATATTGAAAATGTAGGGATGAAGAATATAAATCTTCACAATCTGCATGTTTCATTTTTTTCTGGCTGCACCGCGTGGCTTGTGACATCTTAGTTCCCCGACCAGGGATGGAACCCGTGCCCTTTGCAGTGGAAGCACGGAGCCCTAACCATTGAACCGCCAGGGAATTCCCAACCTGTTTCTTTTTTTTTTTTTAACAATTTTTTTGGAGTATAATTGCTTTACAATGGTGTGTTAGTTTCTGCTTTATAACAAAGTGAATCAGTTATACATATACATATATCCCTATATCTCTTCCCTCTTGCATCTCCCTCCCTCCCACCCTCCCTATCCACCCCCTCTAGGTGGTCACAGAGCCCAACCTGTTTCTTGATGTTATACTTTCAGAAGACTCCTCTTGGCCTGGCATACTTTGGCCAAGGTAGTAATCTCTGATGAAGGAATCATGTCTTCTTCCACATACTTGCTTCATATACTGTCTTTTCTTGATCTGGGATAGAAATGAGCACTTCTTGGTGTAAATGTTGATCTTATATTCTCCACATATTGGAGTTGCCTCTTCAGGTCTAGTGCCTTCCCATTGTGTAATTCAATTGGATTCTGCTTATTAGTTGCTTCCCTGGTGTCCTTAAAGATTTGACATTCATTCCATTTAATTCCCTGATTCAAAGAGTTACAACTGGGATGGCAAAGCCAGATTCTTAGATACTTGGTTAGTAATGTACTCTCCAGGAGAAATTATGCCTGTTATCTCTCAGGAGGTGGTTTTGGAGATGCAACTTCAGGCTGATAAATTATTGACATCAATGAAATGATTAGGAGCTTTATTCTGTCTTGCAATTTATCTTTGAACCTAATAGTCCATATTGCTGAGCACCTTATAAGTCAGTGGGTATGGGATTTAAAGAAGATGATGCAGCAATATATTTCTGATCAGTTTAGAAACTCATCCATTTAACTATGCAAATAAAGGACTAAGAAAAAAAGTATTTTCTGTGGTACTTGCCTATTATAGATATTGCATTGGTAATTAATGGGAAAATTGAAAAAGTTTAGTAACTTCTTGATTATCTATTTGGATGTTACTCTGGTTGTTGTACTGCTATTTGTCCTTAATTTAGACTGGGGTTAGTGTTAGTGAATGATATTTGACCATTAAACTAGGTAGAACTTTGTTCTGTGAAAGTTTCAACCAACTTTCTCATTTGGCTACTGTGTTATCATGTATATTGTGGGTGTTTTTGCTTTTACTTTTGTATTTCATTAAAAAGACATCAGAACGGGCTGTGAGTTAATGTTTCACTTGTAAAAGGTTATGGATTACGCTCAGCTGGTTTCTCAGGCCGACACAGGGTTCATGATTAGAAGAATGAAAACAAACATGAATTGAAAATGTCACTAACCTTTACTGGGCCCTGAGAATCCCGGAGCCTGCGTGACAGGAGGCTTTCCTGTTTTCAACAGTATAAAGAAGATTGAAACAAAACAGCACGGATCTTGGCTATTTACATCTTTTAATGAATGCTCTTCACGTTTGGGTTCCTTTGTCTGTCTCCCAGATTTCAAGGGTTTAGCTGTAAAAAGTGCGGATGTTATCACATATTCTTATAAACCATGGAACAGACATCTGTCTAGGATGGTTTTTCTTCCAAATTATGCTCAGTATAAAGGGCATATATACAGCTGTGCATGTATATATAGCCAATTATTCATTCTCAGTGTTCACCAGCACTGAGTTGGAAAGTATTTTCAGATACACTGTAAGTAAAGCTGTGTGTTTAAGTGGAGCATGGTGGAGGGATATTTAAGATGAGATCTAGTATCTTGCGTGTGATGGGCCCACTAGGTTTGAATCTGATTCTGCTGTCTTTAAAAACCTTTTGTGATCGATAAATATATTCACACCCTAGGTCACAGAACCTCATCAGAACAGAGGAAAGTAAAACTAACTTAAATACTTCATTTATGTAAGCTGTAGAGAATCTAGAGATTAAACTGCGATCCAGTGCAGGAGATAACACATCTGACCAGCGCTAATTTTTTTGAATTTTAAATTTCTATTAGGATTCACTGTGTTTGTTTCCTTACAGTGATTTGGACTTGGTTGTTCTTGACCTAAATATGAATAACATTGCAGCACCTGAAACATATTAGTCTGTTTCTTTCCCCCTTAATTTTTCTCCCTGCTACTGTCTGATCTGGCACAACTTGTGACAAATCGTGCTGTACTTTTCACTGATTTAATAGGTAGTTTGAGAAAATACTCTATGAAGATCACTAAGGAAATCTCAAAATAAAACATATTCCTTCATCTGGACTATAAATATGTGGCGGATGAGGAATTTTAGGCTTTTAACAATGCATTTACTTGTTCTTGAATTAAAATGAGTTCTGTAGACTCATGCTTAGTCCAAAATTATTTTAAGTACTAGTATTTCACAGTGCAACTCTGACTTATATGGATTTGTTGACATGTCTCTTGGGGCAGAGTTTAAGTATTTGAGAAACACAAACCTGTGCCTTTTTATTCTCACTTTATCTAATTATATATTGTCTTTTTAATACAGATTTTGGTTTGCATTTTGAAGATCAAAGTAATCTTTTGGGCAGAAAGTGTTTTCACTTAAAAATATGAAGCCTTAGTAAAATTATATCTTCATTTGAAAATAGCCTTAGTAAAATCATATCTAATTAATAATAATATAATAAAGCAAAACTTATGCCCAAGTATAAGCAACTTTATTTTTAAGCATAAAATTAGGAAAATTACTTGGTGGAAAGAAAGTTACTAATAGTGGCATTATTTTTTACTCAAAAGTGACAATTTTATTATTGCTGCAATTTAAAAGACTTATTCATGCATATAACATTCTTTTATTTCACAACAGTAAAGTGAGATTTTTAAACTTGAAATCATGTTTCCTATTTGGAAAAATGTATGATTTTTTCAGGTAAAACAAATCACTCAGGTTTCAGTTTGAAGGACTGTGGGTTGGTAACTGGGCTCCAATTTTAACCTTGATGATTTATGTAATTTTGAAAGTCACACCAACTCTCTTTATTCAAAATTCCTTTATACTGAATTATTTATTTTCTGCTGCATCAGTCAAAATAGGCTAGGTTATGCTGCAGTAACAAATAACCTGTACATCTCAGTAGCTTAAAATAACAAAGGTTTAGTTCTCATTCACATATTCATCAAGAATGAGTTGGGAGTTGTGTTGCATCATTGCTGTCATTGTCTAATGCTATAACCTATGTTGACGGAGTAGCCTCTATTTGTAGCATTGCCCATTGTGAAGGCAGAGAAAAAAGAAAACACAAGGAAGCACACACTAGCTCTTAAATCTTCCACTAACACCATTGGCTAAAGCAGGCCAATCTAGCTTCAAGCAGCAGAGAAGTAGAATTCTACCACTTAATGGAAGAAGAAGAAAGACATTACTACCTGTTAATAGCCTTAAGACCACCATACACTCGCCTCACCCACTACCCCACATTTATTTACTTATAAATGTTATTACATGATAAAGTAATACACTGGAAAAAAATCACTAAAATTAGAAAAAGAAAACCCACTCAGAGTCCTATCACCCTAACATATCAAACTATTTTATTTGTTCATGTTTACTTAAACACCTTGCCAGTATACAAAATTTTTATATAGTTGTATTGATTTTTTTCTGTTTGTATTAGTTAGACAAATTTACCAGTGATTCTCTAAATGCTAGTGAGCTCATAATGGAGGTTTGTTTTAAATCTTACATTGCAATGGGTTTCTAACTTGTCTGTGATTATAGTATCTTCGTTATAATTTTGAGTTATGAAATTAATATAAAAGAAAAGTTGGGGGCAAGTGCATAAGATAATAACTTACATGTGGAGTACTTGAACTATTTTATAGAAGATTCCATAGTACAATAGTTAAAAGTATTTTTTAATGTGTATGTGGGCTAAGAAAGACCCAGTAATTTTAAAAGGAATCCAATGTGTGCCTGTTTTTCTAGAATTTTAGTCAAACTTATTATATTTCAGTTAAGTTATATTGTTTTTAATATAAGAACCTTATATTTAGGTGCTTTTATTTGGAAGGGAATTACAGAGCTTGATTTACACAGGGCTATGAAAAGGCTGGATTTTGTGGGGAGGAGCGCCAATGAGTGAAAGGACACATAGGAAGAATTTTATTGGTAGTATTTCCAATTTAAAGCTTTAATTTTCAAATGGTCATGAGGAGGTACACTGGCTGATTTTCTTTAGTATTAATGTTTATAATATTATAATTACATATTATAATGTTATTGTAATATTGTAATATTATTACATAGTATATTATGCTAAAAACCTTGATTTTGTTATGAATAAGACATTTATTTGTGATAAGGAAAGTAAAACTCTTTTATCGGGGTCTTACCAGTAGCAGTGCCGTTTTTTTCTTTTAATCTCCTTCTGGAGAAGTTGTTTAGAGTAACATTAATCATGGGTCAGTTCGGACGGTTCAAGCAATATTGTACTCTAATAAATTTTATGTCATGTATATTTTATCACAAAATTTTTTTTCATGGTCAAGGTTACCAGTGACCTCTATGTTGCCAAATCCAGCAATCAGTTCTTAATTTTCACCATTCTGGGTCCTACAGCATCATTTGACACAGATAATATTCCCCTCTTCCTGAAATATGGTCTTTACTGGGCTTCTGGTGCTTCACAGCGTCTTGGTTTTGTTGTTTCTTTTTTTCCCTGTCTCACTGGCTATGCCTTCCCAGTCCTCTTTGTTGTATCCTCCTCATCTTACTGATTCCAGATTTTTTAGTTGAACTCTTCTCTGTCTGTCTAAACGTGCTCTTCAGGTGATCTCATCCAGTCTCATGACTTTAAATATCATCTATATGCAGATGACCTACATTTATATCTCTAGCCCCTGCCTTTCCCCTGACATCCAGACTCATGTAGATATTTTTAAATGACATCTCTGTTTAGATGTCAATAAGCATGTCAAATTTAACACCCAAACAAAGCTTCATACTTTTTCCTCTTAATCCTGCTTTCCACCCATTGTTCACCATTGCACTAAATGACAAAACCCTTTACTGGGTTTCACATGACAGAAAGCCTTGGGATCATTCTTGATTCTCCTCTTCTTTTGTACCCTGTATGTAATCCATTGACAAATCCTTCTGGCAGTTCTATCAATACCTTCAAAGTAAACCCCCAAACTGACCACTTGTGATCATCTTCTGGTACCCCTGTCTGAGCCACCGCCATTTTTCTCCTGGATGATTCCAATAGTCTCTCCACTGGTCTCCCTGCTTTTTCTTTTGCCACTGCAGGTATCCCCATTCTTTTGAAAGTTCACTTAATGCCACTTTGCTTTTACGAAAGACCTACATTAGTACCTGTTTTGGCTAACTGAAAGAAATCCGCAGAGGATTTTCACTTATACCAAAAGGGGCAAAAATAGAAAATAACATTCAGCGTTTGTTTTGCAGTGAGTTGTTACAGAGGCAGTGCACACCCTGGCAGTGAGAGGGGCACCGCCAAGCCCCTTCCTGGGGAACTACACTCAGCATCTCAGCATCAAGCCACTATAGATTTGAACTGGGTCTGTGAGCATCTGTGCTTTATTTCGATTTAGTTTGTGCATCCGTTAGTAAGATGTGCCCTAAGGTAATTGCTTCTTCACTTCACACCATTTTGGCTTATGAAAGATTTCAAAGGAACACTCTGCTCTCAGATATCAGGGAAATCCTGTGAATCCGTTCCTCAAGACTATTCTCTAACGAGGAGCCCTAGTTCTTTAAAAATCTAAATCTGTTCGTGGCAAATTCTCTGATTCTTCCAATCTCGCTTAGAGAAATCTTCAGGAATAAAGATTTTGATTCTCTTAGCAGAATATAGACATTCTTTTGTCAGGCAGAGTTTGATCAAGTTTGTTGTGTGACTTTTAGCCCATATATTATGATTGTCTGTGTTGGGATATAATCCAGAATTTATAGAGAGTGAACATTTTACTGATAAACAGTTTCTTACTCTCCTTTCCTTGGTCACCCATTTCTCTTAAGTGGCTTAGTCATGTAGTGACGATGATAAAGCTGCTAAAAAATCATGCCCACTTCTGTTTTCTTTATTTTTAACACAGTGCCAAGATTAGAATGGGAGCAACGAGACATTTATATCAACTTTGGACTTCATGGTGTCAAGGTAAAGAGCGGTTTAATACACTTGTCTTTCTTTGCCTGTGATTCTTTAAGCTTTTATTATTGTTCTCTGTTAGGTCCTTTTGAGTCCTCACTATTTTGGTTAAGACAGATTTGTATCATGTCCCATCATTTACTTCCTTTTTCTATCCAGGTTACTGAGAGTGTGTCTGGATCATGATCTTTCATTTCTCTTACCTTCTGAGGACCTTACACATCTAAGAGATGAGGTGGCAATGTCTGAAGTATAGCCATTGAAAATGAACTTCTTATGTTATTTCCTGGGTTGTCATTTAAGGCTGTTCTCTGCAGCATACTTTCTGGAATTTGATTCCAGTTTGTTTTAAGAGTCCCATAAAATTGGATATCTATCCTATGGATAGAGAAAATAGCTCTTTCAGAGCATGCTGGGACAAGTCAGTTAACCACCCAGCCATGCATGGTACCTTAATAGTGTGGGTGGAGAACTGAGTTACTTTCGACTCCTCTCAGGAATTTGCCCAGATAGCCTAATAAGTTAGTTACTCGGTTAGTGCACAGTATATTAAATCTTGTACGAGAGCCAAAGACTACACTTTTTTGATACCTAACAGAGTAGCTTCAGAGCAAATCCAATTATATTTTCCCAAATTAATGCTCACATTTCACCCATTTGACAGGAGAGTAATGTCTCCTGATTTGCCCAGGTTGTGTTCCAGAAAGAAGGTCTTTTTCTTTACAGACGGTAAACTGGATTTCCTAAATCACAAAAAGCACTGACCTAGATTTTCTTTGAGCTCTTTTGACCTTGGGGATGAACTTTAGTGAATTGGGAGCAGAGTGTGACAGCATTTGCAGAGGGAAAGGCAGAGCTGACTGCTCTCAAATTGGCTTCTCAGTGTCCCAGTGTCTTAGTCTGACTCACGAGCTGCCTGCTGCCGTTCTGAAGCTTCCAGCATCTTTAAATGGTACTAATTATTTGGATATTGCTTGATCCCTTTAGGTCTTGGAAAAAAGAAAAGAAATGATTTTACTGGTGGTGAGGGTGGCTAAATATACACTACTGGAAAGTGGCGTTTTCTATTTTCTCAGTCTCGGCAAGCCATTAATGAGCAAGCTTTCCCATACACTTTCCCCCAAATTTGACCTGGTGGGACCATGTCTGGCTCCAACTAAGGAGTTTGTGTTTTGCCTGATATTCTGGGAAAAGGGAAAAAATATTCCAGTAAGGAACCAAATATAGTACATAGTTGTTTAGATTGGCCCTAGGGGTGTGCTAACTGTAACTCTAAACTTGGACATATCTTAGAATGATACGGCACTTGGTTGGTGATTTTGTGATGCCTGTGCATTTTTATGCCTTTCTTGGCCTTGTTGCCTAGGCCAGTACATACGAGACTAAGTCTAGTTTTTTGTGCTTCCATTAGTTTGTATATGTGAAAATTGACTCACAGTTTTACTTTGAATATTATGAGGAATTTCTCTTGCTATTATTACTTGAAAAGCCTTGGCTAAACTACACAACTGACATAGAATGACTCTGTTATTGCTATTAAAGTGGTAAGCAATGATCTGTAAGCCTATGCAAAGACATGTTAGATGAACTGCTTTCCCCTTTGTTGATTAATAGGTGTAAAGTGAACTTGAAAGGAGAGGGGCCCTTTCCTTTTGTGGCCTGTAGGAATGCAAGGGCTTCTGGGGCACTCCACTGGTAGGGTTATCTCAAGCTCCAAGTTCATTTCCTGGGATACTCGAATGACAGTTCAGTGCAGATAACTAGAATCACGAAACTGTTTTGAAAGAATGAACTGGTAAGAGAACTGATGGAGTAGCCTCTTTTAGTTCTAAGAGCCATACATAACTCCAAGTTTAGCAAGACTTGGATTCAACCTCTGTAGTCTAGTAACAGGAAATGAAAATTGGGATCATGTCAAGAGATCCATGTTGGATCATAAGGAAGAGGTTTGACTTCTCAGCAACAGAACGTAGGTTCTCTGTTATTTTTTTATAAAGTTATTGATATACAGTGTTTTCCCCTTGAACGTATATCTCTATATCTTTGTCACCAATGGGAATTCTAGTTTTAATGTTTCCTTTCGTTCATTCACAGATTTTTACTGAACAACCTCTATGTACCAGTCAGTGGGCTAGTTGCTGGTTATATAGCTGCAAATGATCTCTGCACTAGTGGGGCACTTACAATCTAGTGGGAAAATATACAATAAACAATTACACCGATAATTATTGGGCTCCCATTTTAAGAAGTCCTGCTTTCGTGTTGGTTTAGACTTTTTTTTTTAGTGTTTTTTTCTCTAGTTTTTTCAGTTATTTAATAAGACACAAATTTTCTTTTGAATATAAAAAGAAAACCTGTTCTATTCAAGTAGAGTTTATACATTCAAATTTGGCTTTTGAGAAAATTCAACTAGAGTCTGACTCCGTACTTACATGCTGTTAGAAATAAATGTTAAAGATTTAGTAATATAATAAAACTTGACAGTTATTTAGTATTCCTTTCTATAAACTGAAAATGCTCTTAATTATTAATATTTATTGAGGGATTTATTTGTGCGTGTCACTGTGCTCAGGAAGGCACACTGTAGGGGAGGCATACTCTATCTGAAAAATGCTTCATATATAATAAGTGATATAAAACATGTAAAAAATAACCATAGTATAGGATAGTCTGTGCTAAATGTCTTAAGAATGAAAAAAAAGAACAATAAGCAATCAGAAGAATGAGAGGTTTCCATGTGATTACATGAGTGATCAAGGAGACTTTATGAAAGGGGTTATATTTCAATTAGTCTGGAAGGATGGGTAGATTTAACTTAAAAAATCCAATCATAACAGCTTCTTTAAAATTGTTTTGGACATGTATAAAATCATAAAGAAGAAAATAAAGAGAAAAGCACAGCCAACCCCCTGCCAGGAGGACTAGGGGGAAGGAGGACGTGCCTTTTGAGGGAAGGCACAGCTTGAGGAGTAATGACACTCCTTTCCCCTTTTCTCCCCTATCCCCAGCAGTGATGTTCATGGCTTGGTCCAGTTATCCTCCATCCCAATAGAACTGGCAGTTCTGGAATGGCTCCCTGCCTCACTAAGCTGGGGAGTGGTGATCTGTTTTGTTTCATTGTTGCCAAGCCACTAGGGATAACTGAGAGGGAGGAAGAATGGTACAGCTGAGAGGAGGGCCGTGGATTGGGCTGGGGGCATCCTGCATTTCTACCACGCGGTGCAACAAGGATTTGAGAGTGTCCCTTGGATCACCTGGGCACAGTGGAAGGTGGCTGGGCTTAAGCTGTCTTGCTGGTTCCCAGCCACTCAAGGGTGCTGTTAGCTGAGCAAGGGGGCCCTGGGAACAAAAGGCCATGGATGGACTGCAGAGGATTTCAAAGTCAGACTTGAGACAGATCTCTCACATCAAGACCCCTAAAGAGCCACCAACACACCCCACAAGACAGCTGGCATTGGAATCCACCCACAGAGATAGAGCTGTGATCCAGCGAGGGTTAGACAAAGACAGTGACAACCAACACACACAGGAGAGGTGGTCATTTTCCTCTTCCTCTCCTTGCAAGACTCAGCCAGAGAAACATCTGAAAGTACAGGCTACGAGAGCGTGGAGCACAATTCTTCCCCACGCCAGGCTTTGGGAGCCAAGTCTAGCACACACTAGAGAGGAAGGGACAGAAAGGGGTGGGGAAAGGTGTGAGGTAGGAGGAAGGTCTTCACATGAAAATGAGAACAAAGTGTTATAATGAACAGGAGTCTTGAGCACCAGAATAAGAGTGCTTTAGTAATTAAAAGTGAGTGAACTGGCCATAAATATCGTTAGATGAGTACAACACCCAGGAAAAAAAGGTGTGTGACAGAGCACATCACAAAAGAATATGGAGTCGGGGAAGGATCTGGAGGGAGGAGGAAGAGTGAGGAAAGGAAGGGGAGGTGGGGAGAGCAGAAATGAGATTGCATATAGGTTGTTAGTTGTAGGACCAGGTGAGGTTTGCGAGCACTAACCCTGCTGTTCTCTGTACTCTTGTGTGGTTGAAGAGCTCTAAATAAAAAAGTTAAAGATATTGGCCTTAGGGTTTCCCTGGTGGTGCAGTGGTTGAGAGTCCGCCTGCCGATGCAGGGGACACGGGTTCGAGCCCCGGTCCGGGAAGATCCCACATGCCGTGGAGCGGCTGGGCCCGTGAGCCATGACCGCTGAGCCTGCGCATCCGGAGCCTGTGCTCCGCAACGGGAGAGGCCACAACAGTGAGAGGCCCGCGTACCGCAAAAAAAAAAAAAAAAAAAAAAAAAAAAAAGATATTGGCCTTAAAATACTTAAAAAAAACCCCTGTTTTTTAGAATACTTTATTGTTTGGATATGTTTGATCCATTTTAATTTTCCCTGTTTTATTTTTAATTTTTAAAGCATCATGTTTTTCTTTTAACATTCTTCTTTATAGCTACCTTTGCTTTATTTCCACCTTTAATGATTTATCCTTTTACGTTTTAAAATCTGTAACTTTTTAATATATTAGCACAGTCTTATCCTTATCTTCTACATTTCTGAGTTTCTTGTTTTGAATTCTTGATATTTTAAAATATTTTCTAATTTTCACTTATTTTAAACCTTTATTCTTTTTACTTTCTCTCTCTCTCTTTCTCTCTCTCCCTCCCCTCCCTCCCCAGCAATGCCTTACCTCCACCACTCTCTTTTTAGAGTTTTCCAAAAATTCTTTAGGTTTAAAGTACTTCCTAAAACCCTGCCAATCTTATTATACAGATAGTACATTTGATTTGCTAAGCACTGTTTCTTACATAAGTGGTCTCTCCATGTTTTCTGAAATACGCAGTCCTGCCCCACTACCTTTGCAGTGTATGTCAGTGTATGGTAGTGGGTTGGTGTGTCTTAGACTCAGATATCTGGCCTGATACTGGCTTTTGTGAAACCCGCCTTGAAACATGATTGCTATTCTGACCATTGACAGTTCTTTATTATTTTAATAGTAGAAGTATAGAAATGAGCTTTTGAAATTATTATTATTGTACTTTGAAATAAGTGTTTGTGCTTATATGGTTATACCTAATATTTTCTTCAAGCCTTTCTGAAAGACCTGCCTTAGGAGACTCTGAAAATTCTCTCTTGCATTTTTTCACGCTGCTTGCTTCTTTCTAACTTCTTGCTGTCTCCATCCTGAGGAAGTGGCTCTGTGCTCTTCGAAACCTTCTTTGAAGCAAGGATAAATTTCCTGTGTTCAAAATTTTCTTTAAGGGTCATAGAAGACAAATAGTGTCTAAACCTTTAACAAAATAAGTAATTGGGTATAAAACATATGTAAAGAAAATGAGACTTGCCTTGAACCTGTCTCCACAGGGGGCAAACTGGGTTCTTAAAAAGTTGCTGAAGACCTATATATCATGGTAGACTTTAAATAAAATTTTAAATCGGTCTCCTACAAAAAAACTGAATATTATGCATGTGTGCATGTGTGTAAGGGTTTGATCTATTTATAGGATTTAGTCAGTTCACTAAGAGTGGTTCAGTTTCTCAGGGACAGAGTCATGTTAACCAAACTCTTGGCAGTTGTATAGATAGAATATTAATCTGCAGTAAGCAATATAAGGGATGGGGCACTATCCCTGTAGAACTACCTCAAAAGGTTTAGAGTCAGAAGGTGACCTGATGAGCTTGGAATCAGGTCAAGGGGAGTTAATTATAAACTCCATATGTTTAAGGCATCAGGATATTAGTTTATGAGAGCCTGAAGAAACTATGGCTATAATAAGGACATCCCTCTCCTAGGACTGATCAGGTCCCTAAGTGAGGCCATACTTTTCCTTGGACAAATGTGTGGATAAACATTCATTTCCCTAAATTCCATCCCAACCGATCTTCCTCTAACCAACAAATTCTCTCTTTAAGGATGTTATACCATTGATTAGCCTAAAGTCAGGTTCTAAGTTTTTTCTATTTCTGGTCCAGGAAATGTTTCGTCTCGATGAAATGTATTAGGTGTATCTGATTCTTAGGTACTGATTTTTAGCTAATTTTCAAGAATCTTAATTATCACCTAAAGTATAGCATACAGTGTAAGAAGATTATTACACTATGCTTTGCAATAGTATATAAAACAACATACCTTATTTTATTTGATCCAAAATGCTAGATGGAAAATTATGTAAAAACTCATATATATACATACACATTTCTTTGCCCATTGAGATAAGTGCTTTTAAACTTCCTTGATTTGGGATGTTTTGCAGTCTGTTTTTGACGAGTTTAGTTGAGGAAAAGACCCCACAAGCCACTTGTTGTTGAGAGCATTAACAGGAAATTATACACTGGGCTAATGTTCAGATAAGACTTGATGTATAAGTTGTAACACTCTGTAGTATGATAAAGGCTCTAGCACATTATGACATCATTTAATGACCTCCACTGATTATTTCATCACTTAAAATGGCAAGGTAATTCACAAATACTTGATTGGATGTTTTCTAATTATATAATAAGAAAAAAGTACCATTTGTATTTTAGAAGTTGAAGGTAAGGGGGTTTAAGATTATAAAAATAGTATTAAATTACAACTATGATACAACTCCATTAACAGAAACTCATTTCACATGACAAAGGATACTGGGGCTCTCCCTGTAGAGTGTTGTTCTCACACCCCCGCAATGCAGACATTATCTGCAACTGAATTGCAGTCAGCTCTAATGGTATAGTACCTGAAAATGTAAAAACCCTTCTAGCTACAGTGATTTTAATTAATGCAAAAATTATTGTGGAGCTTAGTTCAAAACCTGTACATCTGAGATGGTCAATGAAAATTTGTTGATGGATTAGACAGATCATTGCATTTCATCTGTGCACCGTCAAACGGCCCAGGTAGTTTGAAAATACAGTATTAAATTATAAGAACAACTAGTTCCATAGGAGGCCAAAAATATATATCTGAACATTCCATGTCTCTGTGGGAAAACCATTACGTAGAAAGATTAACTTTTAGATATGATGTTCCTTTGGTGAAGGAAATATCTTGCCCCATGCCATTTTTCTATTGTATTTCATTAATATGTAACAAAGTCATTGAGTGTTCACTCATTGAAATGTGTGGTCACTGCCAGCACTTTTATTTATTTATTTTATTGTATAAAAGATTTTAAAAATAATTTAAAAAATAACCATTATATTTATGAAAATTTAAGTGCTAAATTACACACTTTAATCAAACCTTTAATTTAGGGGCATGTTCATCTCACCTCCCCTTTTTTGGCTTTTTTTATAATTAAAATTTAACATTTGCATTCTTCATCATTAATGGTCTGCCTCTAGATTAAAGTAGTGGATTAGGCCTTGAAAAAGGAAGGCCTCAGTGGGTGCCCAAGGTTTGGAAACCTCCTTGCTTTTATTGTGTCCATTGTTCACCACCAAGTATGTGCCACTACTTGTCACTAGCCCTTCTAGCTTGAAAAGCATTGGCTATTTTCTTGGTTCCTAAACTTTGGTTGTTTCTATGGGGGTGTGATCTATGACCTCAAAATTAGGGGTCACACCTGTCTGGCATGCACCAGGAGCCCCCACACCTGTGTAATTCTCCTCACTAGCAGCTCCTGCTGGTCATTTCCTATTCCTTCCAGTAAGTGATGTGCGGTTATATTATAAGCATTTTCTGTATCACTGAATAATGATGATAAAGTCATGGAGCCAAACCTAGGTCTCTATTTTCAAAAGGGCAGTCCAGAAAGGAATTTCAAATTGATTTACGTCTCTCTCAAACAGGGTGCGTGTCCTTAGAGACCAGCAAATCCTGCTAAAGCCTGGTGTTTGCTCCTCTTTCTAAAAAAAGTTTTCCCTTGTGATGAGAACTGTTAGAATTTACTCTCTTGACAGCTTTCATTTATAATCTACAGCAGTGTTCGTTATCTCTTTCACATGGTACATTGCATCCCTAGTATTTATTTATCTTATAACTGGAAGTTTGTACCTTTTGACCCCCTTCATCTAATTACCTGCCCCGCTAGCCACAAATCTGATCTACAACACTGTGCTAGTTCCTGGTACACAATATAGTGATTTGACATTTCTATACATTTTAAAACGATCGCCATGATAAGTCTAGTTGTCTCAGGTGAGTAATTTTTATCTTATTTCTTATCACATCTACTCAGGCTTCAAAATGGTTGCTGTTGTTGTTTTTGGACAGATGCATACTATGTCAGAAGAGCATTCTTTTCTTAACGTTTTCTCCTGTGGTTGGCATTTAAAATGCTTTTACTTTTGTAGAAAGTGCTGCAGTGAGTATATTTGTGCTTATGGGTTTTTTTTCTTTTGTTGAATTAAACAATTATGTAAAGTATCAGGCACAGTAAATAGTTTTATTTCCTAGAATAAATTTCTTATTTATTATTAAAATGTATAAACAAATTACTGGCTCTTTACTTGTGGGGTCATACTGCTTTTACTGCTTTCCAAAAGGTCTAAACAACCGTTTTGGCCACATTTAAAAACATGTTGCCAATGTAAACAGCGTCAGTGCCTCAGGTTTGTTATGAATACCAGCAAGAGTGAGCTTTGCTTCTTTATATGTATTTACCTTCTTTCTATCAATTATCTGTTTATATCCTTGGCCTTGATATTTTTCTTGAAAATAGCAATGCTACTGTCACTTATATTATTTTCTTTTTCATTAAACAAAATAAAACAATTTTTCATATCTGAATGTCAGTTTTACCTTTGTGACTTCTATACTTCAAGGATAAGAAAGTTAACATCTCTCCATTGGTCTGACAATCATTCTATTCTGCTAATTTTTCAAGAATTTGATTTTCTATGTTAATCTCTAATTTATCTGGAGTTAATTTTCTTAAATGATGTATAGTGCAGATCCATGTTTTTTACTTATTCTTTTTTTTTTTTAAAGAAGATGTTGGGGGTAGGAGTTTATTAATTTATTTATTTTTGCTGTGTTGGGTCTTCGTTTCTGTGCGAGGGCTTTCTCTAGTTGTGGCAAGCGGGGGCCACTCTTCATCGCGGTGCGCGGGCCTCTCACTATCGCGGCCTCTCTTGTCGCGGAACACAGGCTCCAGACGCGCAGGCTCAGTAGTTGTGGCTCACGGGCCTAGTTGCTCCGTGGCATGTGGGATCCTCCCATCCCAGAGCTCGAACCCGTGTCCCTTGCATTAGCAGGCAGATTCTCAACCACTGCGCCACCAGGGCAGCCCCTACTTATTCTTGATTTAGTCATCCCTAAACTATTTGTTAGATAATCCTTCCTACTCTCTATTTAATAATGTTATTTTATGATATACTCATGTTTAAGCTGTATAGTTGGTATAGTTTTGGTCTCTTCATTCTGTTATATTGATCAGAATGTGCACATTTACTCTTGTGTTAATTCTTTTTGCTTTCTAATTAGCTACTACAGAGGTTGGTTATGTGCCTTTCTTATTCTGTTGTCCATTCAAACAAAGGCTGGACAAATTGTTCACGGTTAGTGCCATAATGCACTATGTTGAATTATTATAATAAAAGAGTTGTTTGGATTTTTGTTTGTAACTAGACCTAGTGATAAATGTAACTATTATAATATATTTAATTTCCAGAATCTTGCATGGCAGTTTTTTGAGGTGTTCTTAAATACCAAACTATTTCTAATCTTAAAAAGTCTCAATTTCCCTAGAGCTTATGGTTTGAACTCTACAAAATTTCAGACGCCACTGTGGCTTTCTGTTATTTGCAATTTAATGGCCCTTCTGTACTTTTAAAGTATTCCAGGTTGTCACTCCACCCCTATATGGATATTTTAGAGATAACCATGTGTGTGTTTCAAAATTTTGCTCAGAAAAAAGGTTTATGTATTTTGTTCCCAGTTTTAGATATTTAGATATTTAGTGATGTCTTTATTAAAAGGTAGAGAACTGAGCACATACTTTACCTCTGTTCTTTTCCAAGATGCCACTAAAATTACAGAACAAAGAATAAATTCATAATTGTACTGGGAAACACAAAATGTAACATAGTGTCCAGTGTGGATGAGTGTAGGGAAGTGTCTGCTTTCATACACAGTGAGAGTTTAATTGCTTTAGTCAGTTTTTGGAAGGCAAATTTGGCTGAAGATACCAAAATAAAAATGTACATATCCTTTGAGCTAGCAGTGACACTCCTAGGAATATATACTCCAAAAATATTTAAGCATATGCCCAAAGATGTATCTGTTGGGATATTCAACAACCTGGATATCAAAAGAAAAATCAATAAATTAACGCATACATGTATACATCCATTTAGATATTATTTGTATGATTATATTTATAAACATTACATATACATAGCAGTGTATATGGCATTAGAATGCTTTGAAACCTTTACATCTTATTTCTGAGCAGTGGCTACCATGAGAGCATAGTGGGATTTAGTTGAAGGGTTGTGAGGGAATAAGATAAACTTTTACTTTTTTACTGTATACTTCTGCATTGTTTGAAAAATTATCAAATGAGTATCAAAGACTGAATGATGTGCATGAGGTTTCCTAGCTAGTGTTTCACCTAGATTTTGTTTTTCCATGAATTCACTTTCCCTGAATGATCTCTCACATTTCTCTTTGCTTCTTCTGATTATAGATGATTCTATCTCATGATTTTTCTGTCAATTAAAAAAATTAGTATAACTACAATTTTACAAGTAAATGGTTTGGGTGATATTTCTCTCTTGATACTATGGTTTCTGAAAGAGTGTAGACTGTTAAACACATAGTATGATTTATTTGTTCTGTATTCTCTGACAAAATGTTGAGCTTGAAACTAGGTTCAGTTTTTAACTAGCACAGTTGTTGTTTTAATATTTAAGTGTCTGCAGTATCCTTGCTGCATTATCATATGTAGCATAGGCATGTTGTGCCTTCATTATTTCTACAGTACAAACTGAAAAAACACACAGAATGGAAAACCAAAGGACGAGCAGGCATATTTTATTTATTATGATAATCCTCCTCAAGTCCCTTCTTCCTGCTTTTGATCTAGGTGAAAGCAAGCTGGGAACCTAATTAAACCAGTGCTGAGTGAGACCATGAGATATGATGCAAAAAAAAAAAAAAGAAAAAAAAAGAAAAGATTCTGACCAACCAGATTTTGAAGTTGAAGTTAATTGAGAGCAATATACAAATAATCCCTGCAAATGGTGACATTTAAAAATGCATTTTGATATTCTGAAGCAGTTATGTAAATCACCAAGAGTGAGACTCTAGGGGAAATGGAAAACGTGCAGCCTCACGTTTTAATACCTTTTGGTGATGGTGTTGTTTGACTTAATGTTTGCCAGGGGACTGGGTATTTGGAGGTAATCTGATGACAGAAATGTTATAGCCCCATGAGATATGGAGCCATAGTGGAGGGAGCTGCCAAGGGGGAGACCTGTAGGTAAAGGTCAATGATAACAATACAAATAAGGACACCAGGGACATTCTCTGGTTCTGTGAAGGTTCTGACCCTGCCTACAATGTAAGAAGCAGAAACTAACAAGATGCTAAGGAATCGGGTTTAAAAAAGGACACGGCCTCAGTGCTCATGCAGGTTCACACCTGGGATGGGCTCTTGGAACAAGGATGACAAAAACTAGAACCATGAAGCTACATCATTTATGTAACAAGTTACATACGGCTTTCAAGGAATTTTAGTTCACGGATTTCAATAGGACTAGTAAATGGCATGGGGTAATTGCTGTTATTATATAGCTGGCAAAACAAAGGCAGAAGATATTTCTAAGATCATACAGTTGGCCAGTGGTGGAATTAGGGAACTGACTTCAGGCATTCTCATTCTCAGTTCTGTAAAGTATCTGCCGATTTGGGGGGCAACAACTTCTGGCACAGCTGCTCTAGAAGCAGTTCTGATTACACATGATATAATTCCCTCATGAATATCTCCGAGTTCCCCTCCCCAAATACGCTGGTCTCTCCATCCTTCCCTCTTCTTGCCATCTTTTTCCTCTTTCTTTTTTGGCATTGGCATTGGCTGACTCCTCATTAAGACCTTATAACTTTTTTCTCCTTCCTGATGTTTTTTACAACATCTATTTAAAAAAGTAGTTTTTGTGTGTATATCCAGAGGCCACTCTAGAAATCATTAACTCTCTTGTATGCTGTCAGCTCTACCCTTGTTGAGTACGGCTTCTTTGAGGGGGGGCAGGGGGAACTGTGATGAGCTATTGTATGTAGTTCAGAACTGGATTTCTAGAGTCACCGAGACTTAGGAAACGGAAACTGTGCTCCACATTCTGCCTATGGACAAAGCCTAATCAAGAATGCATTCTTTGCCAGCAACATTCTAAAGAGACATGATTCCAAGCTGTGGCTTGGAAATAAACTCCTTTTATTGCATTTCAATTTATAGTGTTCTTTGCCTCCATTTTGCACAAATATTCAGGGAATTTTCCCATTTAGAAGAACCTGATGCACAAATTAAGATATTTTAAGTAATGCTATTCATGATATGCCCGGAGATTATTATGAATTGATGTATGATACTATTCTGAATTTCTGACAACAATCTACTGAGAATATGCTCCTACATACACATCTCACAGGAAGATTAATTGTTTTTGGATTACAACATTAATTTAATGGGACTGGTTTATTATTCAGACCTCAATTTGCAAACTTGTGTTTGTTTGTTTTTTGTAGGCTTTCCTTGATTTTTCTCCTCACAAGCTCTCTTACAGGATATGGCTAGTAGAATTGCTCAAAATTAATTTTAGACCCTAAGATAACTGTAGGTTATCTGACTAATTTGTAGTAGCAGAATTCAGTAGTGTTTAAGAGCAGGATAAACAATTTAAAAAATGCTTATGGGGATGCAACTCTTACTCAGTTTAAACAATTCAAAAGTTTGGAAACTGGTATTTGCAAATTTATCCTGTGGATCTGCTTGCTGGCATAGTGTTTCTGTCTGAACAGAGGAAAAAAAATAAGTGGAGGAAATGTTTAAATTGACAGAGCCAGGAGAAATAAAATAAATCTCAAATACTCACACTAAATTAACCTTGGATTTATCTTGCTAACATGGCAAGTCATTATAAACTTAACACAATTGAGATATACGGTTTGATGAGCAGACCGTTTCTTGAAACAATATTTTCACAGTACATGAAATATAAGAGCTTGGGATAACACCAAATTAACCCTGAGGGAGACAGTCATTGAAATGCTCATGATTTTACATGGGAAGCTCAGCAGAGTAAAGCTGAAGAATCTAATATATAGACAAACAAGCTCCCAAGCTGTGAACAGATGTGTTCTCAAAGTCTATTTAAGAGTCAGTAGTTTCTAATTCAGAAGATTTTCCCACAATACTAATAGTGAATTCTCAATCATGTTAGCTATGCACTAGGCTCTAAGTGCTTTATGTGAATTATTTCATTTCATTCTTTCAAAACTCTTCTGATATAGGTTAAAATTAACCTAATTTTGTAGAATCTTAGGCACAGAGAGATTAAATTGTCTGAGGTCACACAGCTGGATCCAGGAGTTTGATCCAGAACCTGTACTCCTAATCATGTCCCACAGAGAGGTGATGGTATTAATGGTGATTAAGTTCTGTTCTGATAGTGTATGAGTACGTAGCCATGAACCCCTACCAACACCCGATTTTACTTGACTCACAATCTCGTGGGTCAGGAATTCAGGAAGGGCTCCTCTGGGCAGCTCACATTTGCTCCACGTGGTGACAGCTGAGGTAGCCAGAGCGAGGCCAGGGGATTCACTTTCAACATGGCTCACTTAGGTGGCCGGCAACTTGGTATTTGTGTCAGCTGGGAGTGTGACTGGGGCTTTTGGTCAGGGTTCTTGGTTCTTCTTCACGAGGGCCTCTCCACGAGGGGTTTCCTTGGTTTCCTTGCAGGATAGTGGCTGTACTGCAGGAGTGAGTGTTCTCTGCCAGTTCCTTTTGGTCTGGGCCTGGAAAACTAGCACAGCATCATTTCTGCTCTATTCTATTGGTCAAAAATTGTGACCGCCCAGATTCAAGGAGGAGGGGTCTACCTCTTGATAGAAAAAGTGGCAAAGAATTTGCAGCCATCTTTAATCTACCATAGGCATCAAGAATAGACCATGGAAGCCTATTTATTTAACATGTGACCTAGATGAATGTTCCTCAGACTTAGTTTTAACCTCTCTTCCTCTAACAGGTTAGTTTAAGTCTTACATTTTATAAATATAAGTTTTCTTTCAACTCTTAAGGTTTATGATTCTTTGAGAGAAGGGTGCATTATTTTTAAATGTAAAATACTTGGAGCATAGTTGGGATTCTATATATACTTATCATTTATTAATTTTCTTTTTAATGCTTGAAGGCAACTATAAGATTTAACAAACAATTAAGAGTTAACAACTCAGAGGAACAAAATGGATTGTTTGAAAGTGCAATATTCTACTTTATTTTTTACAAGATAAATACTTATTTCCCAAGATGCATAGTAATATTTTTCTGGTCTGTCACCAAACTCATTGCCTGTGAGTGCTTTTGGAGCAGGGGCTATGTCTAATTCATCTCTTATACAATATCCCCAGAATACATACAGTATCCCAGGAAATAGTAGGTACTCAGTAAATATTTGGGGAATGAAACTTAACAGACAACAAAACAGTTTGAATGTATCTAAGATAAAACATCAAAGACTCTAATTTGTCTTATTGAGAACCTAATGTGTTGACTCCTAATGAGGCAAAAATGCATCTGCATTAGTAAATGTGTTTGTCATTTTAAATGTTTGCATACATTTTGCAAACCAGGGACACATATCATTCTATTTCTGATAAATTCAACCTGTGTAAAGAAGTTAATATGAATGAACAATTGTGTATCTACCAAGTTAATCTTAATGCACAATTGTGTATCTACCTTTTTATCTCTACCTCAAAAGGTAAGACCTCTTTGTATTTCTAGTGAAAATATATTTTAATATAATTACATGCTATTAGGCATTTTCTATTTAGTTAAAATTAATACTAATATCAGGCACTTGGACTGAAGCATCACCTACTCATTCTGATTTTGAGTTTCCCTCTTCATTTGGTCTTCCTTTTTTTTTTTCTTTTCAGAAATGATAAAGTATAAACAAGACTGTACCACTTAGTTTGAATATTGGCTTTCTCAGTGCCAGGCATAAGCTTGGTTTTCTTTCTGTAACCCAGGGCCAGTGGAACCGCTACTGTTAAGCCACCCCATAACACAGTCGGGATCTCCAGAATTCTGGTCTGAGAGTTCTGAGATTATTCACTCTTGCTCTAAGTTCAGAATGCAGCTTATGCACCTATAGAGAAGAAGGATTATAGAAGCTATTTTCTTTGGGGGTAGGTTCAAATATTTGGTAAAACGAACAGCTCCATGAAGATAATTCAAGAAAAAGATGGGGAAGCCATACTAATAATCCACTAAGAAAAGATGTGTTCTTAATCTTTGTATTAGTCAGGGTTCTCCTGAGAAACAGAACCAATAGGATATATTTGTATATAGATAAATAGAAAGAGATTTATTATGAGGAATTGGCTTACATGATTATGGAGGCTAAGAGTTCCCATGATCTGCCCTCTATAATCTGGAGGCCCAGGAAATCTGATGGTGTAGTTCCAGTCCAAACCCAAAGGCCTGAGAACCAGGGGAGCCAACGGTGTAAGTCCCAGTCTGAGTCTGAAGGCCTGAGCACTGGGGGCTGAGGGTGTACAGTCATGGTCCAAGTTCGAAGGCCTGAGAAGCAGGAGTGTCGATGTTGGTGGGCAGGAGAAAATGGCTGTTGCAACTCAAGCAGAGAGCAAATTCGTGCTTCTTTTGTCTTTTTGTTCTATTCAAGCCCTCAATGGATTGGATGATGTCCACCTGCAGTGGTGTGGGCAATCTTTTTTACTCAGTCAAACGATTCAAATGCTAATCTCTTCCAGAAACATCCTCACAGATGCTTCCAGAAATTATGTTTTACCAGCTATCTGGGCATTCCTTAGCCCAGTCAAGTTGACACATAAAATTATCCATCATAATTTTCAATTAAAACATTCTTATCTGAATAGCTAATCTTCAGGACAGTGGCTCTCACATTTCTTGATTGTGAATCGTCCAAATTCATTATTTCTCTTCCTTTAAAAAATTTTTCCGTGTAAATTGTGTGCTCCAGTACCTGTCTTGCCCTGGGTAGCAATTATGATTTAGCAAAGCAGTGTGTATAAAGGGAGTGCAAAAGGAGACTCTCACATAAACTCATTTGGCTACTTATTTTGTGTTCTAGTAACAGCTCCATGGACTATAAAATTAGCATTACTGGGTAAAATTAAGCATGGATATTTATTGCCTGCAGATTATATTAATGATTGTGGTCTTTTCAATGACTATGAGCAATAAAGAATTAACTGTTTATAAGTATGAAGACCTATGTGTAAGAGGGGCTAACAATGAGAGACGTGGGATGATGAGATAGAAAAGATTTTTTAAAAGTAGGAATTATTAAATCTCATAAAAATTTATAGAAGGTAGTCCAAAAATCAGTAAAGATCAGGTACTTGACGATGATGATGATTATACATAAAGGTAATAATAATAAAACCCAAAACCCATATTCTGGAGCACACTTTTGGAAGTGAGAATAAAATCAAGTGGAGGAATTCAGAATGGTGACTAGTTCAAGTAAACTTCTCTTTTACATACTTTTCCAATTCCAATCAAAACCCTCTAGTACTGAAATGCGAACTGATGAACTAGGGCATTAAAAAAAAATCTCACTTCGAACTTCATCAAGGCCAAGGGCAAATGACTTATCTCAGAGAAATGAAGAGGACCTTCATCCCAGCAGTTTCAATGGGGGTGGGTTGTGTTTCATAAGCACACACACAAAATTATGAAACTGAGCATGTGTGAGGTTTAATAGCTAATTTTCCAAGTTGATTATCTTGGCCAGTTCGTTGGGATGCTCTTCTTAGCTAATTTAATTTGTTTCATCGTTTTTATTGTCTCGCTTAAATAGCAATTAGGGGAGATAGCGCTCCATTTCACCTTCTACTTGCCCCTTTGCTAAATCATAATTTCACCCTGTGCCAGATAGTTATGGGTGTGTGAAGAGAAAGCACCAGTGAAAGGCAGAGTGGGTGAACATACTTGACTCAAGCCTGAGTAATCCGGGGAAGAGTTGCCAATGGTCAAAGAGTGTGTGTGTGTGTGTGTGTGTGTATAGCGAATACCATAGAACAACTCATTCATTCAGAAATGTGAAACATTCCTACTTGGAAATTCAGATTCATCTATATGATACCAACGAGCATGCGGTAGCTATTTAAAAGTCAGTTTTCAACCTGGGTAAAATATCAGAACCCTTGTATTTTGTACTTCCTGTTTTAAAACTATGCATTGTATATGCAACAAACAGCTGTTAAATGCTATAATTTTTTTTAGTATATTGTCATTAAAAAGAGTTTATGAAGTGCTTATTTATATACCCCTATCTTAGGCGAGTCCAAAGGGGACTTCCTGGATATTAGTTAGTTGTTAGTTCCTCCACTAACAGATTTTGTACTCTGCTCTTGAAACGCTATATATTCTGATGAAAACAGTATGCAGGGCCTCACTCAGCATGTGTTGATTTTGTGCCTTTTTTCTCAGACAGCTTTACTTGGGTGTGAAAAGGTAAACAAATATGAAATCGAATGTGATAAACAAATTGCTTAGCTGTACTGGGGACTTTTTAGTGTAGGTTGGTCAGTGAGGTTAGGTTAGAAGATTCCTTCAAGTGGCAAAATATTGGTGAGAGAGAGAGATTGACATGGCCTGGGCGTCAACCAGTGGGGTTCTCAACAGACAGGTGACTCTTGCCGCTTTGCAGAATCCACAGAAAGCCACAATAATAATTGTGCCTATTTCCATCCTGTCCATTAGTCCTTAGGTTCATACAGTCTAAAGAAATGAGGGAAAATGTGTAAACACCAGCTTCACTGGGACTTAGATTATTAAAGAGAAAGCAGAAATTTATACTTCTTCAAAATAGTATTTGCTCTCAGGTATCTACTTCTAAATCATGATAGAACTCTACAAGCCTTTAGCACTACTAATTTTCTTTGTTTACCTTTCATTTTCTTGAATTCGTGAAAGTAGAATGTTTCCCTTCAAATTGTGATATGACAATGAAACAGAAAAAGTCTCACTCCCCTAGGAAGGCAAATGAAACTCAGAAATACAACTGAAAAATCTGTCTTCAGCTCAGCAGTTTTTGCCTCATTGTAACAGTTGTCCAGAAAGAACAAATTGTCTTAATAGCAGAGGGACTGTCTCATGATTCTCTAGTTATTCCTGTAACTAGATTTTATTAACCTTTTAAGGTGTTTGTATACTGAGTGAAGGGCCTTAGTGTGTGTATGAAACATTGGAGGTGCTCATTATTTATTGAATGAATAAGTGAACAAATGCATAAGTGAGGAATCTGAAAGGCCATCGGAAGCATCAAGATGGCAAGCCTTCCTTCCCTGGCTTTGTGGTGTGCTGACATTGGGAAAATGAGCAGCCTTCACTTTAGTAGGGGAGGTAGCGTGGAAATTCTAGCATACAGGTGGAGAGAGCATTCTGGGAAAAGGTTGAGGGTTTAGGGGAGTTTATTTACTTTGAAGTTGGAATGAAGGCACTGGGGAAGGGATTATCCAGGAGTGCAGCCATGAGAAGATGATTTGCTCAGGAAGAAATATAGAACTAAACAGGATAGGAGTGTGGGAGAGGGGCAGTGACTTGACAGAGGGGGTTTATACGCTGGCAGTTTAGGAAGACCTGGATGAAATGTAAGTGGGATAAAATGGCCTCAAGCTTCCATTGTGAAATTGTTTCCATCTTGCAGTGTATCAGGATGTGCGTGATCTTGTCATATGCCTTCTGTCCTATAAACTCCCAGAAATGCATGTCCTCCACAGAGCCTGGCACATAGTAGGTGTCTAGCACGAGTTTATTGATAGCACGAGTTGATTAAGATGTATAGTGGCAGGAAATGCAGGATATAGGCTTGAAATGAAAAGATTGTCTTTGCTTCTAACTACTAGGCCTGACTTGTGTTGCAAAATTACTTTTGGCAAATTCGTTCTGATAACTTGCAGCACTTCCCTATGGGAGATGGATTTGAACTGTTCTAAAGAACCTCAAAGTGCAGAACTAAGGACACGAGGTAGAAGTGAGAGGGAAGCAGATTTCAGCAGAGAATTTTCTAACAACTGAAGTTATTCGGAATTTAAGAAATGCTGTCTTAAAACTGTAGAGAGCTTCTTAACCCAGAAAGTATGCAGATAAAAACTGAATGACTGTGTCTCAGGGATGTTTTAGAGGGGGTCCATGCATTGGAAAGAGCTTGGTTCTTTCTACTACTAAAGGTCTAGAATTATTTTTGTGTGTGGTATTGTGTGATAGTCCAATACAATAAAATAAAAGCAATATATTTGGGAAAGGTTACTTAGATACTATTTCTAAAAAGGGAAATAGAGAAAAAGATTGCATCCATATTATCATTATATCATTTGCCAGTATGTGTAGTACAGAAAACTATTTAAGCTTAAGAAACTATTTAAGATGTGCTATGCAGAATGTAGGAACCAACCTGAATTAAGCAGGAAGAGATTGAAGAAGATTAGAGTCATTGGGAAAGGCTTCATGAAGCAGTTGGCTGTTTAACTGGGCCACAGGAAAAGGTTGGAATGAGGACCTGTGAAGGGGGACGTCCCTCTGGTGAGGGCTGAGACTTGAGGACCAGCCAGAGGAGGCTGCCAGAGCCTGGCCTATGGCAAGTGCAGGGAAGAAGCTGAGTGATTGGGCTCACCAGTTCCTATGTGTGCACTACATAATGATCAAGGAATCAATCCCAGAAGAGATATAAAAATTATAAATATATATGCACCCAACATAGGAGCACCTCAATACATAAGGCAACTGCTAACAGCTATAAAAGAGGAAATAGACAGTAAAACAAAAATAGCGGGGAACCTTAACACCTCACTTACACCAACGGACAGATCATCCAAACAGAAAATTAATAAGGAAACACAAGCTTTAAATGACACAATAGACCAGAGAGATTTAATTGATATTTATAGGACATTCCATCCAAAATCAGCAGATTACACTTTCTTCTCAAGTGCACATGGAACATTCTCCAGGATTGATCACATCTTGGGTCACAAATCAAGCCTCAGTAAATTTAAGAAAACTGAAATCATATCAAGCATCTTTTCTGACCACAAAGCTATGAGATTAGAAATCAATTACAGGGGGAAAAAAACATAAAAATCTCAAACACATGGAGGCTAAACAATACGTTACTAAATAACCAAGAGATCACTGAAGAAATCAAAGAGGAAATCAAAAAATACCTGGAAACAAATGACAATGAAAACACGACAATCCAAAACCTATAGGATGCGGCATAAGCAGTTCTAAGAGGGAAGTTTATAGCAATACAATCCTACCTCAAGAAACAAGAAACATCTCAAATAAACAGTCTAACCATACACCTAAAAGAACTAGAGAAAGAAGAACAAACAAAACCCAAGTTAGCAGAAGGAAAGAAATCATAAAGATCAGAGCAGAAATAAATGAAATAGAAACAAAGAAAACAGTACCAAAGATCAATAAAACTAAAAGCTGGTTCTTTGAGAAGATAAACAAAATTGATAAACCATTAGCCAGACTCATCAAGAAAAAGAGGGAGAGGACTCAAATCATTAAAATTAGAAATGAAAAAGGAGAAGTTACAACAGACACCGCAGAAATGCAAAGCATCCTAAGAGACTACTACAGGCAACTCTATGCTGATAAAATGGACAACCTGGAAGAAATGGACAATTTCTTAGATATAACCTTCCAAGACTGAACCAGGAAGAAATAGAACATATGAATAGACCAATCACAAGTAATTAAATTGAAACTGTGATTAAAAATCTTCCAACAAACAAAAACCCAGGACCAGATGGCTTTACAGGTGAAT
This sequence comes from Mesoplodon bidens, assembly GCF_964165515.1. Classification (NCBI taxonomy): domain Eukaryota; kingdom Metazoa; phylum Chordata; class Mammalia; order Artiodactyla; family Ziphiidae; genus Mesoplodon; species Mesoplodon bidens. The sequence goes on from NC_138178.1 coordinate 115,892,283, forward strand.
TCTATCAAACATTTAGAGAAGAGCTAATACCCATCCTTCTCAAACTCTTCCAAAATATTGCAGAGGAAGGAGCACTCCCAAACTCATTCTATAAGGCCACCATCACCCTGATATCAAAACCAGACAAAGATACTACAAAAAAAGAAAATTACAGACCAATATCACTGATGAATATAGATACAAAACTCCTCAACAAAATACTAGCAAACAGAATCCAACAACACATTAAAGGAATTATACACCATGATCAAGTGGGATTTATACCAGGGATGCAAGGATTCGTCAATATACGCAAATCAATCAGTGTGATACACCACATTAACAAACTGAAGAAGGAAAACCATATGATCATCTCAATAGATGCAGAAAGAGCTTTTGACAAAATTCAACACCCATTTATGATAAAAACTCTCCAGAAAGTGGGCATAGAGGGAACCTACCTCAACATAATAAAGGCCATATACGACAAACCCACAGCAAACATCATTCTCAATGGTGAAAAACTGAAAGCATTTCCTCTAAGATCAGGAACAAGACCAAGATGTTCACTCTTGCCACTATTATTCAACATAGTTTTGGAAGTCATAGCCACAGCAATCAGAGAAGAAAGAAATAAAAGGAATACAAATTGGAAAAGAAGAAGTAAAACTGTCACTGTTTTCAGATGACATGATACAATACATAGAGAATCCTAAAGATGCCACCAGAAAACTACTAGAGCTAATCAATGCATTTGGTAAAGTTGCAGGATACAAAATTAATGCACAGAAGTCTCTTGCATTCCTATACACTAATGATGAAAAATGTGAAAGAGAAATTAAGGAAACACTCCCATTTACTACTGCAACAAAAATAATAAAATACCTAGGAATAAACCTAGCTAGGGAGACAAAAGACCTGTATGCAGAAAACTATAAGACACTGATGAAAGAAATTAAAGATGATACAAAGAGATGGACAGATATACCAAGTTCTTGGATTGGAAGAATCAATATTGTGAAAGTGACTCTACTACCCAAAGCAATCTACAGATTAAATGCAATCCCTATCAAATTATCAATGGCATTTTTTACAGAACTAGAACAAAACATCTTAAAATTTGTATGGAAACAAAAAAAGACCCTGAATAGCCAAAGCAGTCTTGAGGGAAAACAACAGAGCTGGAGGAATCAGGCTCCCGGACTTCAGACTATACTACAAAGCTATAGTAATCAAAACAATGTGGTACTGGCACAAAAACAGAAATATAGATCAATGGAACAGGATAGAAAGCCCAGAGATAAACCCACGCACCTATGGTCAACTAATCTATGACAAAGGAGGCAAGGATATACAATGGAGAAAAGTCTCTTCAATAATTGGTGCTGGGAAAACTGGACAGCTACATGTAAAAGAATGAAATTAGAACACTGCCTAACACCATACACAAAAATAAACTCAAAATGTATTAGAGACTTAAATGTAAGACCTGACACTATAAAACTCTTAGAGGAAAACATAGGAAGAGCACTCTTTGACATAAATCACAGCAAGATCTTTTTTGATCCACCTCCTAGAGTAATGGAAATAAACACGAAAAGAAACAAATGGGACCTAATGAAATTTAAACGTTTTTGCACAACAAAGGAAACTACAAACAAGACGAAAAGACAACCCTCAGAATGGGAGGAAATATTTGCAAATTAATCAGTGGACAAAGGATTAATCTCCAAAATATATAAACAGCGCATGAAGGTCAATATTAAAAAAACAAACAACCCAATCCAAAAATGGGCAGAAGACCTAAATAGACATTTCTCCAAAGAAGACATACAGATGGCCAAGAAGCATATGAAAAGCTGCTCAACATTACTTAATATTAGAGAAATGAAAATCAAAGCTACAATGAGGTGTCACCTCACACCAGGTAGAATGGGCATCATCAGAAAATCTACAAACAGCAAATGCTGGAGAGGGTGTGGAGAAAAGGGAACACTCTTGCACTGTTGGTGGGGATGTAAATTGATACAGCCACTATGGAGAACAGTGTGGAGGTTCCTTAAAAAACTAAAAATAGAATTACCGTACGACCCAGCAATCCCACTACTGGGCATATACCCAGAGAAATCCATAATTCACAAAGACACATGCACCGCAGTATTCGTTGCAGCACTATTTACAATAGCCAGGACATGGAAGCCACCTAAATGCCCAACGACAGATGAATGGATGAAGAAGATTTGGTACATATATACAATGCAATATTACTCAGCCATAAAAAGGAACGAAATTGGGTCATTTGTAGAGACATGGATGGATCTAGAGACTGTCATACAGAGTGAAGTAAGTCAGAAAGAGAAAAATAAATATCATATACTAACGCATATATGTGGAACCTAGAAAAATGGTACAGATGAAGCGGTTTGCAGGGCAGAAATTGAGACACAGATGCAGAGAACAAACATATGGCACCAAGGGTGGAAAGTGGCGGGGGTGGTGGTGGTGGTGGGATGAATTGGGAGATTGGGTTTGACATGTATATACTAATATGTATAAAATGGATAACTAATAAGAACCTGCTATATTAAAAAATAACTAAGTTCAGATAATCAATAAATATATTAAAATAAAGAACAATTGCATATTTTAAAAAAAGACTCCTGCTTCTTTGAGGATAAAAGAAAATTATGGGGTGCTTAAGTACCTTGTTGTTGTGTTGCTTTAGAGAAAAACAATTAGATAGTCTTGCTGTGTGCAGAGTAGATGGAATGGAGGTTTTTCATTCCATTAACACTCATTCCATGAGTCATTCTAAATTCTTGAAAGTATCCCAATGAACCCCAGTTAATGTACCACAACTGCCACTGGTAGCATTTTGCCTCTGCAAGTAATCAGCAATACTGTAATCACTTATTTCACAAAGAAATTGAGGTTGCATTGTTTATTTTATTTTTTTTTTTACCATTTTATTTTAATATTGTTATCATTCCTTTTTATAATAAGGCATATTGGTCTCTGTCCTAAGGAATTGAGGGACTTCCCTGGTGGAACAGTGGTTAAGAATCCGCCTGCCAATGCCAGGGACACACGTTCAAGTCCTGGTCTGGGAAGATCCCACATGCCACAGAGCAACTAACCCCGTGTGCCACAGCTACTGAGCCTGTGCTCTAGAGCCTGTGTGCCACAGCTACTGAAGTCTACGTGCCTAGAGCCCATGCTACATAATAAGAGAAGCCACTGCAATGAGAAGCCCACACACCACAACTAGAGAAAGCCCCCGCACAGCAACGAAGACCCAATGCAGCCAAAAATAAATAAATTTTAAAAATTAAAAAAAAAAGAATTGAGAAAGAGGAGACTTTATAGAGTTCCCAAACTGAATGTGAGAATATTGATATTGAAAATAGTATTATTGCTTTTTTGAATTGACAGTGGTAATCTAGAAGTGTTCTGAAGAGGTTGTGTTAATTGCAAATATACATATTTGAGTATTCGAGGTTTTTATCAGGCTTAAGATGGCTTCCAACAAAAGGTCTATAAAAATAATAAGATTCCTTCCAGTCCTATGACCCCATGAAATCTAAGAGTAATTTACATACAGAATAATTTACACTGGGAAAATGAGGTTGACCAAAGGATTCCTGAGGTTTACTGCTTGCCGCCTAACATAAGGCAAAGCTGATGAAAAAGAAGAAAGAAGGGGAAATATCAGATACAAAGGTCTTTCAATCAAAATAACCTAATAGCCCAGTGATTAAAATCTATCACACAAATTTGGTATGAAATGTCTGCCTATTAGAGAAATCCATTACAGCAGTTGATCTAATAGAATATCAATATAATGCTGAATTTGTTCTGTAAAGAAATAGACTGGCTATATCAAGCCATATTTAAGGATTACTCCGTAATTTATTTGGGTTGGGAAAAACTTATTTGAGTCAGTGGACTTTAGACAGGTGTCTGAGATCCATATTTAACTAGTTTACAAAAAAGCGGTATTTAAGGGAAAGATCTCAAGGGTAGCTGACATAACTGAAAAAAGAGTAGGACAACCACATCACAGGGAGGGCAGGGAGGAATGCAGGGAGGCCAGGAATCCTTGAAAAAGAAACTCCAACTTTCCAGGACTTCATCTGTCTCTTTTGGTTTCTTCTTCGGTTTCTACTTCTCTTGGTACTGGTTGTTTATTTATTTATTTATTTGGTTGTGCTGGGTCTTAGTTGTGGCAGGCAGGCTCCTTAGTTGCGGCTCACTGGCTCCTTAGTTGCAGTTTGGCAGCTCCTTAGTTGTGGCAGGTGGGCTTCTTAGTTGCGGCTCACTGGCTTCATAGTTGCAGCATGTGTGCTCCTTAGTTGCAGCAGGCAGGATCCTTAGTTGTGACAGGTGGGCTCTTTAGTTGCGGCTTGCCAGCTCATTAGTTGCAGCACGTGGGTTCCTTAGTTGTGGCTCATGGGCACCTTAGTTGTGGCTTGCCGGCTCCTTAGTTGCGGCACCTGGGCTCCTTAGTTGTAGCATGCGAACTCTTAATTGTGGCATGCATGTGGGATCTAGTTCCCTGACCAGGGATCGAACCTAGGCCCCCTGCATTGGGAGCATGGAGTCTTAACCACTGCACCACCAGGGAAGTCTCTCTTGGTGCTGGTTTTATTTTCTCCCACTACATACCAGCTTTCTTCACTTGGCAGTTAATAGAGCTGTTGACACCTTGCTTAGGAGGTTCCCATTTTACAACTTCTTCCATCAGGGAGACAAAACTGACTTTTTCCCAGATCCATTTCAAAAAATACTGGGGAAGAAATGTGATTGGCTGTTTCAGGTGGTTGCTCAGCCTTGGTCCAATCAGCTGTGACAAGGAGGGTGGGATGATATAAGAACAGGTCAGCTCCCATCATAACTACATGGTTAGAGCTGGGAGGAGAGCAGTAATTTCCAAAATAAGGGAGGGAATGCATTTGCCAGAAGATGGAGGTAAATGGCTGGGTGAGGGCTCCTAATATGATGGTCATCTTATCCTTGCTTTGTTTAATACTCTTTGTGCCCACTTCTGGTTTTAAATCCAAGGTAGGGAAGTCTGTGCTAGACGTTCTATAGTTATCATCATATAAGCTGCAGGGACCTTGCATTCTCTACATCTTAGAAAATAAAATTGCCTGAGTGTTTCCTGGGTCCCACACTTGGCTAGATGGTGGGGCTATTTTTCTTCTGTAATTGATTCGCTTGAATTGCAAAAGGAAAGGGAAAAGATAGGCTGACAGGTGGTATTTGCAATAGGTGCAGAAGAGGATTTGAGAGTCTCCTGGTACAAATCTTCTTCCTCCTCCTCCCTCCACTCTGCTCCTACCAGCCAAGGAACCTGTGTGGTCCTCACAAGTAGACTGCAAACCTCCCAACAGGCAGGAACAGTAGCATGTGTGTCTTTAAATCCTGGGAAGCTCTACATACAGTTCTTACACAGGGCAAAAGTGTAACAAATATCTGTGGATTTGATGTTTGAACCAAGTTTAATCTGTATAAAAAAGTCAGAGGTGTAGTTGGAGCTATATGGTGATTTGTAAATATCCTCAAATGTGAGCAGTTTACATCTAATACACATACTGCTATTGTGTCCAAATGAAAAGAACAGGGCAGAGTCCTATCTGTAATTCTGTTTGTCAACTACATAATGTAATTTTAAGAAGAATATTATATATCTATAGCAATTTTAATTATTCACTAATAATGAATAAATCTGAGTTCCTGCTTAAGATCTTAAGTCCCATGCAAGATTTGTATGATTCAAGCATATTATCTCTTATAGGCAGACACTAATGAGTCCTATGAAGGTAATAGACTCTAGAAATAGAAGCAGAATCCAAACAAATGTGTTTATTAGTCTCACTTGCCTTCTGAGGATAGATAAATTGAATCTTGAGCTGGACACATGTCCCAATTTGAAGTTTTTTTAAACATAGAGATTATATTTTAACAGAAATCTTGACAATAAATAGATTGTTACCATTTGTTGTAGAAAAGAATGTGTTCCTGATGCTTACTGTGAAGATTCTCAAAGATACGTTGCAGTTTTTCCTAAATGGAAATTTTAAAATTATTTTCTCATGATTTTACAAGTAACATTCTCATTGTAGAAAATTTAAACAATTCAGAAATGAATATTAACATAAACAATTTAAAGTCAGCATAATTCTATTCCCTAGAAATAATAACTATTAACAATTTGATATATATTTATTCATTTTGCTTAGCAAGCCCTTGTGTAGCAATTAGTATATGACAAGCACTTACCTAAGCACTTTGTAATTATTCCTTATTTAATCCTCATGACAACCCTATGATATAGGTATTATTTCCCTATTTACAGAGGAGGGAAAGGAGTCTCAGAGGCATTAGTAACTTGCAAAAAGATACATAGCTATAAGTGGCAGAGTCCAGATTCAAACACAGTCTGACTCCAGAGTTTATGCTCATAATTACATATCAGGCCTTTCTATACCCTTCTGGATAGCAATTTATGCATATAATACAAATATATGCAATGTGTTTCTAAGGTCATTCATCTCCTGCAGTCAACCCTTTCTTTAATACCTACTTAAAATGACTCAAGATTCCATTCCACATGAAGTGGGAAGTCCAGTGTGCCCCTCCTCAATATTTCTGTGACTTCCCAGAGGTGTTCATGCTCCAGGACATGGTCTTCTGAATCCTACTCCTTTGCAGCATCCTGTCTATGCATTTGCTTTCCTCTGTCTTCATTTCTGGTCACCGCCCTCTTTCTCTTTTTCCCCAAAGTACCACTAACATAAATAAGACAGTTATGTGTAGAGAACTTTTTCTGAAAACTTGGGGGTAAAAGAGAGAATTATGAATTAGAAAAAAAATTAACGCAAGGCTTACAATGATTGTTCTCAAAGCCTGAGGGAAAATTGAAATGTGAAAAATTTCAAAGTAACCCCTCTTCGGGCGCACTCCAACTCCTGATACTACCGTCCGGTCTTGTGAACTACATACTTTCTTTCAGGTGCTTTTGCTTGATTACTTTCTTCTCTCTCTGAAATCCTTGTCCCCTTATTATCCAGGCTGTCACCCCCAAACACCAGATTGTTCTTCCCTTATAATGCAGAGCGATTTAGTTCTACTTCTAAATTTATCTTTCCTTTTCATGCCCAGCAAGCTCTATTTTGCACAGCAAAAATATTTTATGGTGGAAACTTGTTGTTTTCCCAGCAGTTCTCAGTGGTGCTGGTGACTGGGGTGGGGGGAATTTCATCCTCCAGAATACTTCCTTGTGTGACAACAAAGAATTACCCAGCTCCAAATATCAATAGTGCTGAGGCTGAGAAACTCTGGTGTACAAAAGTGTCTACCTTCCTTTTGGGGATTGTTTTCCTTCACTTGGATGATGCAGTTTTGGTGGCACCGTGGTACCTACTCTCTGACTAATGTCGAGTCCCTTGCCAGGCTGAGAGTCTCATTTTGGAGCCCTAACTCCATGGCCATATGACCAGGAATGGACATTTGGATCAATCTGGACCAATCCTTGCCTAGGAATGTATCCTACAGATGCACTCCTGTATGTGTGCACAGGAATTGACCAGGATGTTCATGCAGCCTTGTTTATAATAACAAAGATCTGTAACCATCCAAGTGTTCAGCAGTAGGTGACTGATTAAAGTATGGTCAAGTCATACCAAAAAAATGCCATATAGTAGTTTGTACTGGGTTAACCGAGTAAAGCTAGATCTATATTTCCCAGAATCCCCTTTCCTTAAGATTCTGAGTTAGAACTGGCCACAAGAGGCATTGGTAGGAGACTTGGAGGTGGCCGTGAACAGCACCATTAGTGTCTTAAGGTCCTGGGGCCAGATGTGGTGACAGACAGACTCAGCAGTGCTGGTGGCTTCCAACCAGCCCTCATTCTTTGATCCATGTTCAGCTTTTCCTCCTGACTGGTGCTTTGCTGCAGACCCTCAGAGGGAACAGCTTACCATGTCCTTTTCCCCCAGTTCCCTTTGTGGTCCTGCTTTGGCAGTGGGACCTGCCTAGCTTCTTAGATTGACTGGTTGGTGACCCCTCTGCATTGTGAACTTCCCCTTCCAGATCTTTACTTCCCCAGCTCCTCCCACACTTGTATAAAGTCTGATTCCTGTAATACATCTCTAATACTGTAACTCTAAATGCTTTTGCTTCCTTGATCGAACACTGACTGACACACTACATAACCTTTAAAAGCAACGAGGCAGCACTATATACTGACATGAATTGATCTCCCATATATATTAAGTGAAAAGAACAAGGCGCTAAACTGATGAAAAATATTACAGATAAAGCTAGAGTCCTCTTTGACCAATAACTCTAATTCTGGTTCTCATTTCTTTTCCCTAGAGGTAAATACTGTTATTAGCTCCAAATCAATTCTTTATTGTCTGGGGGAAAGTTCTCAGCAAATTATAACTCATATAGGATTATTTTGTTGACATGTAAGTAACATACAATAAAACACAGATTTTCAGTGCTCACATTGATGAATTCTGATAACTGTATACATCCAAACAAGGTATAGAACATTTATAACCCCCTTCCCTTGTGCTCTTTTCTAGTCAGTCATTCTACCTGCTTTGCAGCCACTATCTCATTTCTGTCTCTAGAGATTGGTTTTACCTGTATTTGGCTTTCATATAATTTGAATTACATAGTATGTATTCTTTTGAGTTTGGCTTCTTTTAATTAGCATAATGTTTTTGAGATTTGTCCATGTTGTTTTGTGTAGCAGTAGTTTATTCTTTAATGGTTGAGTACTATTTCATTGTATGTATATACTACAATTTGTTTATCTACTGTCCTGCTGATGGACGTTTGGGTCATTTCCAATTGGGGCCTGTATAAATTCTTATGGGGTTTTAAATGTAACTGAAAAAAGATTGCTGAGGCCATTATTATTGGTATTTTAAAAATTATGCAAAACTCAACCTTAGTTTTTCCAGAGAACTTTACTTCCTTCTACAAAGAATCATAAATGAGGTAAGAAGTTATGATTTTTATATTTTCCCAGAGCCTTACATAATTCTGGGCAAGAAGATAGATGAATTTATTTTTACTTTATAGATGAAAGAATCATGTTAAGTTTTTTTTTTAACATCTTTATTGGAGTATAATTGCTTTACAGTGGTGTGTTAATTTCTGCTTTATAACAAAATGAATCAGCTATACATATACATATATCCCCATATCTCCTCCCTCTTGTGGCTCCCTCCCACACTCTCTATCATGTTAAGATTTTAAAAGACTTCCAGAGTCATAGAGGGAGTCACTCAGTGAATCCACGAGCAGAAGCCAGGCATGGTGACTCCAGAGTGCCAGCTAGAAGACCATAATATATTTATCCAGACCCATGGTCCTCTGGAAAGTGTAGAATGCTGGATCCCGGGCAGCAGATCATAAAGACAAGTCTTGAAAGCAGTTTTTAAAGTATGGAAAGAACAATAAGACAGTTCTAAGCTTGCACCAGAACATAATTTAAGTTTTCTGTGACATGGTGATGAAAATCTTTCCTAGAATTATGACAGCTGAACTGAAAGTTTCTAGATAATCAAAGCATAATAATAAACCTAGAGCCAAAGTTGGCAGTCCCCCACCCCAGTTCTCTTTCCTGTGGTTGTATTTAAATGGAATTTTTACTTTTAACTAAAACTAGACCATTGGAACTCTGTGACTTAGAATGTTTGGTTTTTGTTGGGAATTTGAAATAAAAAGATTTTTGCTCTTCTATAAACTTTAAAGATAAATGGATTGTTTTCCTTATAACATCTAGTGTTAATTAAGTGGTGCTGATGCAATTAATAGCATCAAGAACATAATTATGTTTCTTATAATGATGTAATTACATAATTGTTTTAATAGGTTAAGTGATCTGCCTAATCTTTTATCTGTTTTTTGCATCAGCTTTATCTTGATTTCTTCTTTGTGAGATACTTTTAGTGCTTTAAAAATTTGATAGATACTTTTGTTAAGTTCATTTGCTAATGAAAAAGTATACTTTTCAATAACTGGAGATTTTCATAAAGATCATAAAAGATATAATATTAAAAGATGTGCTCTTTTTTTTTTTTTTTTTTGCGGTACGTGGGCCTCTCACTGCTCCGGCCTCTCTCATTGCGGAGCACAGGCTCCGGACGCACAGGCTCAGCGGCCATGGCTCACGGGCCCAGCCGCTCCGCGGCATGTGGGATCTTCCCGGAACGGGGCACGAACCCGTGTCCCCTGCATCGGCAGGCGGACTCTCAACCACTGCGCCACCAGGGATGCCCAAAAAGATGTGCTCTTATGATAGCTGTTATGTTGATGAATTTTGAATTTGACTGTTAAATGTCCATGTTAATGAGGGGCTTAGAAAACAATAAGAAGCATTTGCTGAATCTATTTTTAAGGAAGTCTCAATTAATATAACTGATTCTTTTAAATCTCCTAAAAGAAGGCATTTCATTGCAATATGATCTGGGCTCAGAGTTTAAGATCTGCAATAATTTATTATGCTTTTAGAGTCTAGTCTTGAACAATTTAATATCATTGTGATAGGTATTTATTTACCATTGAAGTAGGAATCATTATTTGCTGACACTTTATGATTTTTCTTCAAGTAGTCCTATTAGATATGATAGGAATAAATCAACTTAATTTCATAATGATGCTCATACTTTATTCTCCCCACAGAGGCAGCAAAGCAGCATTGTTCCTTGTTACATATCTTAGCTTCCCCCCCCAATGCTGTTTTTTTTAGTTTGTGACTCATTGGTAAAAATATGAATGGATTCTAATTTAAAACACAGTCAGAATATTCTTTAAAGGAGCTACATTTGAGTAGGTCAGTGCTCTTGAAGGATTGCTTTCACCCAAATGCAGTGTCTGCTTGGTGTTTTTGTGCCACATAATAATAGATTTAATGCATTTTCAGTGTTGTTATTCACCTGTAGGTTCTTTGCCTTTATTTTCTGTTCTTTCTGCAAATTAACTGACCAGCACAAGGTCAGAACCAGATTTGGAGCTTTGAATCTGACAGCCATGAGGGTGATTTATTCCCTGAGCCAAGCCAGGCTTTTTTTTTAGTGAAGGAATCAGTTGAGGGCTAAGCTTTCCCTCTTAGAGATAACTGTACTCTGAGACAGTAAGTCACATCCCTTGGAAGGGGGTGGGGGAGGGCAAAATGGATAAAGGGGGTCAACTGTAGGGTGACAGATGAAAAAAAAAACTTTCAGTAGTGAGCACACTGTAGTGTATACAGAAGTCGAAATATAATATTGTACTCATGAAATTATGTAATGTTATAAACCAATGTTACCTCAAAAAATGTTCATCTTTTTATTGTTTCATGTATCCTAACAGTGCAGACTGATAGCATCTTTGTGAGGGAGTTCTACCGAAATCAGGCTGCTCTATAAAGCCAGGCATCTGATTTTATAGAGCCAGGCTCCCTCCGTATTAATCATGTAGTTATAGAGGGACTGAAAGTCACAGATGGCAATGCATGTGTGAAAAGAACACACAAGTTTTGAGATTTGGCTGAATGAGAAAGTGCTCTGTCCAGTGTCATGATGTCTTCTCTGACCCCACCTGGATTCCTCCAGCACTCACAGTCTAAATCAGCATGTATTTCAGGACTTATACAGAGTACCATCTGGTAACATCACTTACTACTAGGCTCTTCATCTTGTCTCCTTCAGTAAATATTTACCTGTTTGTAAGCGGGGAGCAAGTCATATTGTTAGTATCCCTCAATGGCTGCTTTAACACTGGCTGCAGAAACTTTTCCTAAGGATTTGGTGTATAATCATAGACATATCCTTTCTTGCCCAGCGATACCTACTCTGTGATTTATGGAGCATCACAGCATGGCTATTAAGAGCTTGGGTTCTAGAATCAGACTGCATTGGTTCTTCTGATTGTTACTTGTGGGATCTGAGACAAATTCCTTAACCTCTTTGGGCCTCATCTGTAAATGAGAGATGAGTTTCCTCATCTGTAAATGAGAATAATAATGGCTACTACCTTGTAGGGTTGATAAGAGCTTTAGATGAGTTAACATATGTGAAGCACAGAAAACAGTGCCTGGAGAAGAAAAAGGGTTCACTACTGCTATTTTTAAGAAATACCTAAGCCTCTAGGGTCTTGACCTTTACATTGGTCATAATTTATGAGTTTGGGAAACCTTAAGATTCTATTCATAGCTGGCGTGGGACCTCTGTGAGCAATTTTGGGTCATAATGGAGTGATATGGTTCTGGAAAGTTCCCAATTGCTCAGATGAATATAAATGATAAATGGAGTTGAGCTATGACTACAATCCTTTTTTTGGAAGAATTTTGGCTCAAGATTAAGGGGAAATAAATTTGACTCAGAAGTCATGGCAACAGGTTGGCACTATGTACTCAAAGTTCTGTTATTTCAGCAAGAAAAATTAAAGAAAATCCATCAGAGGATCCCAAAGATCAATAAAATCTTGGATTTAAAAATCTCTTTTAGCCAAGTTCTTTTAAAGTTGTTGTAGGTTCCTTACTTGAAATCCAGTCACCTCCAGTTTTGGTTAAATGATCACGTGGTTCTGAACTACAAATGGTAATGGAGAATGTGGTGGCTTGTCTCCAAAGATGGCCCCCGTGAAGTCTGCTTTCCAGTACTCACACTTGTTCAGTCTTCTCCCCAGGCCTCTAGAATGGCTGTGAGACTTGCTTTTGGCCCATAGAATGGAGTGGATGGGACACTCCGAGGCTAGGTCATAAGAAGGCTCAGGGTTTTCACCTGTCCTCCTGGAATGCCATCTCTAAAGGAAGCCAGACAAGAACTCCAACTGTCCAGAGACAGCCATGTTGGAAAGCAGTGGTGTACCGAGACAGTGGGAGTGGTCCACCTAGAGTGTAGAAAAAAGAGGGCGCATTGTCTGTAGAGAATTTAGAAACAATATTAAAACCAATGAAAAGTCAGTCTGCTTTTTATTATTACCATGCACGGGCAGTTCTGAAAAACTGTCAGTGATAAAATATTCCTTCCCATGAATGGCTCACTCCCACTTTCTCTCTCACCCATCCTATCACTACAAGCCAGTGCTGTGAAGCCAAGCTAGCTGTGTGGAAAGAGAGAGGTTGGGTCAGGCTCCAGCTCTCTAGCCCTCCCAGCCCAAGCACCAGGCACATGAGAAAAGAAGCCATTGTGGATGTCCAACCCAGTCTGTCTTTCAGAAGACTCCAGCCCCTTGCTGTCATCTGACTGAAATTGCATGACAGATCAAAAGCCACAACCATCAGGTTGAACCTAGTCAAACCATGGAACTCTAAGAGAGTTGTTTTTGGCTACTAAGTTTTGGATTGGTTTGTTATGCAGCAATTGATAATACAGAACAGAGAAGATACATGTAAGAAGGAAAAAGCTTCTCAGAGAGGCTCTTTTTTTTCTTCTTTCTCCTTCTAAGGATTAAGTAGAGCCCAAGTATCCTTTGCTGTGTAGCATATTGAGAGATCAGCATATCTTGATATTAACAGAGGCCAAAAATATTGATTTCATCACAAGATGGAAATTATATCTATGTAGATGTTGCTAAGCAACAACAGATCAGAACCCCATAAAGGAGTGACCATAAAATGCAAAGCATTTGGTCAGCCTAATAAGTTCCTGCTGCACTTCTTTTCTGAAAACCTGGTTAAAGGAAGAAGGGATGTCCACCGAGTGTGTGGGGAGAAAGGTCTCTAGGGACTTGAAAAGGACATCATTACTGTTTGCCTGAAATGATGAGCAAAATCATGAGTGAAATGAAGTGCCAACACATGACCTTAAAAAATGGTCATTGTTAGTGATTTAAAAGCATGATAATCTTTAGGAATAAATAGTAGCAGTACTGGGAACTTTGTAAGGGTTAAAATCTTTTCCCTTGAAATACCTCAAAGCTTAAAAAATCTATTAAAGCACCCAAACTAATATGCAGTAATGCCTTTCTGAGCTTTACAAGCATATTCTTAAATGATGAGCAAATTCAGTGTATTTTTGGGGAGGGACAATCAAAAGGTCCGTGGAGGCTATAAACTTTTCCTTTGGTTGACCAGAGAGGCAGGCTGAGAAAGTGAATCTTACTGAGGGCTTTGGGAATAGCCTAGTAACAGGGAAACATTCATAGTCAGAATAAAGTCTCTTCCCCTTAACCGTTCTTTACCAGCAGTTACTTTCATTATTTCCTCTGGGTGACCTTTCATCCCTCCATTTTTTCTGATAATTAGGTTTTTAAAATTAAAAATGTAGGAAAAAGAAAGGAAAGCTCAATAGAAGACAAATAGGAATTGAATGTATGCATTTTCAATATATTTTAGCAAAACCTGCGTGTACCCCCAAACACATAAATACATTATTAAGGAACCTGCAAATATCCAGAGTCTTTGCTGAGACATGGGCAGTGGGCAGATAACCCTGCCCAGTGAGTAAGAAACGTGCTCTCTGCCTGCCAGCGTTGCCGTAGGAGAGCAGACCCACCAAATCCCATGTAAGTGGTCAGAGCACAAATGAGGCTGTCGGTGGGTAGTCGTACCCTATTCATGAGCTTTTTCAGAACAATTTTCATTACTTTTTTTAAATACTGTTTTTGGCAAACACTTGATACTTGAAATAAAAAATGCATGAGTCACCTACTGGGATAGGCACAGTGTGTGGTTCATTGAATTTAGCTAAATTGTGAGTCATCCATCAATAGTCCTCTTGGTGAACATACTTGTAATAATTTCACACATTACAAACAAAAATAGGTATGATTTTCAAGATTCTTGAAGCTATTCCCCTTGGGGATTTTTTGGATTGTGTTTAGTGTTTTTTCTTTTGCTAGGTGGCGAGAAAATCGTCAGCCTTGTTTACAGATGGATCCAAGTCTCGTCTGTGTCATGTTGTAAAAGAACTTTGATTTGGGAGGCTTGGGGCAGAATATGGAACTGGAGTCATGAGCTGGGGGAAATAAGAAAATTTAATGATCAGTAGTTGTCCTTGTCAGATCATTGGCTTTTAAGATTAATTTCGGCATCTGATAAATGATTGGCTCCACTCTCGGAAGAAAAATCTCAGAGCTGCAAGAATATATACACGTGCCCCTTTTTCTCCCTGAATAAGGAGAACAGAGCAGGGTGGTTACGAGTATCTGTGCACTACTGCCCTCTATCGGATGGCACTAGCGTTTCTTCGTACCTGTGCCCAAATTGGGTGTGTGCTCCTGGTCGGGTGGCAGGTGACCCAGGCAAATAAGTAGTGTTGAACTAAGGCTGATTTTTTAAAATAGTTGGCCTCTATAAGCTAAAAGAGGTCTCCCTTTGGCCAGATCAGTAAGAGTTTAGGGTTTCTGTCCTGAATGTCCTTGCTTCCGTTCTGGTGTCTGCCCAGTGAGAGAGTGGCATCTGCTGTTGAATGGCATGACAGATGTTGTCATTAAACTTCTTTGCCTTTTCAAGAAGTGAAAATAATCATAGGAAAAAGTGTTCTTTTTCTCTGTTTTTGGTAAGTGCAATAAAACCATTAAAAGGGCTTTTGCTTTTGGCTACGGCCAGAGGTGAAAGTTTTTTTATAAAAAGTGAAAAGTGGCTATAAGATGAGAAGTTATGGTTCTTTGCAAAGGATGCTTAAAGTCCCCATGTCAGTAAGATGTATGCAGGAGTCTCAGGAAACTGGTTGGGAAGTTTTCTTTGTTTTGGCCCTCCTTCACTTTCCGCAGGGTAGCAGGACTAAGTGTCCAGCAGGAGCCTTGGGGTCATGTCCTGCTACTACTGGCTGAGTATCTTGGGAAAGTTGTGTGGCTTCTGAAACCTCATTTTTCTCATGTGTAAAATGAGTCCTTTGGAATAGATGATTTCTTAGGGCCATTTCATTTCTGAGATGTAATAAATGATCTTTTTCTCCCTAGGTGATAATGTAAGCACAAAGAATAATTTAACTATTTTGATATCATACACACACACTTAAACAAATCATTTTCCTTTCAAAAAGCAATGTGTTCACTATGATAATTTAACACCAAGTTATGTGGTGGTGGAAACAGCTTTGGCCTCTTCGATTCTCTAGTTGGCTCATGGACCAGCTGAGCTGGACAAACATCCTTGCCCCTCAGCCAAGTTGGAGTCTCTAGGGCCAGCAGATGGCGCAGTTGCACAATCCACACATTTTCCAGGCTCCCAAAGTAAATGGTACTGATTAGCATCCAGAAATAATAGCTACTGTTTGAACAAATTGGGGTAGTTCCCAGGTTACTAAAACCATGGCACTGTGTGAGCTGGCACATTTGCGAATATTTAAAATGGTTAGGAAGGTTGTTAATCTGTAGAACACTTTCCAGTCTACAGCATCTTTCACATGAGCATCAAAAAGCCTTTAATAAATTGGCTTTTTTTTTTTTCTGGTAGAGAAATTAGGGTAGAGCATAAGTTGGCTAAGATCACAGCAGAGCTAGTCCAAATAATTCAGACCATACACCTTGGTGATCTTTTAAAATTGTTCTTATCCTTCCTTTAACACCCACTTCTCTTGGTTGTGGAGGGGAGTGTGTGTGTGTGTGTGTGTGTGTGTGTGTGTGTGTGTGTGTGTGTGTGTGTGTTGGGTTGGTTGTATTGGCTAGGGATGTGGGAGGAGGAATTGACCCCTTGGGGTTTTGTTGCCTGCCACAGTCATTGTAACTTCTTACCTCCTCAACTTATATGTGGAAGACTCTTGTGGTGATAATAGCTGGCATTTATTGATTACTTGCTTTAAGCCAGGGATTATCTGAGCAGTTCTCATATATTAATCATTTAATCCTTCCAACAACCTCATAAGGGAAGCAGAGTGGGTAACCTTCCTACAGGAACAAATCTGTACTTTCAAGGCTCTGAATTAAAGTGATAAGGACAACAAACTGTTTTTTGGTGGTAACCACTTTTGACCACAAATATTTTCTAGCTAATAGATCACAGACTGATTTTTAGTTTTTAAGTTATGGGAACTTTATGGGAGCTTTGGTTATATCATGTCAGCCTTGGTGATACCAGCTTGTGGGGCTATTGTTGGTTTAGAAGAGTTCCTTCCCCAACCTCATGCTTAGAAGGAATGGTTCAGCAGAAATGGGAAGGAAGATGTGAATGAAATGAGGAAGTTTGTCTGGCAATTTGATCACTCAAGTGATAAATATTTTCCAAGTGCTCACTTTATACATTAGCCACCAAGCAGCACTAGGGATGTGTAATAAATAAACAACATTTATTTGTTACAAAAAGCATACAGAGTGCTACTGTATGCTGGGTACAAGCACTGGTTCATGTAATCCTCACCACAACTGTGCTGAGCCCCATTTTACAGATGAGGAAACCAAGGCTAAGAGAGTTTAAGTGACACAGCTAGTAAGTGGCAGAGTTAGAATTCAAACCAGCTCCTGGCTTCTGGTCCATGCTGATAACCACTAGGCTACCTCTAGTGGGAGGAAGCAGATATGTAAGTGGGAAGTAGAACAGTGTAACCAGAGTCAGTGACAGAAACAAACACTTATAAAGTTGACTTCCTCTCACCTAACAAAAATCCTGATATAGCAAATAACTTCTAAAATAAAAGCAAGAGTAAAAATAATTAAATTATCTATTAGCCTTGATAAAGGAGAATAAGAACTATAAAGAACAGGAAACTTCAGGGAAACCTACAATTTTTTTTTTTTTTTTTTTTTTTGCGGTACGCGGGCCTCTCACTGCTGTGGCCTCTCCCGTTGCGGAGCACAGGCTCTGGACGCGCAGGCTCAGTGGCCATGGCTCATGGGCTTAGTTGCTCTGCGGCATGTGGGATCTTCCCAGACCGGGGCATGAACCCATGTCCCCTGCATCGGCAGGCGGACTCTCAACCACTGCGCCACCAGGGAAGCCCTACAAATGTTTTTTTAAATGAGTATTAAAGTTTGTGATATTTAGAGCAAAGACTAGTCCTTCGTTTTCCCTGAAGACTAAACAGAGAAGTTGCAGTCCATCTCACTTGTGTTTGAGTGAACGCCTCGTTGTTCTCCCTGCTACTGTAATGAAGTCATTCCCCCACGGCACCCTTCCTAGGAGAAAAGCCTCTCCAATATTTATGTGCATGTGAATCACCTGAGGATCTTGATAAAAATCCAGATTCTGATTTGGTAGGTCTGGAGTGGGGCTTGAGAGCCTCAGTTTCTAACCAGCTGTTGATGCTGCAGGACTGCCCAGAGCTGAGCGGCACTACCCCCCCTTCCCTGTGTGGTCTGGGAGGGGGGCTGCCAACCAGGGCAGCTGGCACATCACGCTCCCTCCACTCTGCACTCTGCATGAGTCATGAGGTCCAGACTGGGCCAGATAAAGTTCCTACCTGGAATTTTGTTCTCCTATCCCCAACTCACATGCCTCAGAGAAGCCTGGCCTCAGGTGGAGGCAACGAGGCCCATTAATTGAGAGATTCTGAGAGGAAGAGAAAAGCAGAGGGGAGAGAGAACAGGAGAGAGGGCAGATGACATGCCTTGAGTCCTGGAACATCTCAGTCACACAGCCAATGAATTCCCTTTTTTGCTTAAGCTAATTTGAGTAATTTCTGTTATTTGCCATTAAAACGGCTCTGCACAATACAGGAGCGATTTAGACTTGATATAAAGGAGAATTCTTTACTGTGGCAGGAGGGTGGCTGCAACTCTTACTGAAGATCCTTAGGAAGGGCTGGCCTCATCAGAGGCTGCTGTTAGTTCACGGGAGAATGAGCCAGAGATCCGTGCTGAGAAACGGTGACGTGTTTTTGCAGGAAGATGACCTAACAGCCGGCCAGATCATGAGGTCACCCTGCTAATGCACTGAAGGCCCAGAAAGCAGGTGTAGGTCATGACCTGCAGGCTGGGTCCCTGTATCAAGCGTCTCTACCTGGACCTGTGACAGTGCCCTAAATCCACCATGATTGCATCTTTCCTTTGGACCACTAAGACTTTCGTGATTGCATCTAGTGTTGACTAGGAGGGTTAGGGAATGGAGCCTGAGGCAGAGAGTGGAGATTATTTTGGAAGGACTTGCAGGAGTAATGTTAAAGTACTTGTATGGCATGGACACTGACCAGTGAAAACAAACACCAGTCACGGTGACATTCCAGGGAGCGTTAGTTGAACACCAGCCATGGTCTCCTGGATGCCCTTTGTAGTAGCTACAGGATCTGCAGTATTTTTCTATTAGTACTGAATTCTCTGGGCATATAGTTTTTCAAAAGAGATTTTTTAATAATGTTTATAAATACAATGTTCTTTTACTGTTTATAAATTAAAAACATCTATTTCCCTCAATATTTTTATACAGGGTGTATTCACTGCCATGCCAGGTGATCACCTTTAGGTTTTCTAGAATAATCTTCAGAACTTTCTCCTATAAAACTAATGGGTCATTGATTAAAGGTTTCCAGTTTTGTAATATTGTTCATCTTTTGGATTTTTAGAACGTTAGATGAAGTCAAGAGTGATATTATAATTTGGTTTTATTAAACATGATAAAAATCTACCAAAAGAAGCCCAAGGAGAGTCAGTTTTCAGGAGTTACAACCATGGTGGACTCTTATCTTTAGATGTGCTGTTTATTTCACCAGGAATAGAAGAAATTCTTGTCCATTAGTGATGGTGATGGGAAAATTGTGGAGACTTTTAATTTACTCAAGGCTAGTCACTTTTTTAATACTTTCTTTGTTTACTTATTTGAAAGGCAAGAGCATTGCATTAGACGTCCAGAGATCTTTTTGGCATTTTTACTCTATACCTGCACCTCCCCTTTCTCAGTTCCCACCCCTGAGCCCCAGTTTTTTGTAGACAGCATTTTGTAGAGCACAGCAGAGGGAAGAAGCTCTTCCTCGGAATGAGGTGCTATACATGGTTTTTACAGTGAACAATAAGCAAACTTACGAGTGGAGACTAAGATTCTCCAAGAAAGTAAAAAGGCCTTGATTTAAGACAGAGCAGCCTGGCTTTGTTCTTGTCCAGAGTATGGGTGGTTCCCACGTTGGGGACCGTGGAAATATTACCAGGGGTCTGTGAATCCTGAACAAACATCCAGCCTTGTGAATATACTGAATAAGTACCTCACACATATTGCACTACTGTTTTCCAATATATGGAGGTGATGTTTTAATTAGCAAGTAATTCCCACAAAGTTATGTGGAAATGAATTCACTGTTGCTTTCTGCTGTATTTTTCTTAATATAAATATAAGATCTAAAATATAAGATACTAAGTCTTGATCCTATGGCATTTGACTCCTTTAAAATTTTAAACATGTTATACTAAGTGAAGTAAGACAGACAAAGACAAATATCATATGATATCATTTATATGTGGGATCTAAAAAAGTGATACAAATGAACTTATTTATAAAACAGAAATTACTCACAGACATAGAAAACAAACTTACGGTTACCAAAGTGGATAGCGGGGGGTGGGAGGGGTAAACTAGGAGTTTGGGATTAGCAGATACACACTACTATATATCAAATAGATGAAGGACAAGGACCTACTGTATAGCACAGGGAACTATATTCAATATCTTGTAACAACCTATAATGGAAAAGAATCTGAAAAAGAATATAGATTTATATATATGTATAACTGAATTACTTAGCTGTGCACCTGAAACTAACACAACGTTGTAAATCAACTATATTTCAATTAAAAAAAAAGATTGAAGTTCTGATGCACGCTATGACATGGATGAAACTTGAAAACGTTATGCCAATTGAAATAAGCCAGTCAGAAAAGGACAAATGTTGTACGATTCCGCTTATACAGGGACATGGAATAGGCAAATTCACAGAGACAGAAAGTAGAATAGAGGCTGGGGGGAGGGAAAAATGGGGGATGTTGTCTAAGGGGTACATTCTGTTTGGGATGATAAAAAGTTCTGGAAGTGGGTTGGTGGTTGTGCAATATTGTAAATGTAATGTCACTTAAAATGATAAATTTTATTTTGTGTATATTTTACCACAATAAAAAAGTTATGTAATATTTCTGAATTAGAAAAAAATTTAAGCATATTAAAAATAGGTCCATAGAATTTTATGGGTAACTTGGATTTCAAAAAAATGAAAACTGAAATTCTCTCAGCAGCAACTTTTAAAAAAATTCCCTGGACCGATCAAAGGGTGTTCTCTATATATCCTTAGTTCTGTGAAGAATTACCTAGAGGCATGATGACAGCATTAATTAAATATTTCTGTACTGGACACTCATTCTGCCTGACAGTTCTCTCATTATGTGCCCCTGAGAGGGATACTAGTTGTCAGCAGCTGATGTAAAATAATTTTCTTGCAGCTGTAACTGGAGGAGAAAAGGCTTAATAGCAGTTCTTCATGTCTATTAGGTAAATTATTTGAGGAAAAATGGTTTTGCACCGAAGGGAAAGTCAAAACATCTCATGCAAAATCTAAAAGTAATTTGGTTTTCATGACAAGAAAAAAATGAACTTTCTCCAAATGTAAACATCTTTTGCTAGTGCCCCAGGGACCCCTCCACCTTTGCATTGCTGCCTCTTTCCTCAGGTATATTTCTTTTTTTTATTATATAAAGAATATTCTACATGCCTTGATGTACTATAATACAAGTGCTGAGTGTGAAGAATTCAGTTGTTTTTAGTGAATATTATAAACTGAGAAATTCAGCAATTCTTTGTGGCCTTTTTGGTGGGCAAGATCTCTGGGTACTTTCTCAATATTATTTTTCTTGACAGAAATGAACAGAGTTAAAAACCCATATCTATGTCAATGATCGACATCTATATCTAAATGGAATGGAAATTTTTGCTTTGTGAGTTCTTTTTTACATGAATTGTAAAAGTAGAGCTCCGGTCATTTGGCCAAGTATGCTGGTTCCCATAAGTAGACCAATCACATCCTATTTTCATAGCTGGTTTAAATGAAGCAAAGAAAGGCACATCTTGAAATGCAAAAAATGGCCATCTGAGACTTTGCTCTGGAAAAGCAGTGGATCCAGATAGTTTTACAAGCAGTTTGTGAAAACTTTCATGAAACAGACACTATTTTAAATATTTCAAAGCTTCGCAATTCATTTTATAATAACTCTAATGATCAAAGTAAACCACATATAAAACTAACTTGGGGCTTCCCTGGTGGCGCAGTGGTTGAGAGTCCGCCTGCCGATGCAGGGGACACGGGTTCGTGCCCCGGTCTGGGAAGATCCCATGTGCCGTGGAGCGGCTGGGCCCGTGAGCCATAGCCGCTGAGCCTGCACGTCCGGAGCCTGTGCTCCGCAGTGGGAGAGGCCACAACAGTGAGAGGCCCGCGTACCGAAAAAAAAAAAAAAAAAAAAAAAAAAAACTAACTTGAATACAAAAGTATCAGATTAAAAAAAATAAATGAGCTGGACTAAGGCAGGTTTATTCTGTAACACAGGTGTTGCAGATGTCTTGGTGCTCCACTCACATCCCTTGGCCCGCCTCTGCCTTCCACCACAGCTGGTCTCTCAGCTCATCTGCGTCGGGACTTCTCCAAGCCTTGGGTGCTTGCTCAGTCTACATGCAGAGGTACAGCCAGAGGTGTGGCCCAGAGGTGCAGGGGAATTTATGTCCCCAGAGACAACCTTCTATCATTGGGATTAAAAGTAAATGAGAGGCTTCCGTGGCGCAGTGGTTGAGAGTCCGCCTGCCGATGCAGGGGACACGGGTTTGTGCCCTGGTCCGGGAAGATCCCACATGCCGCGGAGAGGCTGGACCCGTGAGCCATGGCCGCTGAGCCTGTGCGTCCGGAGCCTGTGCTCCGCAACGGGAGAGGCCACAGCAGTGAGAGGCCCACGTACCACACACACACAAAAAAAGTCAATGAGGAGGCATTCCAAGGTGCATCATACCCAATTCCTCTGAGGGTCCCCAAAAGAAATTAAGCCCCAGTTGCCCTCAGTAGTCATCAGCTCATCAATGCACCTTTTATTTTCTTTTCCTCCTTCTCTGTCTCACTGTCCCCACTCCCTCACTCCAGTTTCTTCGGATCACCTCTCAAGTAGACACCCTGTACCTAGGTACCTATATTGGGCTCTGCTTTTTGGGGGAACCTAAACCTAAGGTGTGAAAATGATTCCATATTAGGAAATCTTTTAATATAATTAATTTCATTAATATCAATAGAGAAAAGCAATACAATCCTCTTAACCGATTGAAAAAGAGCACTTGACATAATTCAACATCCATTCTGATGAGAACTGTTCGCATTTGAATAGAAAAATTCCTTACTCTGTCTATCAGTTAGGGCTCACTCAAGGAAATAGAAACCACTCTGTATATGTAAAACAGAAGTTTAATATGGGAATTGAATACAAGCGTAATGGAAGGACTGGAGGAAGGTGAGGTTACTAAAACCAGTAACTGCAGTAAATGACTGTACCCTTGGGGTTTGAGGGACAACGCTTCCCGGCAGTCAAGGGCACTAAGCCACAGGGGCTCAAGGTTTTTGGAGGTAGCTGCTGTGCAGGACCAGGAGCCTGCACTTAGCACCACTGCTGCTGCTTTGGGCCATTGCCGCTGCTGCAAGCTGACATCGTCCTCGCTGCTTCTTCTACTGCCAGAAATGTCATCAGAAACCAGAAGGAGGAAGAGTGTTGTTTCTTCTGTCCTCCAGCCTTCCAGTAGTGCCTTCCATTGGCAGAATCTCCCAGAAGTCAGCTGGCAAGAGTGTCTAGGAAATGCAGTTTTTGAATTCCAGCCTCTTCACTATATATCAAAGCACAGAAGGTTGGGAATGAGACCTTGGAGCAAAATGATTTGCTATCTAAAACTAAGCAAAATTATATAGAACTGAAATACCAGCTTGGAAATTTTTCTTTTAAAGTCAGGACAAGATAAAGAAGCAAGTTGTCAAACTCTTTCTTTTTTTAAGCTTTTTTTGAGATCTAATACACATGCCATAGAATTCATCCTTTTAAAGTGTACAATTCAGTGGTTTTCAGTATATTCACATATATGTGCAACCAACACCACAGTTAATTTGAGACTCACCTCAAGAAGAAATCCTGTACCCTTTAGCTATTACCCCTGTATCCCCACATTCCTTCCCCACCTCCAACCCTAAGCAACTATTAATGTGTTTTCTCTCTATATAAATTTCCCTATTCTGGACTTTCATATAAATGTAATGGTATAATATTTGGTCTTTTATGACAGACTTCTTACACTTAGCATGTTTTCAGGTTCATCCATGTCATAGTATGGATCAGTAGTTCATTACATTTTATGAATATGCCGTATTTCATAACTCATTTAATATTTTTTAAGTTATAACTAATTTAGTGTGAAAATTGGCATAAGTTTTGGGAAGTAAAAGACAAAATTATCCCTATTTTCTGGTTATATGATTGTCCAGCTTGAAAGCCAGAAGGATTAAGGAAAAGTGATTATAACGAATTAGAGGACTCTGCATGGATTTTTCTGTATAAAGCCAGTTAACAAATATTGTGGAAAAGTATTTCATTTAAAATAGCAACAAAAGCTTCTATACCTATGAACAAAAGTAAGATGCAATGTATAGGATATACACTCACACTCACATCTTCTCAGAGACATGAAACTTCCATAAATGAGAAGCCATAATATTGCTGGAGTAAAGACAATATTGTAGATATAATATAAATTAATTTATAAATATGTTGTTTTCAAATCAAAACCCTAATGACACTTGTGTGGGAACTTTATAAAACAATTCTTAAGATTACCCAGAAGAATAAATGGAAGGGAATATATCAGTAAAATTTGGAAAAAGAAAAGTAGCGAAGTGAGAGGGACCTGCATTATGAGATATTTAACGTAAGAGAGAGAAAAAATAAGGAGCTTGTTCCTGTACTGAGAATAGATGGAGTAGTCAGTAAAATATGATACATAATCTAGAAGCAATGTTAAGTATGAATAAGAAATTAGAGTATGATAAAGGTATAATTAAAATTCATCATTATGATTCAACAGGACACCTGACTAGTGATTTGCAACCCTGTAGTCATCAAGGTTCATAGTTGCAGACATAAAAACCCACTTCAGTAAGCTCACCTGTGGTTAAATTAGCTAATGTTATTAGGTAACGTTCAGAATTTCCAGATCTGAAAGAAACTATCTGCCAACATAGAATTCTACAGGAGTAAAAATATCCTTTAAACAGAAGGTGAAATGAAAATATTTCCAGACAAAAAATGAGAAGATTATTCAATAAACAGACTTGCACTAAACAAAGTACCAAAGATAGGTACTTAGGCAAAAGCAAAATGATCTCAGATGGAAACACAAAAATACAGGAATAATTGAAGAGCCACAGAAGAGGTAAATAGGTGGGAAAATATAATGGAATATATGCTATACAGAATAATAGTAATAACGGCTTATAGATTTTAAAATATATGTGTAACTAAAAGGCATGAAAATAAAAATAATTTAAAAGGTGATGGTGAAGTAAATGGAATTAAACTATTCTAAGGACCTAACATTGTCTGGGAATTGATAAAATAATTAACTTATATTCTAAGAAACCAAGAATGTATTCTGTAAATGAGGGTGACAACTAAAAGATTAGTAAAATAATACATAATTACCAAGTTAATAGAGGAGAAATGGAACAAAAATATACTTTATTGATTAAAGACAAGAAGGAGAGAAATAGTAACATAAAACAGGTTGAAGAAATGGTAAAGAGGGACTTCCTTGGAGGTCCAGTGGTTAAGACTCCGTGCTCCCACTGCAGGGGGTGCAGCTTCGATCCCTGGTTGGGGAAATAAGATCCCACATGCTGCATGGCCATGGCCAAAAAAAAAAAAAAGTGGTAAGTAAAACAGGAAAAATAATAGTTGATAAGTACGAACCCAAATTAAACTGTAAGTATATTCAATGTTAATGGAATAAATTCTCCAATCAAAAGACAAAAGTTACCAAACTGTATTTAAAAATAACTATACCCAACTATATAAAGCTTAGAAGAGACACACCTTGAATATGAAGACAGAAAAACTGAAAGTTAAAAGAATAGACAAAGATATACTATACAAACCATAAACAAAAGAAAGCTATACTGCTGTCAATCAGAGTAAACTTGAAGACAAGAAACATTTCTAGAAATGGAAAAAGACATTTCAAAATGATAGAAGAGGCTAAGGACCTTAAAGATAACACAATTATAAATTTGTGTGAACCTAATAAGCTAGGCTTAAAATATACAAAACAAAATTTGGTATTACTAAGATTAGAAATGTAGAACTCTATGCTCATAGTGGGAGACTCCAAAACACATCAATCAGTAATTGATAGAACTAAAAGACACACACACACAAAAATAACTATAAGTGAAGGTCTTAATGATATGATTAATGAAACTAGTAAAATTGGTGCCATCAACAGATATAGAATACTGCAATCAACAGAGTATGCTTTCTTTTTCAAGCAACATGGAACATTACCAAAATTTAACAGGTGCCAAGCCATAAAACATTTCTCAACAAATTTTAAAAGACAGACTTGTACAGATTATGTTCTCAGGCCTCAATGCAATTAAGCTAGATAAGAACAGAAAGATAACAAGAAAAGGTGGAAATTTTTGGAAATAAAGTACTTAATTATGCAAGGGTCAAAGAAGACAATACAGTGGAAACTAGAAAATATTTTGAACTGAAAGATAAGGAAAATATGACATAGCACAACTTATTGTAGGATATAGCTAAAGCCATGTAAAAAGGAACATTAATAGCATTAAAAAAAGCTTATACTGCTGAAAAAGCAATGACCAGTATCTATTTTAAGAAACTGAAATACTATTGAAAATTGAGGCCAAAGAAAGTAGAAGGAAGGAAACTATGATGATAAGACATAAATTAAAGATGTAAAAAACAAACATACAATAGAGAGAATAAAAATACCAAATTTGGTTTTTAGAAATGATAAGTCAAATTGATGAACTTCTAGGAAGACTGATAAGGAAATAGAAGAGGAGTGAAAGCACAAAATTACTAATATCCAGAATTAAAAAGAGGACAGCACTACACATCCTACAAAATGTATAAAAAAGTAGGAGGGTATTATAAAGAACTTAATGTGAATAATTTTGAAAATGTAGATAAAATGGACACCAAATCCTGAAAAATAACAACAAAAGAATTTTACCAAAAATGATAAATCAAGAAATGGAGAATCTGAGTAGTTTTACAGTTATTAAAGGAAACATCTTCCCATGTAGATATTGGCAAGCCTCGATTGCTCAGCTTCCCCTAATCTTTTTTTTTCTAAATTTTTATTTAATATTGGAGTACAGTTGATTAACAATGTTGTGTTAGTTTCAGGTGTACAGCAAAGTGATTCAGTTATACATATACATGTATCTATTCTTTTTCAAATTCTTTTCCCATTTAGGTTAGAATATTGAGCAGCATTCCCTGTGCTGTACAGTAGGTCCTTGTTGGTTATCTATTTATTTTTTATTTATTTACTTATTTATCTTTTTTAAAAAATAAATTTTATTGGAGTATAGTTGCTTTACAGTGTTGTATTAGTTTCTACTGTACAACAAAGTGAATCAGCTATACATATACATATAAGCCCTCTTTTTTTGATTTCCTTCCCATTTAGGTCACCACAGAGCACTGAATAGAGTTCCCTGAGCTATACAGTAGGTAATCTATTTTATCAGTAGTGTATATATGTCAATCTGCATCTCCCAATTCATCTCACGCACCCCCCACCCTTGGTGTCCCTACGTTTGTTCTCTACATCTGTTGTCTCTATTTCTGCTTTGCTAATAAGATCATCTATACCATGTTTTCTAGTTTCCACATATATGCATTAATATATGATATTTGTTTTTCTCTTTCTGACTTACTTCACTCTGTATGACAGACTCTAGCTCCATCCATATCTCCACAGATGACCTAATTTCATTCCTTTTAATGGCTGAGTAATATTCCATTGTATATATGTACCACATCTTCTTTATCCATTCCTCTGTTGATGGGCATTTAGCTAGGTTCCATGTCTTGGCTGTTGTAAGTAGTGCTGCAATGAACATTGGAGTACATGTGTATTTTTGAATTATGGGTTTTTTTCTAGGTATATGCCCAGTAGTAGGATTGCTGGATCATATGGTAGCTCTAATTTTAGTTTTTTAAGGAACCTCCATACTGTTCTCCATTGTGGCTGTATCAATTTATATTCCCACCGACAGTGCAGGAGGGTTCCCTTTTCTCCACACCCTCTCCAGCATTTATTGTTTGTAGATTTTTTGATGATGACCATTCTGACTGGTGTGAGGGGATACCTCATTGTAGTTTTGATTTGCATTTCTCTAATGATAGTGATGTTGAGCATCCTTTCATGTGTTTGTTGGCAGTCTGTATATCTTCTTTGGAGAAATGTCTATTTAGATCTTCTGCCCATTTTTGGATTGGGTTGTTTGTTTTTTTGATATTGAGCTACATGAGCTGCTTGTATATTTTGGAGATTAATCCTTTGTCAGTTGCTTCATTTGCAAATATTTTCTCCCATTCTGTGGGTTGTCTTTTGGTCTTGTTTATGGTTTCCTTTGCTGTGCAAAAGCTTTTAAGTTTCATTAGGTCCTATTTGTTTATTTTTGTTTTTATCCTCATTACTCTAGGAGGTGGGTCAAAAATATCTTGCTGAGATTTATGTCAAAGAGTATTCTGCCTATGTTTTCCTCTAAGAGTTTGATAGTGTCTGGCCTTACATTTAGGTCTTTAATCCATTTTGAGTTTATTTTTGTGTATGGAATTAGGGAGTGTTCTAATTTCATTCTTTTACATGTAGCTGTACAGTTTTCCCAGCACCACTTATTGAAGAGGCTGTCTTTTCTCCATGGTATATTCTTGCCTCCTTTATCATAGATTAGGTGACCATAGGTGCATGGGTTTATCTCTGGGCTTTCTAAGAAATAACATCCTTCTTATATTCTTCCAGAGAATAGAAAAAAAATGTAACTTTTCTCCACATATTTTATGCGGTTAATATGACCTTGATATGCAAACATGATAAAGACATGGTAAGAAAGAAAACCCAGTCTTTCTGTGAACACAGATGGAAAAGTTCTAAACAAAATAGTTGCAAATGGAATCTAGCAATTTATAAAAAAGATACTATGTCACAATCAGCTTACTTTTATTCTACAAATATAAGGTTGCTTCAATATTAAAAATATCAATCAATGTAACTCACAGTAATAGTATGACGGAGAAAAATAAAATGATTTTCTCATAAGTTGAAGAACACATAGTTGATAAAATTTAATACTTACAATTATTATTTTAAAAACTTAGGAATAGAGGAAAGCTTTAATCTGAAAATATGTATCTTCAAAAAACATACAGTAAAATGATATTTAATGGTGAAATATTGAAAGCTTTCCCTTTGATACCAGGAAAGAGACAGATGCCTCTGTCATCACTTTTATTCAACATTTCCTGGAAATCCTAGACAGAGAAAAATGCAAATAAAAGAAATACAATGTGTAAAGATAGGAAACAAACAGATAAATTATTATTTGCATGTAACATGACTATGTGTCTAGAAAATCCAAATGAATCTGAAGAAACACTGTTTGATGAGTGAATTTAGGAAGGTCACTAGATATAAGATCAATATACAAAATCTTATATATGTATATATATATGGCAGCAATTAGAAAATAAAATTTAAAAATTATATCACATCACCAAAACCATTAAATAACTAGGAGAAAAACCTAACAAAAGATATGCAAGACTTTTATATAGAAAATTATAAGACTTTATAAAAACTGTAAGACTAAACAAGTAAAAAAATATATCATTTCCATGAATTAGACAACCCGATATTTTTTTATTATTATTATTTTTTTTCGGTACGAGGGCCTCACACTGCTGCGGCCTCTCCCGTTGCGGAGCACAGGCTCTGGACGTGCGGGCCCAGCGGCCATGGCTCACGGGCCCAGCCGCTCCGTGGCATGCGGGATCCTCCTGGACTCGAGCACAAACCCATGTCCCCTGCATCGGCAGGCGGACTCTCAACCACTGCACCACCAGGGAAGCCCCCAATATTTTAAAGTTGTAAATTCTCCTAAATTCATCTGTAGAGTCAGTGCAATTCCAAATAAAATGGCAGCAGAAAATATTTACAACAAAACTAAGTGACAGTGTATGGGACACAGAGATACGCTCTCCAAGGAGACTTCCTGCCCAGCTATGGGGAGCACTCAGCTACTTCAGAATCTGCCTCAGCTGCAGAGAGTTGCTTTGCCTGTAATCACACATTTTCAGGGTAGCCCACATCCAATGACCAGATGAGATGAGGTTTAAACTTTTGGCCATTTTGACCCAGCGTGGGACAATTCTGACAGGCAGTATTTGCTCTAGACACCCCCTGCTGGGTTGTTGGCAGCATTGTCAGACTTGCCTTGCAGTTCTTCATCTCCTTCTGCCCAGTCCTACTTCCTCTCATTCCTTTTATCTGTGTTGTTTCCTAATAAATATTTTGCCCTCTAAACTCCATCTCAGCAGATGCTTCTGGCAATCTCAACCTGAGATATAACATATCCCTATGAATTTCAAAATACAAGCAAGTAGGAAAAATACCAACTGTCATAGTATCTGCATAGGACCTGCATCTTCAGCGGGGAATGCAGTGGGAAGCAAAGCATTGTTTGACTGACTTGAGAAGAGGAGATCTTCAAAGTCACTTATAGGTATTTACTGAAAAGCCTGATGGGCCAAGTTGCAATCCATGAAAATGACATATCCCATCTGGGAGGGGTTTTGCTCACTCTAATAATGGGTTAGGCCAAGGGGACAATGGTAAGGTCTGCAGAGGATGGAAAATCTAGCCTTTGTGAATTCTCAAAACTGATCATCCAGGATTCTCTTCCTCAACCACGACCCAGATGAGCAGGACAGGGATAACATAACAGATGAAGGAAACAGCAGGCCAAGATAGAAGTGGGAGATGGGGACAGACTCTGGAAATCTCAGAAAGTAAGCTGCTGTGTTTTTGAATACTACAAGAAAGCAACAGAAGAGGGAGCTCTATGAAGTTAGAAAAGCTGCCCTGAATTATGCCTCCATACAAAAGTGGATGGACCTAGACACTGTCATACAGAGTGAAGTAAGTCAGAAAGAGAAAAATAAATATTGTATATTAATGAACATATGTGAAATCTAGAGAAAATGGTATAGATGATCTTATTTGCAAAGCATAAATAGAGACACAGACATAGGAGAACAAATGTATGGATACCAAGGGGGAAAGGGGGGTGGTGGGATGAACAGGGAGATTGGGATTGACATATATACACTATTGGTACTATGTATAAAATAGATAACTAATGAGAACCTACTGTATAGCCCAGGGAACTCTACTCAGTGTTCTGTGGTGACCTAAATGGGAAGGAAATCCAAAAAAAAGGGGATATATGTATACATATAGCTGATTCACCTTGCTATACAGTAGAAGCTAACACAACGCTGTAAAGCAACTATACTCCAATAAAAATTAATTAAAACAAACAAAATAAAACAAAGTTTAGGAAAACTAACTTCACATGAGGAATAAGCCACAGAAATGATTGAGGTAAAATCCCACGCAAAATGATAAGAAAAACAATCATCCTTACAGACAATTAAACCAGGCCAGAAAGACATGTGAACAGAATCGATGAAATCTGTAAACTCCTATTTCAGTGCGAGCTAAAAGACATGGAGAAGATATAAGACATGAAAAAAGAAAACAACTTCACAAATCAGAATTAGAAAAACATAGAAATGAGGTGACAGGACTCAGAAAGAATTAGAACTACCATATGATCCAGCAATCCCACATCTGGGTATACATCAAAGGAACTGAAATCAGAATCTCAAAGAGATATCTGCACTCTCATATTCTTTGCAGCACTATTCACAATAGTCAAGACATGGAAGCAACCTAAATGTTCATTGACAAATGAATAAAGCAAATATGATATTTAATAAAATAAAATATTATTTAGCCTTAAAAAAGAAGGAAACCTTGCCATTTGTGACAACATAGATGAACCTGGAGGACATTAGGGAAGGTGAAATAAGCCAGACACAGAAGGACAAATACCACATGATACCACTGATATGAGGAATCCAAAATAGCTAAACTTAAAGAAGCAGAGAGTAGACTGGTGGTGCCAGGGGCTGGAGGGAGGGGGAAATGGGGTGGTATTAGTCAAAGGGTACAAAGTTTTAGTTACCCAAGAAATTTACTGTAAAGCAAACTGCCTATAATTAATAATACTGTATTGTATACTTAAAGATTTGTTGAGAGGGTAGATCTTAAGTGTTCTTATCACAAAATAATAATAATGATGGTGATAGAGAACAAGAGGAAACTTTAGGTGGTGCTGGATATGTTGATGTCATAGAATGTGGCAATTTTTTCATGAATGTATACTTATCTCCAAACTCATCAAGTTGTACAAATTAAATATATACAGCTTTTTTCTATGTCAGTCATACCTCAATAAGGTAGTTAAAAAAGAAAGAATTAGAAATAAAAGAAAAAATAATTTCAGACAAACACTAAGCTAGAAGGAACACACGATAAATAAGTCTAACAGACAGTGCTTTAAGAGAAATAGGTGAGATGAAGGAAGAATTTTTTAAATAAAAAAGAAATGAAAAACAGAAAGAGAGAGATGAGAAGCACTCAATAGTCAGGATCTGAGAGAGGTTTTAGACCTGGAAGGGGGACATGGAGGGGCTCCAGGTGTGGTAGGTAAAGTTCTATTTCATGACCTGGGTGGTCTTTGACTCAATAATTGACTAAGCTGTACATTTTTGTGTGTGATTTTTCTGCATCTGTGTTTTATTTTACAATAAATACCTCACATCATTCACAAATGTCAGTTCCAGATTGATCGTAGTTGTAGGTGTGAAAAACCTTCTACAGAGCATAAAAAATAAAACTTCTAGAAGAAAATAGAGAAGAATATCTTCATGAGGAAGCAAAGATTTTAAAGCAGGACACAAAAAGCACTAACTCTAAATGAAAAGATGGATAAAAATGCTTAAGTTAAAATTAAGGACTTTTGTTCAGCAAAAGATAACATTAAGAGAGTGAAAAGAAAGCCAGAGGGTGGGAGAATATACTTGCAATATATAAAGAACTCATCCAAATATGTAAATAACTCATCCAAATTAATTTAAAAATACTGTTAACCCAAGTAGAAAAATGGGCCAAAAAGACTTGAACAGGCACTTTATAAAAAGAATATCTAAATGTCCAATAAACATATGAAAAGGTATTAACTCAACCTCAGGTAAAAGGAAATTAATATCACACTGAGATACTACTTTGATAAAATGTTTCTACTTCTAGATGTTTACCATAAGGACATGATGAGCTATACACATGAGAATGTTCATTATAAGATTATTGTAATTTCAAAAAATTGAAAGCTATCAAGATGTCCTATTTAAGAAGATATGTTTTTGGTTAGTCTCCCTCCCTACCCCCACCTCAAAAAAGGAATTTAAACACCTCTGTCCATGACTATTGGTTAAAACATATAATGAAACATTCTAGAATAGTAATTAAATCTTACTTTTGTTTATCATGCACATGTGGTTACATGCTTATTCATGAATATGTGGAATTCTGTTCCTAAGGAAGATATACACACATAAAGAATCAGTTAGTGAAAAATTAGATTATAACATCATGAGTTAGAAAAAGGATGTTTCCTCATTCTAGGGGAAGAACTTTGTTTAAAAAAATTGAAGTATAGTTGATTTACAATATTGTGTTAGTTTCAGGTGTACCACAGAGTGATTCAGTTATACATATATACACATATGTGTATATGTATATATATATATATATTAGATTATTTTCCATAGTAGCTTTTTACAAGATATTGAATATATTTCCCTGTGCTATACAGTAAATCCTTGTTGCTTATCTATTTTATGTACAATAGTTCATATCTGTTAATCCCATACTCCTAATTTATCCCTCCCCACTTCTCTTTCTCCTTTGGTAACCAGAGTTTGTTTTCTATGTCTGAGTATGTTTCTGTTTTGTATATAGATTCATTTGTATTATATTTTAGATTCCACATATAAGTGGTAACATATAGTATTTGTCTTTCTCTGATTTACCTTACTTAGTATGATAATCTCTAGGTCCATCCATGTTGCTGCAAATGGCAATGTTTCATTATTTTTTATGGCTGAGTAATATTCCATTTTATATATAGACCACATCTTAAGCCAGTCATCTGTTGATGGGCACTTGGGTGGTTTCCGTGTCTTGGCTATTGTAAATAGTGCTGCTATGAACATAGGGGATGCATATATCTTTTCGAATTAGAGTTTTCTCCGGATATATGCCCAGGAGTGGGATTTCTGGATCATATGTTAGCTCTATTTTTAGTTTTTTAAGGAACCTCCGTACTGTTTTCCATAGTGGCTGCACCAATTTACATTCTAGGGGAAGAAATTTTAATGTTACCAAGCCAAGCTTTCCTCCACTACCCTCCTTGTGCACCTGGAATACTATATTGCCTAGCTTTCCAAGGACTTTGTTGCCACACTTATCTGGGTTAGAATACTCGCTAAGTGATCTTGGACAAGTTATTCAAACTCTCTGGGCTTCATCTTCTTCACCTGTAAAAGCAGATATTATATATAATCTACCAAAGGTTTAATGTGAGTATTAACTAATTTCTGCTGAGGATCTGGCATCTAATAGTGCTCAGTAAATGTTAGCACTCTTATCACCTATGATTTGACCCTTCAGTTTATTGTATTTAATATAGATTGTCTTATATTGTTCTCTGATTGTTTCACATATGTAATGGTTAATCTTATGTGTTCACTTGGCTAGGCCACAGTACCAGATATTTGGTCAAACAGTATTCTAGATGGTTCTGTGAAGATATTTTTTACATAAGATTAACATTTAAATCAGTAGGCTTTGATTAAGCAGATTACCCTCCATAATGTGGTGAGCCTCATCCAATCTGTTGAAGGCTTTAATTTTAAAAAGGCTGACCTGTCCAGGAGGAAAGGGAATTCTGCCAGCAGACGGCCTTTGGACTCAAATTGCAATTCCTTCCTGGGTCTCCTGCCTCCTGGCTCACCCTGTAGAATCTCGGGCTTTACAGCCTCCACAATTCCAGGAGCCAATTCCTTAAAATAAATCTCTCTATATATATACACATTTTATTGATTCTGTTTCTCTGGAGAACCCTGATTAATACAACATACGATGTGTAATTTTTTAGTACTTCATTAAGGATACAGGACTTTAAAGGTGGGAACTGCATACTTTTAAACGTTTCCTGTACATGTCAGCCACCTCCCCAGCTCTTTCCTATATCCAGTGTCTAGAACATGATAGATTTTTGCTAACTGCTTATGAAATGAATGATTGAATGCACAAAAGAATGCTGTAGAGGGAATCTGAAAGGAAAAGGGGTTCATTTAATTTAGGAAGTGTTATATATATATATAATTGGCTCAAACCTTGGGGGTAGTTTTTTTTAACTTTTTCTTTTGATTTGTTACTAAATATAAGGAGAAAGTCTATGACTCTATAGACAGTATACTAATTAGAAGAGGGGGAGACTTTGTTTATTAGTTCGTATGTGGGCAGAGAACAGGTGCTTCATAGACTTGCATTGGATATAGAACGCATAGCAAGTATTGGAGTAGTTCTGTGTGGTTACCAGCCATGGGCCCCTTGAAAGATGCTCCCAAACCACAAGGACACAAATATAATATGGGTAATATTATATCTATCTATTTATCTATCTATCTCTCCATCTATCCATCCACCCACTCATCCATCCATCTGTCATAATTTTTTAAGTGACCAGAAGCAAAATATTTGAAAACTAGAAGGAGAAGAGAAAAAGAAAACCACTTCTTATACTGAATTTCCAATTTGAATTAAAAAACTGAGTTTAAAGTCTGTTATAAAGGATAAAAGTGATCAGATTACAAACTAGAAGGAATACAAATGAGGTTTAAAAGTGGCAGATGGGAATATGACAGAGAAAGCAAACTGAAGCTTTTTGTTACTGAAGAGGCTCAGAGAAAAGGATAAAAACACAGCGAAAGCTGAAAGCTTTGAGTCACGGTGAGGAAGAGAGAATGCTCCAGAAACTTGAGGCTATCCAAAAAGAGACTGGTTGTTTATAAAAGAATATCTGAAATGTCCCTTTTCCCTCTCTGGTCAAAAGCTACCCCCCAAAGCTACCCCGTTTCTCTTACCAACCTCATGTCACAAATCAAACCACCCTTGGTTGTGACTAGGGGGGCCTGGAAGGTGGTGATGCCTTCAGATTGAATCCATATGGTGCATTCTCCAACGATGACCCTCCATTGCTCTGGCAAAGGTCACTCTGATTCTAGAGGCTGAGGACTTTTGAAGGGACAAACAGCTGAGGGGGAAGAGAAATAGCCTTTGTGCCAAGCCCTGAGCTAAGCACTTTGCATATACAGTAAGAGTCTGGATGTGAGGGGCCTTATCTTCTGCTTTTCTGAAAACCTGCTTTCTTTTCCTCTCTTCTCAACCCCTGTCTCCCTTCCAAAAAACAGTTAATGAGCTGGTGCTATGCTCCTGGCATTGTTTATAGGTCACAGAGATGCATCAGTGACCAAGATAAAGTTCTGTACTCTTAAAGTATGAATTCTAGTGGGTGCAAAACAGGCAATAAACACGCATAAAATATAAAATAATTTCAGATAGTGACAAGTGCTAGATAGAGAAGGACTGAGGGGTGCTGTTTATCAGGATTAGGCAGGGAAGTCTTGACATTAAAATTAAGACTTGAGTGATTAGAAGAAGGCAGCACACTGAGCTCTATGGGAACATAATTCCAAGCAGAGGGGACAGAGGCAAGAACAAATATGGCGTGTTTGGGGGACAGAAAGAAGCGTGAAGTGTCAGGAGCACAGTGAGTGAGGGAAAGGCGGCAAGAGGTGAGGTTGGAGAGGGACACAGAGGTCATGTCACGTGAGGCTTTGGGGGCCAAAGTAAAGAGTTTGGATTTTACTCTAATTGGAATAAAATGGCCAAGGGAAGCCATTTGCAGATTTTAAACAGGAGAGTGATATGATCTGATTTACACATTCCATGTGTTGTTGACCCTTTCACTTGAACCCTGGCTAATAATTTTGAGCCTAGCAGTGCCATTAGGGAGCTTCAAATTACTCGCTCTAAATCAAATTGACCAGACGTGCTGTCATCCTTAGTCGAAAGTTGAAGTCAACATAGCAGGAATCATCACAACTTAAAAATGAGCAAAAGATTTGAACAGACATTTCATAAAAGAAGATATATGAATGGCCAATAAACACATAAAAATGTTTAACATTATTCAGGGAAATACAAATTAAAGTCATAGCGAGGTATCACTGCACACAGACTAGAATGGCTAAGATTAAAGATTGACAATATTGAGCACTGGTAAAGATGTGAAGTAACTGGAACTCTCATATGTTGCTGACGGGACTACAAAATGGCACCGGCTTTTTGGAAATTTCTTGTAAAGTTAAACATTCACTTTGCTATATGATTCAGAAATGTGCTCTTAGATACTTACCCAAGAGAAATGGAAGCATATGTCCACACAAAGACTTGTACATGAATGTTCATAGCAGCTTTATTCATAATAGCCAAAACTTGGAGACAACTCAACTATCCATCAACAGGTGAGTGGATAAAGAAATTGTGGTGTTATTCATTCAGTGAAATGCTACTTGGCAGTACAGAGGAATGAATTACCACTAAAAATAGCATGGACGAATACAAAAGACATTGGCTTAACCAAATAAGCCAGACAAAAAGAGCATATATAATGTAAGACCCCATTTATATGAAATTCAAGAACAGACAATAATTCGCCGTGACAGAAATGAGATCAGTGCTTGCCTGCAGCTTAGGGTGAGAGTATAAAGGAAACTTTTTTGAGGAAACTTTTTGGGATAGTGGAGATATTCTATATCTTGTCTGGGGTGATGATTATATGGGTATATACATTTGTCTAAGCTCATCAAATTGCATATTTAAAATGAGTGCATTTTATTTATGTGTTAGTATATTCCCACTAAGGAGCCCTCACCTCTCACAAAAGCCTGTAACCAGGTTCTTTCAGGCCTTGACTCAGTGAGCACGTGGGGACCCAGAGGAGTCAATTCAGAGACTCATCTTCGAACTCCTCTCCTCCCCTTTCCCACTTCCAGCTCATTACCTAGAGCTCACTCTGTTCTCTAACCTGATCCTTGACTCTTGAGCCACAGAATTTCCTGCCTTGCTTGTACAGTTTACATCATTAGGCTCCATTAGGGTGACCCAGCGATCTCATCTTCTGGGAGCTACGGATTAAGTTGGTCTAATCAGCATTTCTTTGGGGGCATTTTGGCTAATTCACCCTCTTATACCCTATTGATAGGCTGTTTCTATCAGATTATTCTGAAAGACTTCCAGGAGTAATCTTCTCTTATTCTTAGTCTAGTTCCTATATTTTTCTGGAACTATCCAGATTATTATAGTTTCCTGTATTCATCAGTTATTGCTACATTGGTAGAAATACACGTGTATACTTTACAGACAGATATATCCTTATTAGAGGAAACAGAACACCCACAGATGCTAAAAGTTAAACGTGCCACTGCAGAAAACGAAGAGAAGACTTTTCTCTATTGGTGCCCTAACTGTGGGGTGCCTAAAATTGGGTCTACCACTTGAATAAGTGGCTGAGTTAAATATTTTGACTCGAATTTCATAACTTGTCACAGCGACCCCATTGGCTATAGAGTGGTGGGTTGCCAAGAAGGCAGTTCATTATCTCTCTGTCTCCCTGTGTGTTTAAATTTTGTTCCCTCTCCTTAAAGGGAGGTGATGCTGTGGCTTACAACTAATATGCTCTTGCAGAGCTCTCCACGTCAATTAGAAAAGTTCCGTGTTATGACACTCTTTGATAGGATGTTATGACACTCTTTGATAGAAAGCCATTGTCCCATTGAAGCGGAAACTTCATCAGAAGCACCGAGAATCAAGGGTATGCTTTAGACATGCCGAGTGGGAGGGGACTATCTGTGCTCACTGGGTCCATCAAACAAAATACCTCCTATATAGGTCTTTCTATGCAATCTAGCTGGTTCCCTGCATTTACCTAGCCCCACCCTTATTTAGTACACAGTTGGAGGGAAGCCAGTAATATAGCATTTCTTAACTCACTATTTGGAACTCTTACCTGTTTATTTAAAACTCTGAAAGCCCTCTTTTGTGAAGGCAAAGTTGCCTGCAGTGTATCAGTGGGTAAAGAGGACGGTGTCACCTCTTGATTGGAATCATGCTTTTCTTTGGGGATGGGTGAGAGTCATTGCCATAAACTATGTCACAACCCTTTTTTAGAATCATGAATTTTAATATCTCCATCTCCAACTGTAATTTCCTCTTAAAAAGACTTGCCTATGGTCTCACACCAGACTTCTCTGTCTGGAAAGTGGGAAGTTTAATTTCAGAGATGTGAAACCAAGTTTATATTTACCTGGCACCCAAGATTCCTAGATACTCTTATGTTCCCTTTGTGAGGACTAAGATTTGCATAGATAACACATTTCATCTTCTCTCTTTAGCTTTACTTAGAGCCAACTAAATTACAAATGAACAAACAAAACAACATCAAAGTGGAAATTCAGAACACTGCTTTTTCCTATTCTTGGACCTCTTCTGATCAAAGCATCTACGACTGAGCATATGGGATATCTCATTAAGTAAGTGTAAAGTTTTATGGGAAAAAGATGTACAACTCAACCACCTAGAGTCTTGTATAGCTAGACAATTCCTGACCTTGATATATTCACTCTCATCAGCATCTTTGAATCCAGACAGATTCCAATTAGACATATGGTGAAGAATTATGTTGAATTAGATGATAACTTTCAAAAGTGCATAAAAATGTTTATGTTAATAGTGATGTCTTCTTGGAAAGTTTCCCAGTTTTTATTCAGGGAAGAATTGCTCTGATGTGTTTACCCATGGTCCTTCCTGATCTTTATATTCTGGGTAGGATTACC
The DNA here is from genome assembly GCF_964165515.1 of Mesoplodon bidens. Taxonomy (NCBI): domain Eukaryota; kingdom Metazoa; phylum Chordata; class Mammalia; order Artiodactyla; family Ziphiidae; genus Mesoplodon; species Mesoplodon bidens. Next base: position 115,932,318 of record NC_138178.1, read on the forward strand.
TTTTAATTTTCCTATCCATCAATACTTGGCCATTATTATGCCCCCACTTTTTTGGGGGTCCAAAGTTTGAAATGTAAAAATGTATCAGAAATTGATGAGGCAATTGAGTAGAGCTCTCAGAAAGAAGACTGTCCGGTGGGTCAGGAAGACTGTATTCTAGTCTAAGCTCTATTATTTACCAGCCATGTGATCTTGGGCAGATCACTTAATCTATGTCTTAGTTTTTTCATCTTTTAAGTGGAGATGATGATGTCTACTTTAAATGGGTAATGTTGTATGGAAGTAATTAACACAGAAACAGGCATAGATGAGATGCTGAATAAATTCTACATCCAAAAAAGTAAATGTCTGCAGGTCTAAATTTTCGCAGGCTCTACAATAAGTCTAATAATTAAAAATATGGTTGTATTTCTCAGAACCAGCAAATGGCAGAACATGAGGATCATTGGGATAAAGATAATAGCAATAAATTCTGTAGTAGGCAGTTGTTTTTAATCCTTAGATGGTTCCAAGATATTGGTGCTTATCTACATATTAGAGTTAAGGTACAAAGAAGGAAGAGGATAAAAAATGAATAAGGCAGGCTCTGGCGGCCCTTGCGGCTTGTCGGGCGCGTGGGTCATGGCCGGCCCAGTGCGGGGCGAGGGGGCCCCAGGCCCTGGACCTGCTGCGGGCCCTGCCCCGTGTGAGCCTGGCTAACCTGAGGCCAAACCTGGGCTCCAGGAAACCAGAAAGATGACCAAGAGGTCAGAGAAGAAGTAGAAAATGTGGCAGGGGCCACAAGGGAGAATGACAGAGAAGAACCTGGCCCTGGCTGGGCTTTGAGAGAGGCCACACTCCATTTTACCTTTGAATCTCAAAATATGGGTTTAATGAAGGACATAGCTTCAGACGCCAGTATCAGCCTTTGACTCTCAACAGGCTGCAGTATCTTTTTGATTTGGGTCAAGTTTATCCTACACAACCTATTGACTTAACCCAACTTGTCAATGGGAGAGGTGTGACCTTCCAGCCATCTAAAAGGGATTATGGTGTCCAGCTGGTAGAGGAGGGTGCTGACACCTTTAAGGCGAAAGTTAATATTGAAGTACAGCTGGCTTCAGAGCTGGCCATCATTGCAATCGAGAAGAATGGGGGTGTCATCACGACGGCCTTCTACGACCCTCGAAGCCTGGAAATTCTGTGCAAACCTATTGCATTGTTTCTCCGTGGACAGCCCATTCCCAAGCGAATGCTCACCTCCAAGGCACTGGTACCCTACTACACTGAAGCAAGGAATCACGGTTACTTGGCGGATCCTGCTGAATTTCCTGAAGCAAGACTGGAGCTCGCCAAGAAGTATGGTTATATTTTACCTGATATCACGAAAGACGAACTCTTCAAAATGCTCAGTACTCGAAAAGATCCAAGGCAGATTTTCTTTGGTCTTGCTCCCAGGTGGGTAGTGAATATGGCAGATAAGGAAATCCTCAAACCTACGGATGAGAATCTCCTCAAGTACTACAGCTCCTGAGTTCCTTCCAAGACAACAGATGGTAAAAGAGCTCCAGAAAGGGACTGAAACACACGTGTTTCCCATGGCATTTGCTTAATTTGTAATTCTGCAGATGTTGATGTTTTCTGTGTAATCATATCTCTCTTTTTTATCTAAATTAAAAACACAGTAAGCAAGGACTGTGTAGAGGATCTGGTGGATCTATGTGCTTCTGTCTCAGAGATCTAAGCTCCCTGGTTCTCTGCCCAAGGAAGAGTGTAATTCTTAGACAATTTCCAGTTGAGTTTTCCATCATCTTTCCATCCAGGTCTTGTCTTATTGTTGCAAATCAGAATGAACGCGCAGGTGGGATGGGATTGCTTTGTCAGCTGCCTGGTCAAGGTCAGAGGGCTGCTAATGAGCTGGTGAGCTTCTTACTCGGTAGCCGCGAGGAAGCGCTGCTACCCAGCGTTAAGACAGCAAGCCTTCAGCTTGGGATGATTAAGATGTGGGATGTGAGTTGAAGGTTTAAGATTGGTGAGTAGCTTCTAAGTAGTTCAATATTTGCTAGTAAAATTGAGACAAAAATTCCAAGGGAATTCATTTTCTCAACTCAGAGTAGATAAAAATGTTCAAGCCAGTAACATTTTTTTCCTTGAGGAAGGTAAATGTTCTAATTCTAATTGATAAGATTTTACTTATTTCATAGACTTTGGAAACCTTTGTTTTTCAGTCATTTTAAATGCTTTTGAAAAAAATGGTCAATGATTATATAAGCCATAAAAACAATTGGTCATGTGAAAATTAAACTCAGTTAATTAAAAAGGTTCAGCAGTCAGTAGGCTCATTTAGCTTTCCAAAGATCTGTTGTATTGAAACCACAGTGAAAGCTTAATTTATCCTGATGCAATTAAATCTTGAATAATTCTTGATAATTCTTCGACAGTAGAAATAAAATGATTCCTGCTTGTTTATTTTATGAAATTAAAAAAAAATCAATAGGGCATATTCCTGCCTTCTGAGAACTTACAGTCTCAGGTCCACCATTAGCACAATAAGAAATCTTTTGTATTGATGAATCAGTTGTATGCTATTTGAGTTTCTCAGCTTCAGTAAGAATTATTAACTATTTGAAATTGTTTGAAATTTATTTAGAATTTGTGGTAGTTTAAATATATACTGAACATTGTAAGATGTTAATTTAAAAATTGAAGGACACACAAACAGATGGAAAGATATTGTGCTCATGGATTGGAAAAATTAATTTTGCTAAAATGTCCATACTACCCAAAGCAATCTACAGATTCAGTGTGATCCCTATCAAAATACCCATGCCCATGGCATTGTCACAGAGATAGGGTAGACTATCCTAAAGTTTGTATGGATCCACCAAAGGCCCCAAATAGCCAAAGCAATCTTGAAAAATAAGAATAAAGCTGGAGGCATCATTGCCTGGTATTGTTAATATTGAACTATATTATGAAGCTATGGTAATAAAAACAGTATGGTATTGGCATAAAGACAGACACATAAATCAAAGGGACAGAACAGAGAGCTTCCAAATAAACCTATGTATATATATGGTCAACTAATTTACAGCCAAGGAGCCAAGAATGTACAGTTGGGAAAGGACAGTCTCTTCAATAAATGGTATTGGGAAAACTGGACAGCCACATGCAAAAGAATGAAACTGGACCCCTATCTTTACACCATACACAAAAATTAACTCAAAATAGATTAAAGAATTGATGTAGGAAATGAAACCATGAGTCTCCTAGAAGAAAACATAGGTGGTAAGCTCCTTGATATTCATCTTGGAGATGATTTTTTTGAATCTGACTCCAAAAGCAAAGGCAACAAAAGCAAAAATAAACAAGTGGGACTATACCAAACTAAAAAGTTTTGCCACAGTAAAGGAAACTATCAACAAAATGAAAAGACAACCTACTGAATGAGAGAAAATATTTTCAAATCATATATCTGATAAGGGGTTAATATCCAAAATATATAAAGAACTCACACAATTCAATAACAAAAACCCCAAACAATTCAATTAAAAAATGGGCAGAATACCTGAATAGACATTTTCCCAAAGAAGACATACAGATGGCCAACAGGTACATGAAAAGATCTCAACATCACTAATCATCAGGGAAATACAAGTCAAAACCACAGTGAGATATTGCCTCGTACCTGTTAGAATAGCTATTATCAACAAGACAAGAGATAAGAAGTGTTGGCAAGAATTTGGAGAAAAGGGATCCCTTTTACACCATTGGTGGGAATGTAAATTGGTGAAGCACTATGGAAAACAGCATAGAGGTTCCTCAAAAAATTAACAATAGAACTACCATATGATCCAGAATTTCCACTTTTGAGTATTTACCTGAAGGAACGAAAACACTAACTTGAAAAGATTTGTGCAACCCCCATGTTCATTGCAACATTGCTTACAGTAGCCAAGATATGGAAACAACCCAAGTGTCCACTGATGAATGAATAGATAAAGAAAATATGGAATATATATACAGTGGAATATTATTCAGCCATAAAAAGGAATGAAATCTTACCATTTGCAACTATGTGGGTGAACTGTGAGGATATTGAGCTAAGTGAATTAAGTCAGACAGAAAAGGACAAATACCACATGATCTTACTTATGTGTGGAATCAAAAGAAAAAACTGAGCTAATAGATATAGAGAACAGATTGGTAGTTAGCAGAGGTAGGGTGTGGGGAGTGGGAGAAATGAGTGAAGGCAGTCAAAAGGTACAAACTTCCAGTTACAAAATAAGTCATGGGGATGCAATGTACAGCATGGTGACTATAGTTAATAATACTGCTTTGCATATTTGATAGTTGCTAAGAGATTTGATCTAAAAAGTTCTCATGACAAGAAAAAAGTTTGTGATTATGTATGGTGACACATGTTAACCAGCCTCATTGTGGTCCATGGCAAGCAGCTTTATGATTAAGGAGATGACTCAGAAGCTGCACATATTCTTCTCACATCTCATTGGCCTGAACTTAGTTATGTTGCTACTTCTGGCTGTAAGGGAGGCTGGGATATGTACTGTCTAGATGAGTGGCTGGAGATTCTATTACATAAAGGAAGAGAGACTGGACACTGGCTAATAATTAGCAGTCTCTGCCATAGTCACTTACTCTTTCAACAATTTTAGTTCATATGCGACCACTGGTCTTTTATTTATGCTGTCACTGGCAACATAGGGACATGACTGATAATCCCAAGCTGCAGTTGAACCAAGACAAGAATACAAGAATGTTACTGATCCTTGGAATTATTTTCTTATATGTCACTGTATCTATCTATCTATCTATCTATCTGCCTGTCTACCTATCATCCATCTATCATCTGTCTATCTGCCTCATTTGTCCTGTGGATACATGTTTGTCTGAAATTCTGATATAAGAACCTCTTGGTTTTGGTTAGATTCAGTTTTGTCAAGGAATGTATATATTTTATTGGGAAAGTAACTGCATGCTAATGAATGGGTAGGAGTTAACCAAGAGTAGAAATAATTATAAAGCACCTGTCAAAAGTGAAGTGCTATAGAAATGCTAAATAATGACACTAATAAAAAACTGATTGTCGTGACTTCAAAGGAAGTGTTAAGTTGGAGTGTTTTGATGTGTATGACATTTGAATGATCTAAATAGGTGTTTAGATACTCACATGAGAGACTGTTCTAGCCACTCAAGGGAAATAAGAGTCTGTTCTACCCACTCAATATTTTGATGCTTCCGTTAGATTTTTCTCATCTTTATATATTATTATTTTAAAAGTAAGGATTGTGTTGTCTTAATTAAACTCACATAAGGAAAGGACATTGCCTAACAAAAATGTGACATTCTTAGACTGCCTTGCTTTGTATCTTAAGTTCCTGGAGCACCTTAAGTTCATAAATGCCCCTGATATGCTCCAGTGCCCCTGAATCTATGGCATAACCAGACGCGCAAGTCAGGACTGCAAATAGATGGTGAATTCTTGTTAGAGTTAGTGCTTTGTGTTAGGTAACTTCCTTGTTTTAAAGATGTATCTTCAAATATTTATTAGATACAGGAGCCTTCTCCAAAGGCAATAATCTGGTGATTAGAATGTTAAGTGAAAGAGAAATGGATGGGTTATATTGCTTGTGTCAGTATTTCTTTTTTGTTAAAGTTCTTAGTTTATTAACCTTCTCATGAAAAATCTGTACAGTCACCACAGAAGTATCAGTAGTTTTAAAACAAGAAAAGATAAGTACTTTACATTGTAAACTCCTAAGTGTCTGAGATATCTTCAAGCTCAACCCCACCCTACTCATGCATGATTTTGTTTAAAATATTAATTCCAAAGTGAAACCTCTAGCTCTGGATTCAGAGTTGAGTTCAAATCTATCCTGTGGTCTTGGGTCACAATGTGATCTTTCATACCTCCATTTCTTCACTGGTTAAATGGGTGTCGGAATAATAATAGCAACCTTCTTAATAGGATTGTGAGAATTAAACGAGAAAATGCACATGAAGTGCTTGCCATAGTGCCTAGAATATGGCAAATGCTCAGTAAGTGTTAGGGATGATTGTCTGCTTTTCTCATTTGCTCAGATATTATATGAGAGTAGCCTTCACAATCTTTTCTGTGGGTGATTTCAAATCTCAAATTTTCTGAGGTTTCATAGAAATATTCTTTCATGATATGGCAGTATGGCTTAGTGGTTGAGCTAGAAAAAATTCTAGCTCCACAAATCAATCTCTAGCTGTGTACTTGGGTGAGTTAGTTAACCTTTCCATTCTTGAGTTTTTTCATTTGTAAAACGGAGATAATAATAGTACCTACCTCAGAGGGTTCTCGTGAAAACTAAAGGGTACGTAAAGTACTTAACCCAATGTCTGACACATAATAAATGTTCAACAAATATTGCATCTCACTCATTTTAAAGCTTAAAATGGTTTATTTATTTATTTGGTAAAATGAATAGTTATTTTGGGTGTCTGGTTTTACCATTTTGAACCCTGTAGATTTCCCCATGTTAAGAATGTTATTTCAGTGCCTTGTGGTCTTCAAAGTGGGTTCTCAATTGTACATGTTAGGACAGGGTGTGCTATCATGAACAGATGAAAGGAAAACAACCCCAAACTGAGAATCTAACTTTCTAACTTTCCAGTTACGTGCTTAGTTCTAACACCCACGCTCAGATTTCTTACAATAGATGCCAGTGAATACATCTGGGAGTTTTATTATCTTTTCTCCTTTTTAAACTTCCTAATAAAGTGAACAGATGGTAGACAACTGGGGTCAGAGGTGAAGAGAACTGGTACTACAATGATTAATTTCCTCTCCCAGAGGACTTCTGGGCATTTTCCTAGCGTCCCAACTGGTTACTTGTAGTTTTGATGGGGAGGCCTGAGGGCTGAAGAAGAGGGTGCAGGAAAGGGAGTCGTTGTGTTTGGCTGCTCCCTCAAAACCACCTGGAGCAGATACAATACCGGTGACGTTGTGAACAGAAGCTCTGCCCTGAGAACCCACACCTAGTGGGCTGCAGGGCTGGACTTCTGTGTGGCCCTGTGGGAACTTCAAAGGCAGAACGTGTATCTTACTAGATTTGGTTTATCTTGCGTTTAACACTGGCGTGATAGCTGCTTAATGGTTGTTTATTAGCCTAATACCTGAAAGTAAAAAATACCTCTCATTAATCTTTGTTAAATTTGATTTAGTTTAGGTGTTGCTAGTGATGGGTGATTATACTCTTTGTCCAGTTTATACTCAATAATTTTGTAAACTAAAACAAGGTTAATATGTACTAAAGAAACCCGTGAAAAATCCTTTTATGAAAATTGATTAATCCTTGCCTACTGTGTACTCTGTAAATTTCTCTCTTCCTAAAGTAATAGAGAAGCACAAATCTAAAATAAAATGCTACAGAACAAGCATAAGAGCCTGGGGAATCTGAAGTCACCACTTCTTCAATTTTAAAATGTAGATCTGTCTACTTACCGCTTTCTTCTTTCAGGATTTCCTGCCACCAAATGTTAAATTAAAACATCTCTATGGGTAATTGAAAAAGCAGATATGAAAGCACTATAGACTCTTCAGAATGGAAGTATTATATTTCACTCTTCTGTTATAATTTTAAAGTGTTTGCTTAATTCCTTGTGGAGCCAAATCTCTGAGGTAGAAATTTTAAGGTTTTCCCCTTGGGGCAGAGGTGTAGGGGGTGAGGCAAGGGGGTAAAATTTTGGGGTTTCTTTCAAAAGTTGTGCAAGAGCGTTCTCAGATCAACTGTCCCCTGGCTCTGCTCTCACTGGCTGTGAATATTGGGATGGGGGTTAGCCTTTTCCTGCAGTTACCGCTGAACCAGAGCATGGACGTGGAAAAGAACCAGGCATGACATATTGGATGTGGCTCCAAGAGAGCCCTGGGGCTCACCCCTTGACCCACCTTTATCTTTCAGCAAAAGGAGGAAAATGAGTCCTTTCCAGAGCTTGTTCAGGGCTCCATGGTGCTGGGCTCAGGCAGGGTGCAGCCACTGAAGTGTAGTGCATTTTAAAATACTCTTTCTGGGAAATGAAAACATGATTTTGAAGTAGTCTGTAGTATTGAAATGCAGCACTCTGCTTCTGTTCAAAGCAAGACTAGCTTTAGACTCACTGGTGCAGAAGGGTTCTCAAGGCGAAGAGGCTCAGAAACAGCAGGAATGGGATCTTCAGAAAGGTATCGCTCATCCTACAAAACAAATTGCTCTAATTAAAAAAAATGCATCACATTAGCAAGAGTAGCTCAGTTGGTAATGTGGTGGTAGAAGCAAGCTGTAAAAAGCCTCCATAGAAATATCTGCTATATATTGGATATATAAATATCCAGTTTATACAATAATATGCTGTTTTGAGTTATGATAGAAAGGATTGGCAATTGATGGTCAGTGGCCTCCAACACTTCTGGCCATTCCCTACTCCTTTCATTCTCCTCTCCCAGGAACAGAAATCTTGGAAAAATTTCTCTTCCGTTCTTCTTTTCATCCTCCTGTCTGAGTACTTGGCTGCAATTAGGAGAGCTGCTTTAAGACGCTAATTTTTGAAAATCAACTTTTGTCTGTTTCAGCCATCACTCACAAATTCCTATGAAATTTAGAATACTTAAGATTTATTAATTTGTGCATTTGTGGGAAATTCTGTGTCCTTAGGAATGAAAGAAGACCACCAAAAAGAAAAAATTACACTTACTGACATATACACAATATTTGAGGTCATAAACCTTTGTGTCTACCTAGATGTGCTCTCCCCCATTTTCATTAATGTTTTTCTTCTTGTTTTTGTTTGAACCCATTTGCATGGATTGAAATATTTTGCCATCTGTTTTTAGAAATGCTAAAATTTAGACAATTTTAATTGAATCATATTGCTTATTTGTATAGGGAATTTTCATCTGTTTCATAATAGATGGGAAACACCAAAAGCAAAATGCTAGATTGAAGCAAAGTATACATGTTTGGAGATTATAAATCTCTGTAGATCCTTGGAAGTATTATTCCAAATTTATGTAGTGATGAATTTTTTTATATCAGTGTTTCTCTAAGTTTATTGTGCATACAAATCAGCTGGGGGCTTGTTAAAATGCAATTCTAATTCAGTAAGTCTTGGGCAGGGCCCAAGATTATATATTTCTAACAAGCTCCCAGGTGCGGCTGATGCTTCTGGAACACAGACACTTTGAAGAACAAAAGCAACCATACACATTTGCATTTTACTTTCTTTGGTTCCAGTTGTATGATTCTATTGGTTGGTGGAACTCAAAGTTAACTTTATTTAGCAGGATTTAAGTTATAATAAAAGTTGCCATTTTAGCAATGAGTTGACAATGATCAACCTCCCTTTTCTTAAAGGAAGAAAAGCTGAGCTCCACAGATTAATTCTCATCTGGTATTCATCTCTGGGCCCTCAGACCCCTCTTGTGGTTGTGTAATGGGTTCTCTAGGGCTTCTTCTGTGTCCCCTAGTCATATGGAATTAAACTTTCCATCTTAGGTATAAGTTAGAAATGGCTTTTTAAATTTTTTTATTTTAAATGTAATTCATTTAATTACATGAATTAAATAAAATATTTCCTTATCATTCAGATGTTACCAAATTCCCTGAAGACTATACAGTAATTTGGGGCCTAGGACATGAGAGCTACTCCCAAAACTTCTGGCTGATTACAACTCATAAATAAATACCTAAGTTACATAATGATAAAATAATCAAAATTTCTTACATTTAGTTGTTTAAATGTTGTTCCTTCCATTAGACTATAAATTCTTTGAGAGCAGGGTCTATGTATGTCTTGTCTTTGTAAAACTGTGGTTGATGATAGGGGTTTTAGAGAGAGTTGGTGCACCATAAATGGTGGATGAAGTAAATTCAAATATCCAGTTAATATCAAGATTTGAATATAATGAGGTCTCTAAAAATGATAACAGCCATTTGTGGGGAAGCCTTGAGTTCATTTTCTTCTTAGGACTTGATGTTCCTCAGACGTGTCTGTTGCTGACCCCACGTTGCTCCCTGAATCTTCATTTCCCCTCTTTTAAAATGATGAGAAAACATTTTTCATTAGCCAGGAATGGTAAGAGTAAATAAGCATAAGTTTGAATGTTTCGTGATTCTACCAGTCTGCTTTTCTAGACATAAGGGCACTCATGGCACATACAAAACATCCTGAGAAAGAGTAAGACTCCCTCACCCACTGGCAAAGACAATGTTTCATGTTCTTTATACTGTCTTTTTTTCACCATCCAGAAAGATTACATATTACATGCCCTCCGACATAAGGGCACTCATGGCACATACAAAACATCCTGAGAAAGTGTAAGACTCCCTGACCCACTGGCAAAGACAATGTTTCATGTTCTTTATACTGTCTTTTTTCACCATCCAGAAAGGTTACATGGTCTAGCCTCCTTTGTAGGTAGATTTGGGACCATATGGCTAAGTTTTGTAAAATAGAATATTGGTCAATATGATGTACACTATTTTCAGATTTGATCTTTAAAAACATCCTGCATCAACTGCTAGTCTTCTTTTCCTATTCTTTGGTGGTCTTGGAAGTCACATGTTCCAAATTGTGTAGCCACAAGATGAAAGCAGCCTGGATCCTCAAACTTGAAGAGTAGTTGGCCAAGAGGGCCACATGACCCACATTGAACTGCACTGTGAATGAGAAATAAGCCTTGTTGTGTTAAGCCACTGAGATTTTTTCACTTGTTGTTCCATTGACCAGCATTAATCATTCTGACTAATATGCCTCCTGACACCTGTGAAAGACTTTCTAGTCTGGGGGAGAGATGAGGGATGAGAGAGGACATAAAGTGAGAGAGAAACATTGGTGTGCTTGAGAGACGGGGAACTAGGCATGAAGATAGCATGGGAAGAGCAGAAGTCTGTGTCCAGAGTTAGCCCCACCTCTACCTGTAGGAGAACTTCACCTTCCCATCACCAAGAGCGATGTTTATTGTTGGTGCTACTGGAATAGGATGAGGGTTTTCTCTCCACGGTAGGCAGTAAGTCCCCTATTGACTGGGCTTGACACTCATCTCTGTTTCAAGACTTTGCTTGGTTCCTGTAGAGCTCAAGTTCATTCCTCTCTCTTCCTTCCTCCATCCCCATATACATGAGGTTCTTGGACTTTCATAAACCAAATAGCATGAAGATGGGTCCCTGACTATCCAATAGGGTGAATGGAAGAAAAAGATCTCATTGGTATACTTGGAAAAAGCTATACAAACTAGCTCAAAAGCAAAAGAGTGAGAAAAAGCATAACACTGTTATAAAATAGCTAACATTAAATGGTGTTTACTATGTGTCTGGCACTGTGCCAAAGGCTAGACCCATACCGTCTCATTTAATCATCATTATATCCATACAAGGTAGTTACTATTATTATTTTTATTTAATATAAGAGTAAACTAAGGCACAGAGAGGGTGAATGAATTGTCTTGATCCCATAGCTGGTAAACAAAAGAACCAGAAGGGGTTCCCATTGCTTTTAAGATAAAGACCAAATACCTTGATGTGCCTTACAGAATCCTATATTATCTGGTTCTTGTCTGTGGACCCACCCTACTACTGAAGCCAGATATACTGATCTCCTTTTAATTTTTCAGTGGTATAATGCTTTTCCCCACACTAGTATTTTATTTTATTTTTACTAGTACCATCTACTCATCCTTCAAATTTTAGCTCAAAAGTCACTAGGGGAATTCTTCTCCGACCAACTCCCAATCTGGAATTCTGTCAAGTTCCCCTGCCCTCTATGCTCCTAGCACTTTGTGCTTTTCCCTCATGGCACTATCAGAAATGTTTATTTGTATTATACTTGGAATATTGTCTATCTTTTTTGGAATGTTATCTCTGTGAGACAAGGACTAGGACTGGTTAGCTCATTATTTCTGCTGGGCACATAGTAAGCTCACAGAAAATGTTAAGAGAACAAATAAAATGAGTGACCCTCAGATTTTAAATTAGTCCCTAGAACAAATATTGATAGAAGATAGGATGAGAGCAGAAGAGTAAGTGAAGAATATTGCTATTTGGAAAGAACTATGTAAGGCATATTACTAGTATTAGCAGTTTCATTGTATTGAAAAGAGAATTTTGCTTTTTTATTCTTTTCACAGTTTGCAACAACGGGTACTCTTGATATTTTTTAAGATAATATTATTTTATAAGACAATTTGGAGATTTTCGATCTCTTGGGTGACTCTGAATTTATAAAGTGTCTTTGAATTTATAAAAATATTGGACATTGTATGTAGATTGATTAAATGGCATGCCTTTACATACATATACTGCTATTTAAAAGATATATGTTGATGCTATTGTAAATGATATAATTTATTTAAAAGCATTAACAAATTCATAGTAACTTTTTATAATAATTTATTTTCTTTAATCAGCAGATACTAAAATTACCTTCACCATAATAATTGTAAACATTCTAAATATTAAAAAATGGCCTTCACACTTAAGTGGTGAAAACTTCTAGATTAGAGAGAGCTAAATCTTCCAATGCTGTTATAAACCTATTTTTAAATGTTATTAAAGCAGAAGTTATCTGTACGTATCAGTGTTCCAGTTTTATATTGTATTTTTACATTCCTCATGGAAATTGGTTTTTTAAATCAAGGCTAGCTCCAAAATTGTGTTTGATTTTCCTTTTGTGAGATATCACTTCGGTTGGTTGTTTGTTCATTCTCTCCTTAGCTTTCTTTTGGTATAGGGAGTAGTCAGAGACCAATTACTAAAGGTTAGAATTGATAATTAAGGGAGATTATGAATTAATTTGACTTCTTACAAAATTAGGAGAATATTGTCATGCTATGAAAAATTTGTATTCATTTGATTGTATTATCAGTCATTAAGAAAAGTGAAAAAGTGTCTTTCCAATGAATCAAATTTCATACACTATCACTTGAATCCATCCTATCCATGCATGTCTCCAAAATAATTTTCCTAGACCTCTGATTTTTTTTTTTTTTTTTTTTTTTTTTTTTTTTTTTTTTTGCGGTACGCGGGCCTCTCCGGACACGCAGGCCCAGCGGCCATGGCTCACGGGCCCAGCCGCTCCGCGGCACGTGGGACCCTCCCGAATCGGGGCACGAACCCGCGTCCCCTGCACCGGCAGGCGGACCCTCAACCACTGCGCCACCAGGGAAGCCCAAGACCTCTGATTTTAACATTTTTTTTTCTGCTTAAAAATCTCCGGGCTTCCCTGGTGGCGCAGTGGTTGGGAATCCGCCTGCCGATGCAGGGGACATGGGTTCGTGCCCCGGTCTGGGAGGATCCCACATGCCGCGGAGCGGCTAGGCACGTGAGCCATGGCCGCTGAGCCTGAGCGTCCGGAGCCTGTGCTCCGCAACGGGAGAGGCCGCAACAGTGGGAGGCCCGCGTACCGCAAAAAAAAAAAAAAAAAAAAAAATCTCCAATGGCTCCTCCTGCCTGTGGTTTATAGCCCAAATATTTTATCTTAATATGCTATATTCTCCCCAATCTGACTCCAATTTACTCTTCTATTCTTATTCCTCATATGTCCCCACAAACCTGCTATAGTGTGGAGGTTCAGCATGTGGTTTAGAGCAAGAAAAACTTGGGTCAAATCCTGGTTGTACCACTTGCTACCACGCACTGAGCTGAGTGTCTAATTATGTGTCATGTGTAAACCCCATGGCAATTCTGTGAGAGGCATTAGTATTACCAGTTTGCAGGTGAGAAAACCGAGGCTTAAAGGAGTTAGGTGGCTGGTCCAACACCACACCTATATCAAGTAAATGGGCTGGAGAATGAGACAGAGTTTCAGTTACTGAAAATAGTCTACACATGTTGATTTTTAAATAAACTTGAAGCATAAATGATATTTTTTAGCATATTTGATTTTGAAAACAAATCCAAATCTATCTAAAAGAGAGAATTCAAATAGCAACATAGAATTTATTAAGTGGAAATAAACTTATTTCCACACTTATCATAGGATTTTTCAGAAATAAAGCCTGACAATTATGGTAGAAGAGTAATGTTGACAGTAGCAAGGTGTGGGGAAAGAGCACCGAGTAGAACTCAGAAACCACTTTGGACCCCCTGTGACTGGGCATAACGCTCAGCTTCTCTGAGCCTTAGATTTCCATACTCTAAAATGTGTGCCACAAGAGTCTTCTTTATGACCTCACAAGATTATTTTGAGAATATATGAAAATACTAGAAAATGTATTAAGTGCTGTGCAAATATAAGACATTATCTTATATTCAAGATGTGACTTTTTTCTATATCAATAGAGGGTAAAATCATACTCTTTCCACCATGGGACTAAACCTTGATTATAGGAATACTTTTCTCAGACCATAATATTTTTTCTACATAATTATATAGATATTTGAATTTAGTTTTATTTTCCATTAATACAAACAACTCCATTTTGACTGTTGAGTACATTAATAAGTTGATTCAGATAATGATAATAATGGTCAGCTGATGAATATTAATAAGCAACTTGTTCATGAGTTTTTAAAATATATCCAGGAAAACTTTAACCACTTGCAAAAATGTCATTGGCTTTTCTCTTTTCCCCTCTTTATCAATGCCTTTCCTCACTATTCCCCAGCTCCCGAGCTAAGGGACTATGAGCAGACAAATCAACATTCCCTTCTGAACAGCAAAGCAATTGGTTGGTGTATAGGGGATTCCAAAATTCACAGATCCTGCTTCTTCTGGTTTCTCTTTTTATCTTGAGTATGTGTGACTTAGCCTGATTGTAGCATGTGAAGTCAAAACTGTACTCATATGGGAAAAAAATGAAGAATTTAAATCATTAGTTTTTGCATGGAGAAAGTAAAAGAAGACCATATAAAAAGTATCATTTCCATAAGCACTACACATTGCTTTGCTTTTACATTTGGGATGGATTTTGTGAAACCAAATCAGTCACTCACTAGTGTTTAGTCCCAATATGATGTGGCACATAATAAACAGTACCAAAGATGTGAAATACAAGAAAAATGATTCACAAAATACAAAACATTTATTCCAAGTACCCATTAAGATAAGTGAGGAGCAATAAATGAAAATAAATGGATAATCCATGAGTTTTCTTTTATGCTCATACTTGGAATAGTTTCATATATTTAGAAAAGAATAAAAGATATGAATACTCTCCAGGAAACTGAGCCAAAGCATTGGAGAACTTTATACTGTAAAATCATTTTCAAGCAGAAATGTTTTTGTCCTGGATTTCAAGATGAACACTTAAATGTTTGTTTCAGGACTTCCCTGGCAGTCCAGTGGATAAGACTCCATGCTTCCCCTGCAGGAGGCACAGGTTCATCCCTGGTCGGGGAATTAAGGTCCCACATACTGGGCAGCACAGACAAAAGAAAAAAAAATTTTTTCAACAAATCCTTTCAATGCTGATGTAAAACTATAAGCTCAAAATTGTGTGGAAAGGTTTTTAAGACCAAATGTATTTCTTCTTTTGAAGACACACATACACACACACACACACACACACTCTCTCTCTCTCACACACACACACTTAAAATGAAAGGACCTGGGCTCATTTTAGGGTTTTGTTTTATTCAGAATACCTTCTTCCAACTCCACTGTTCCTCTTCTTCCAAGTTGTTGAGATAAATGCTTTATCAGAATAAAGGTTTCCTTCCCCTTTGAAAGTCTTATTTCAGATTATTTGGTACCAACTAAGAATGTACTATTCACTTTCTAGCATTGGTATGCTGGTGGGTTCATACCCATCTGCTGAAGTTGTAGAATATACTTGACCAAAGTTGCAGTTAAGCAAGAGGTGAAGAAAAATGGATAAGGGATCTCCTCCCAGAGTTTAGAATCAGGCCCTAATCAAGGAATCTCCTCTTCTTGCAGGATGTAGGGCATAGGGGGGTGGGGAATTGTTTCATAGTTTTTTACCCATAGGGTTTTAAGAATTGCTATGGGACTTCCCTGGCGGCGCAGTGGTTGAGAGTCCACCTGCCGATGCAGGGGACACGGGTTCGTGCCCCGGTCGGGGAAGATCCCACATGCCGTGGAGCGGCTGGGCCCGTGAGCCATGGCGGCTGAGCCTGCACGTCCGGAGCCTGTGTTCTGCAACGGGAGAGGCCACAACAGTGAGAGGCCCGCGTACCGCAAAAAAAAAAAAAAAAAAAAAAAAGAATTGCTATGGACCAGAGAATGCTATGTTTCTCCTCTTATTTCCCATTTTAAAGTGGTAACATTTTTGTATCATGTCCTTGCTCCCCTTATGAGTATTAGGTATGCTGGAAGCAAAGAACTTGTCTTTTTAGTCATAGGTTACCAGCCCAAGGGGAGCCCCAAGGGGAAGACAGAATACCACCTGGAGATCCTGAATGTTGAGCTGGGTTCAGCAATGGGATGGGACTTTGATTTTCTTCCTTGGGTGGGGTGTTTTAAGTGTGGAAAAAAGAATGAAATATTTCAGTGACCAAAAAGGTACAGAAAATTTCTACCCATTCACCATACTGTTTTTTCTTTTTGGAGATACACAAAGACTACATTTCTCTGTCTCCATTCTTCTCAGCAGGAGGGAGGCATTCTGCAAATGGTTGGGGGACAGAAACTGAGTCCTGGCCAATGATATGAGGGCGGAAGTTATATAGACCACTTTCAGGTCTGACATTTTACAAAATGATCAAAGATGTAGTTATGCTTATGAGTGAGATGAGTAAACTTATTTCATCTTTTCTCTCCCACTGAATATAATTATAAAACCTGGGCAGAATGCATGGGGAAACTACTGAAAGATTCTGAAAAGTATATAGCAGCAGATGAACTGGAACAACATAGAATTTGAAGTACAATCCAATTGGTGGTGAATTTACCACTTTTTCCCCCTTTGGTATACCCTGACCTCAACTCTATGTTTCAGGCCTGGAAACCTAGAATTGAGCACTATAGCTCAGACAGAGGGAGTTCCAGGAGAAGTCTTCTATCTCTGGCTTGATGCCTGGAAAAGAAAAGTTCTAATGCTCAGTGAGAATATAGATATGCTGTAATTCCTGTTTTCTGATCTTTTCCTCTTTTCTTCATTCTTTTATTCCCTAGTCCCCCTAGGTAATTCTAACTTAATAATGATACAGGTAAGGTAAAAGTAAAAGGATGGGAAAAGATGCATCATGAAAGCACTAATAAAAAGAAAGTTGGAATGGCTATATTAATATCAAACTGAGCAAAAGAAATTGCCAGTGATGAACAGGGATATTATATATGTTAAAAGGATCAATTTACCAAGAATACATACAAATACTAAGTGTATATGTAACTAATAGAATTCTATGATACATGAAGCAAAAACTGACAGAAATGGAAGGAGAAAGAGACAAATTCACAATTATATTTGGAAATTTAACACTCTTTCAGTCATAGTTATAATGAATACATGGAAAATGAGTAAAGGTATGGAAGAAATGAGGAATGCTATCACCCAATTGGCTCTAACATTTATAGAACATGCCACTCAACAGCAGCAGAATACAGATTCTTTTCAAGTGCATCTGGAACATTCAATAAGATAGACTATATCCTAGATCATAAAACAAATTGAAAAGAATTGAAATGATACAAATTAAGTTCTGAGGCTATGATACAATCAAATTAGAAATTAATAACAAAGCTAATTAGGAAAATTGTTAAATACTTGGAATTTAATCATCTAATTTCTACATAATTAATAGGTCAAGGAGGGAGTCTCAAAGGAAATTAAGAAATATTTTGAGGCAAGTAAAAGTAAAAGTACAAACTATGGGATGAAGCTAAAGCAGTGCTTAGAGGGAAAATTATAACATTAAATGTGTATATACATATTAAAAAAAGAGAAAGGTCTCAAATCAAGAACTTAAGCTTCTAACTTAAGACACTAGAGAAAGAGCAAATTTAACTCAAATTAGAAGGAAGGAAATTATAAAGACAAGAGCAGATAAAAAATAAAATTGAAAACAACAAATAATAAAATCAAGGAAACTAAAAGCTGATTCTTTGAAAAGATCAGTAGAATCCACAAAACGCTAGCAAGACTGCCAAACAAAAAAGAGAAAAGGCTCAACTTACTAATATCAGGAATAAAAGAAGGGACATCACTACGGACCCTGCAAACATTAAAAGGAAAATAAAGAAATACAACAAACAAATCTACTCACATAAATTCAACAAATTAGAAGAAATGGAACAATTCTTGAAAATAGCAAATTCCCAAAAGTTACTCCAGGTAAATAGATAACCTCTATAGTTCCATAAATATTAAAGAAATTGAATTTGTAGTTTAAACCTTCTGAAAAAGAAATCTCCAAGTCCAGTTGGTTTCACTGGCAGTTGGCAAATTCTATGAACCATTTAGAAAAGAATTTGCACTAATTCTCACAACCTCTTTCAGAAAAACAGGAAAATGGAATACTTTCAAACTTATTTTATTAGGTCAACAGTATACTAATAGCAAAATCAGACAAAGACATTACCAAAAAACCCTACAGATCAATATCTCTCATGAGCATACCTGCAAAAAATCCTTAAGAAAAAATTAGCAAGTTGAATTCAGCAGTATGCAAAAATAAGCATACACCAGAACCAAGTGGTATTAATCCTGAGAATGCAAGTTTGGTTCAATATTTGGAAATCAATGAGTGTAATTCAGCTTATTATCAATCTCAAGAAGAAAATCCACAAAATCATATCAATTGAGGAAGTAAAACATTTGGGAAAATATAACATTTATTTATGATAATAACTCTCAGCAAACTACAATAAAAAAACTTCCTTAACCTGTTAAAAGTTATCTACAAGAGAATCTACCAATAATATTATACTTAATAGTGGAAAACCAAATGCTTTATACATAAGATGGGGAAAAAGGCAAGGACTTTTGCTCCCCTCACTTCTATTTAACATTATACTGAAAGTCTTAGCCAGTGCAATAAGACAAGAAAAAGAAATAACAGGCATATAGATTGGCAAGGAAGAAAGAAACTGTTCCTATTCCCAGACATGATTGCCTATGCAGAAAAATCTGTGAAAAACTTTTAGAATAATAAATGCATTTACCAAGGTTACAGGATATAAGCTCAATACATAAAAATCAGTCTTATTTCTAAATTCTAGCATTATACAACTGTAAACCAAGATTTTAACATCAATACAATTTAAAATATTTTTAAAAATGAGATATATGGGTATGAATCTAACAAAACATGTGCAGGACTTGTATACTGAAAATTACAAAACCCCTATGAAAGAAATAAAAGAAAACCTAAATAAATAGAAAGACCTACCTGTTAATTAGAAGACTCCATAGTAAAGATATCAATTGTTCCTAAATGAGTCTGTAGATTTAATGTAGTACTAATCAAAATCCCAGCAGAGTTTCTGGTAGATACAGAGAAACTGATTCTAAAATTTATATGGAAAGGTAAAGACACCTGAATAGCTAAAACAATTTTGAAAATGAAGAATAAACTTTGAAGAATCACACTACCCAATTTAAAAACTTACTATAGATCTACAGTATTCAAGATAGTGTGGTATTGGCAAAGGGATAGACATATAGATCAATGGAACAGAATAGTGAATCTAGAAATACACCCACACAAATATGGCTAATTGATTTTTGACAAAGGTGCAAAAGCAATTTAATGCAGAAGAGATAGTCTTTTCAACAAATGGTGTTGGAACAACTGCACAGTCAGATTGAAAAAGAAAACAAAACTTCTTGATGTAAACTTCATACTTTATACAAAAACAAACTCAGAATGGATGGTAGATATAAATGTAAAAAATCTAACTAAAAATTTTAGGAGACAACAGAAGAAAAAAAATCTATGTTGGCCTTGGGTTTGGTAATGAATCTGTAGACGTGACACCAGAAGCACAAACCACAAAAGAAAAAATGGATAAATTGGATTTAATTTTTTAAAAGTTTTCTTATATTGGGGCTTCCCTGGTGGCACAGTGGTTAAGAATCTGCCTGCCAATGCAGGGGACATGGGTTCAAGCCCTCTTCCGGGAAGATCCCACATGCCACGGAGCAACTAAGCCCGTGTGCCACAACTGCTGAAGCCCGCATGCCTAGAGTCCATGCTCCACAACAAGAGAAGCCACCACAGTGAGAAACCCACGCACCACAATGAAGTGTAGCCCCTGCTCGCCGCAACTAGAGAAAGCCTGTGCACAGCAACAAAGACCCAATGCAGCCATAAATAAATAAATAAATAAATAAATAAATAAATAAATAAATAAATTTATCTTTTAAAAAGTTTTCTTGTATTAGGACATTTATGAGAATGGAAAGACATGCTACAAATTGAGAGAGAATGTTTGCAAATTACAGATCTGACAATGGACTTGTATCTAGAGTATATAAAGAACTCAAAAGACAACAAAAAGAAAACAAATAATTCGAATAAAAATGCACAAAAGACATTTCACCAAGAGGATATAATGAAAACTAATAAGCACATGAAAAGATGTTTGACATCATTAGCCATTTAGGGAAATACAAATTAAAACCATGCCAAGTTACCACTATATATCTATTAGAATGACTGAAATTAAAAAAATACTGACAATACTAAGTGCTAGTCAGGATGCAGAGCAACTAGAACTTTCATACACTGTTGTGGGGAATGCTAAGTGGAATGGAGCAATTTTCTCCTTTGAGTTTGCTTCATTCACTCAACAAATATTATTGAGTGCTCATGGTAGGCACTCAATAATATTTGTTGATGAATGAACTCAGGGAGAAAAATGATTCCCTTCCACCTTGCTTTCCCATAACTGTAATTATTAATCATGGTGTAACTGCCCCACGCTGACCTTTTTGAGTAGGAATGGGATGGATATTGTGGGTGCCTGAACTTGGATCTTCCTAAGTCATTTTCCATGGGTTTAGCACTCCTAAGGGAGGAATTTTCTAGAGATCTGAGGTTAGGACCCTTTCTATGGCTCTGTTTTGTATTCAGAGCATGTTTGGTAAGAGTATATAAGCAAGTATCAACCCCCTGAAATGCCAGGCTTGTATAAGTGCAAGTGTACTTCTGTTTTCAACTGCCTTACTACATCTAGCAACTGATATCAAGCCACTAGGATACTTAGGTCTGAGGAGGATTTGAGTGGAATGGCCATTTGCATATCTACAGCTTCTTCAAACAGTGGAAAGCATTATGGTTTCCACTTGTGTTGGAAACACAGAGATGCTTTTAGATGGGACATAGTTTGCCTGCTTTGGCTGATTTCCCTGATATGCCACCGTCACACAATTCCATGGCCTGTCCAATCATCTTCTGTCTTGGGCAGCAGCAGCCCTGGTTTCTCAGAGAATATGTTTTCCAGGTCCCTTTTCACTCTTCATTTTTACTTGAAAGGACATATCCAAATAATTTAGGTGGTGATATAGATGTGGATTTCCCAGCACTTACATCTTTCTTCTTGATAATGCATTTGGACCAAATCCTAATAATCTATTCTTTAAAAATCAAGTAGAATCATGATTAAAACCTGAACTGCAGATTCCTGTGAATTCCCATCTCCCATTCCCTTCCCATGAATTTCCCTCCTGTGGATTCCAAGTTCACAAAATGTTGAGCTGATCAGAAGCAAAATGTATCTTTAGGTGTCAAACTTAGTATTAAGGGATTCTTTGGATTTTATCTATATTGGTGTTATAAGACTTCAGGATTTCCAGTTATATGTGTAGAAAATGTAATTAAAATTAGTTTCTAATTTAAGATATTAGAAAATAATTTCCATCTGAAAAATTCCACAGGGATTGTTATTCAGAAGGTCATTAAAATCATTGTGTTGCTGTTAAAGACTCTTCATTTCTTGTCATTTACACAAAACTTTGGGATTTTCTTCCTTTGGTCTTGACCACCTGTGACTTTATCCTGTTAATTATGAAACATTGTCTTAATAGAAAG
Source organism: Mesoplodon bidens (assembly GCF_964165515.1). Classification (NCBI taxonomy): domain Eukaryota; kingdom Metazoa; phylum Chordata; class Mammalia; order Artiodactyla; family Ziphiidae; genus Mesoplodon; species Mesoplodon bidens. The sequence continues at coordinate 115,954,250 of NC_138178.1, forward strand.
TTTCCCTTAGTTAGGGGAAAATCAGTAGTTCCCTGAGTATAATTTGTTTCTTGATGAGAGAAAAAACTATGAGAAATAAAGTGTGTTAAGTTATGTGGAAAATAATTTACACAATTTGCTTTATAACTTGCAAATAAATATTTTATTTTTGCCTGTGTATAATACTAAACACAATAATATCATTGAGTGTTTTTAGGTGTAGCCCATGATGAAGAAAAGTAATTGGTATGTTTGTGTGCAAGTTATACCCAGATATATATATGTATATACATATATACATATATATGGTTTTTTCCTAATCCTTGTCTCGGTTGCTAAAGTTAAGGGTTTAGATTAGAAAAAAATAATGGTTGGGAAAGGAGGTCTGTGAAGATTGCTTACTATTTTAAAATGTAGAGAAAGACCAAACATTTTAATTATAATCTTCCTATTACAAATATCATTAATAAAACTTCACAGTCAATCAACAATGGCATATTTTATTGTAACATTGAAATAAGAAAGAAAAGTGGGGATGTTGTAGCATTTCCCACTTTTAGTTTACAAATAACAATATTTAAGCACAAACTATTAAATCAACATAATTAAGGCTCTTATACCTCGAGAGTCAGTTAGCAATAATATTGAAAGTATCTAAATTACTGAATGGTAGAGGAACATGCTCCTGTGTAGTCTAGCTGCACTAAAATAGAAATGTCTAAACTGAAGTTAGTGCAATGTTTTCTAAAGAACAAATTAGGCTTCTGCAGTTGGTTTGAATAAGATGTCTGAAGTGTGAAAGTATAACGTTGACTGTCATACGTGATGACCCCTCTGGAGCGCTCCTCTGCTGGGTTCATGCTTCTCTCCTAAGTGTGGCTTCTTGAAGGCTTGTGTGAGAGCTGTTGAGAGGAAGAGTACATTTCCTAATATTTCTCCGACTTCAGGGAGAGAGTTAAAAAAAGGTGGGGAAGGGGTGCTTCAAAACACATTCTTTTTTGCCCACATTTTTTTGAAGGTTCAAAGGTGGATAGGTGAAAGTTGGATACATCAAGTCTAGTAGTACTTGAGCAGCTACAAATTTCCTACTGTAGGAAAAATGGTGGTCTTATGGTTGTTTCAGATGTACACCTCAAGATAATTGAAACTTTCACAAGAGGTTTTGGACTTTCTATAAGGAAAAAAAAAACAATAATTGGAAATTGTTCATTGTGAATACATTAGATTTGTACAGACAAAACATTCATGAAGTGCAATTATAGCCACTGTTGCTATATTAGTACGAATGTTAATAGCATGTTTGTTTTTGAAATGGGTTATGCATTCTGATAAATGTCTGCTTTAATCTAGTCATCTGTGTATCACTTGTCTAAGTACTCTCATTTAAGATGCCATATCCCTTCTTGTAGCAATAAAGGGGTAAAGCAACATTAATATTAAATAATTAGAAAAACAAAAGGGGAATGATTAAACATATTTACATAATTGAAATAACACTGTGTCGCAGTGGGAAATCGGGACAATGTTGTCTCCTTTCAAAGTAATTCATAATTCAGATTTTTAATTATGGCATATTCATTCATTTAAAGATGATTCTGGATGAGAGGGCCACTAATGAAATACAATCATTAGCATCTAAACAAAGTAATTTACAAAGTCTCCTTTAGGGGAAAAGATTTCTAGAACATCATCAATCACACAAGATATGCAAAAACAAGCAATTAAACCACACACAAGAACTACAACAGCCTTATATATCAGTAATGTACACATGAAAACATAACTGATTACAATGATTAGACTAGGGTAGTGTGGTTAATTTGTATTTTATGTAGTCATTGCATGGAAGAATGCACCCGGACAGACACATTACACACAAGAGGAACTTCATTTCATTAATACTCACTTAAAACACATGACCCAAAACCCAAAAAAACAAACCACGAATTTTGAGTCATTGCCTGGACATCCATGTAGGGTCAAAATCCTGCATACTTTAATAAAATATCTCCCTTTCTCCTGCATATCTTTTTTGCCTGCTGTTTGCTTTTATACACTGACAGAATGTGGGTTTAGAAAAGTATTTTGGAGAGGCAGGTGCTGCATGGGTTTCTCATTATTTGTTCAAATTCTGCTTTAGGCTTCCAGTGACAAAGTGCTTCCAGCCCTCACAGGGTCAGTGATTTACTGGCTCTTCCTCCATATACACAATTACAGATCATTAAGCATTCAGTAGGACTAAATGGATAGTATAATTCTCTAATTTTGAATGCCTGTATACAGTATTTTGCTAAATGGACCCACAAAGAGGCTGGCTTCAAACACTTCTCCTATAGGCCACATGATAATCTTATTAAAAACCTGTACTACTTAGTTCTGCTGGTGGGTTTTTCTTTGTGAAGGTGGAAGGAAGGCATGGGTGTAAGAGGAGAAGGAATTAGGAGAGTGGTGTTGTGTCGAGGAGGGGGGAATCCACGGAGGAGGCTGGCACCCCTGGTGTAAGCTGAGCTGCCTTCAATAACCACCAGCTACAGAAGCCAAAATATGCTCTATTGGATACTCAAAGGATAAAAATACTGGTTAATTTTCAGCAGTGCTCCTTCATTTGACTTTACAATTTACAACAGTGGACATTAATGCAAGAATGGCTTGGTTGAGGAGGAGTTTAAAATTAGAGCCCCTCATTAGTCCCAACTGCCTGACCCAGGGTGACTGAGAAGCAATTTGTCGCCAGATTCTCATTTTGCTTCTGTTAAGGCTCCTTGTAAATGAAGCGCAGCAATTTATTGTAGCACCTCTAGGAGTCAAGAACATAATGTGTAAAACACATACAAAAAAATCTTTCTTCACATTCATTAACACCCAGCACATAGAGGCTGTTCACTTTTCCCTCTAATGAAGGAGGGAGATCTTAAATCTAAAGCTTTCCATCATGTGAAGAAGTCCTCTTCAGGCCATTAGATGGAGGCTGAGTTGGATTGAAGAAAGGTCATTGACAAAAAACAGAGAGTGGCAATACAAGGAAAAATAGAAAATGGATAAAAGAAGAGACTTTAGAAGCCTCAGAGAATGGAAAATACATTTTGGGCATCAATGCTCAACCCCTTCTTGTCTCTCCGTGTATTTTTTGTTGTCAGCGAAGAAAAGAATATCTGGCTTTTTACTTAGCTGGAAATTGCTCTAGTGTTTGGCCAATTCTCATTTCTTCACCCTTGATCTGACCTTGCAAGAGGCATTAAGTTAGGTTCATTTGAAGAGCATATTGTCTATGATCTTTAAAACATGTTTGCTATGTCCTCACCCCTCCCTTGCAGCCTTTACAAGAAATTGCTATGTCCACGTTTTTAATGCATTCTGATTTGTAACAGGCTGCTCCTGCCCCAGGGCTGGCTGTGGGCTTTTATCTTACTTCCGTGATTAATTCTGATGAACGGTTTGGTTGTGTGGGGTCTCACAAATGCCACCTCCTGAAGAACCTAATAACAAATTACTATAGGGAAAAAATTGCTAGAGGGTCCAGGATTGCCTGTTTGGATTAAATGCTTAATGTTGCCATACAGTATACTTGGATACTCTTACCGGTTTTATGATGTAGTAATAGGCACTCAATATTTATGGTAATAATAGTGGGCTTTTAAAACTCATTTTAGAAAATGAAATTTTGAGTATATAGAACTAGGTGAAAATGTCAGTACAATCTGAAAGATTTTCTTCTGAGAGTTTACTGAGTGTTTCTGAAGTATCAGGTACTGTGCCAGGTGGATCAAATGAATTGACTAAGTCACTCTTCAGGGCACCAAATTAGTATAATTAAAGTAGAAACAGGAAATTATATATGATAAAATAGAGTACAAATATTGTTATCCTCCTTTCTCCAGTTGAGGAAACTGAGGCACAGAGAGGTTAAATTACATGTTCAAACTTAAGGAGTTAGAAAGGGGCAGAGCTGGGATGCCAACCAAGGCCATGTTTCACCCAGGCCTGCAAGCATCCCCTCAGCCATACTGTCTGTCACCTAGGGCACATTTTGTTCTAGACTCTAGTAACAACTTCCTCTTCTTGTTTCAAGCATCTATTTTTTGATGCTACAGTTAAACTTTTCTCTTTAAAATATTGAAGTTTATACAACTAAAGCACATAAATTTCTGTTTTACTGAATGTATCGAACTGATTGTAGGGAGTAAAGCATTACTGTCTCTTTTCTGTCTAACCCACATAATCAACACCCATTTCTATGTTGCTTTACTCTCCTATCATTTATCTTTCTTAGTCCCACTCTTAGTGTATCTGAAATTTAGATTGGTGTTGCTTTAGCGAGTTGAGCTTTGGTTTTTAATGTTTTATTGCCCTCATTCATAAAGAGCATGTCTACTGACTAAGCATGGTTAATATTTGAAGGTCAAAGGTTGGCACACACAAAAAAGGAAAATTGAAATTTAAGAACAATTGCCTTAGGTAGTTTGGGCTGCTAGAATAAAAACACCATTACCCAGGAGGCTTATCAACAACATAAATTTATTTCCCACACTTCTGGAGGTGGGAAGTCTGAGATCAGAGTGCCAGCATTGGTCAGGTTCTGATGAGGGCCCTTTTCCTGGTTACAGATGGCTACCTTCTCATTGTGTCCTCACAGGGGAGAAAGAGAGCTATCTAGTTCTATGGCTGCTTCTTATAAGGGCACTAATCCCATTCATGAGGGCTCCACCCTTATGACCTAATTATCTCCCAAAGTCCCCACCTTCAAATGCCATTATATTGGAATTCGTGTTTCAACATATGAATTTTGGGGAGACACAAACATTCAGTCCATAACAATTTAGCTAAAAATATTTTTGTACAAGTATCAATTTCTCTCTGCTTTGAAGTCCCAGGTCAGCACCTAAGTGCTGCCAAACAGGCTGGTGGTGCTGGCTGTTATCTGAAGCTCGTTCCTGGATGGGATCTTGAATTACATCACCTGGGCAGCTGCTGCCACCCGCAGATTGCAAGAGACATGGACCCAAGCAACATAACAGGGAAAGAACATTAACTGCTCAGTGGTGCAGCTGAATCTCACTGTCACCTTGTGATTGTGATTGTGTGTATCTAGTTCAGCTAGACAGTAACTCCACTTGGAAGGGATGTGTCAGTCTTATTTTATTCCTAAGGGAATAGTATGGTGCTGTCATGTAGTAGGCACATAAGTTATTACTGAAGGAATGATTCTTCTTTAACTGAAAGAGCCCTGGAGCATCTGCACTCTGCAGGCTTCAGGCACACTTGAGCAAATGTGACATTGGTCAGAAACTGGTGCACAAGCAACTTCTAATTGTCTATTAATTTGGCTTAGAGCCATTCAATTCCTTTAAATTAACTGTCATATTCTCACAACTCTTATTGTCTTAAAATGAAATATGATTCCTGAGGGACTAGAGATACATTTTCTGATATAATGCTTTGTGTACAGTAAGCACAAAATTAAAGTTGTGGATTAATAATCTAAACATTTATTGATTCCTTGACTCATTCAAAAATGCATATATTTGTGGGACTTCCCTGGTGGTCCAGTGGTTAAGAATCCGCCTTCCAATGCAGGGGACACAGGTTCAATCCCTGGTCAGGGAACTAAGATCCCACGTGACACGGAGCAACTAAACCTGTGTTGCAACTAACTACTGAGCCTGTGTGCTCTGGAGCCCATGAGCTGCAATGAAGAGCCTGCATGCTACAACTAAGACCCGAAGCAGCCACATAAATAAATAGATATATAACTATTTTTTAATGCATATGTTTGCACCTACTGTATACAGCCAGTATAGGCTTGGTGCTGAGCTAAGTGCTGGGGATATAAAGATGAAAAATTCCTGTTCTTAAGAAGCTTATGAATAATGGGGGGCAGATGGACACATAAACAGATGCAAAAGGGAACTTCCTCACTGATAATGTTCTTAACTGAGGAGCCAAGACCTTTATCTACACATCTAGCTGTCCAAGACTGTGTAGTTGATACAGTCAGATGAATGACTGGATTTATTTCTTACTTTCACAGAGCTGCTAGAAGGTAAGAAGTAAATCCCAAATATACCCTAAGGTATAGATTATGAAATCAATCATGCTCACAGATGGAAACAAATACATTCAGTATCTTCATAGTAGCCCCATTCAGAGTAGTTAAATCCTAATTCAAATTCTTTTTTTTAAACATCTTTATTGGAGTATAATTGCTTTACAATGGTGTGTTAGTTTCTGCTTTATAACAAAGTGAATCAGTTATACATATATATATGTCCCCATATCTATTCCCTCTTGAGTCTCCCTATCCCCACCCTCCTATCCCACCCCTCTAGGTGGTCACAACTAATTCAAATTCTGTATGATGTCATTTAAGTATTTGAGGGTTGTTCTTATGTTCCCACAAAATCTTCTCTATTCGAGTTCTTTCTGCTTTAAATCATATTTCCTGTTTCTATAAAATCATGAGAACAGGAAGAGGCAAATTTATAGTGAAGCTAAATTTCAGTGTACCTCACTCATAGGGAGCCCTAGAAATGTGTTCATATGGACATATATCTTTGTAAAATTTGCTGAAAGAAGATATTTTAACTGCCATTGTCTGTCCCTTTCCACTTCAACTTCCCACCCATCGTACTTCCCCCCAGGTAAGGTGGTGTCATAGTGGTATTGACCAGTTCTTGAAAATTGATTTGGAATGCATATTATTTGGATTCAGTGGGATCCATATGTGGTTTGCAATCACTTCTGTGTATAGTTAAATTATTCTAGCTGCTATAGTCCTGATTTGAAATTTGAAATGAAACGCATGGAATTTCAAAGGACCCTAATAGCCAGAACAATTGTGAAGAAGAAGAACAAAGTTGAAAGACTCATACTTCCTGATTTCAAAACTTACTACAAAGCTACAGTGACCCAAACATTGTGGTACTGGCATAAAGATAGACATATAGACTGATGGAATGGAATTGAGAGCCCAGAAGTAAACCCTCATGTATATGGTCAATTGATTTTCAACAAGGGCACTGAGGCCATTCAAAGGGGGAAGAAGAGTCTCTTCAACAAATTGTTCTGGGAAAATCGGATGTCCACACACCAAAGAACCATTTAAGTATTCAGCAGCCAAAAAGTAGGAGAAAGAGTATTATAGATGTATGTCAAACAGTTAAGTAATACAAATATTATGTTATTCTTATGGATTAGGTGATACTTTGGTAACTTTTCTAAATTTGATGTCATTTCATATTCTAAAGAAACATTCAATTTCATACCTAATTTTGTGTTCATAATTTTATGTATTTTTTTGGAAAGAGCTTCTCCCCCAGTTGTATAAGCTTCAGGCTGTATAAAACCTGGATTGGCCTCTGGAAACCAGGTTGTTTGGGGGGAGGTCTCCAGAAGCCCAAATACCACGTCAAATGACAGATGGACTAAGGCTGAATTCCAGCTACACCCATCCCTTGGCTGGGTGACCTCATACAGGTACATATTGAAAATTCTGCATAGCAGCCCTATCACCTGCTATACAAGATGCTCAAAGTGGGGTTTGATCTTGTCAGTATAAAATGACTATCTTCTCCTAGACATTATAGTTCTAGTACAAATTTTTTCACAAGTGTTAATGAGTGTAGTTTGGGCACTGATGTGATTTAGCACTCCCTGTTTTCATTAATTTAGAAAATATTTTTTGAGTACCTATCCTGTTCAAAGCCCTATTATAGCCAAAAAGACGAGTGAGGCCAGATCCTGTCCTCAATTTATAGTCTAGTAGGAGAGCAAAAACATATTCATATGTTAGTACAATATAGTATAAATAGTGAAAGTCTCAGAGAGGCTGTGAGAAAGCATGATGGGTAGAGTGATCATATAATGTGTTTTTCAAACTGGGATGATTTTGAGAGTGAAAGAAGCTTCTGCTAACAATTAAACTGAGACACCAGGGACAAAGTTGGACAGTCCCGGGCAAACCAAAACTTTCGATCGTCATCATTATGGGGAATTGTGGGAGAGGAAAGTCACAGCGGAAAAGGACATCTAGGATAGTTAATTTTGTGTCAACTTGACTGGATCAGGAGATGCCTACATATCTGGTTAAACATTATTTCTGAGTGTGTCTGTGAAGGTGTTTCTGGATGAGAGTAACATTTGAATTAGTGGACTAAGTGGTGGGGGGGTCCTCATGTCATCTCCTCTTGCCCTTCAACTGAGATTTATATCATCAGCGTCCCTGTTTCTCAGGTCTTTGGACTTGGACTGAATTACACCACTGCCTTTCCTGAGTCTCCAGCTTGCAGAAGGCAGATCATGACACTTCTCAGCCTCCATAATTGTGTGAGAACTTCATAATAAATCTCCTTTTATATTCTGTTGGTTCTATTTCTCTGGAGAACTCTGACTGATTCAGCATCCATGTTAGATGTAAAAACTGAGGCCCAGGAAACTAGTGACTAAGAAAAAGACACGAGAACAAAGTAACAAATCATCAAATTCTGATCATTTGTGTCGAGGTTGACTAGACCATGGTTCTCCTGATCCCCCCAGGGAAATGTTCATTGTACATTACCTACCTTATGATAGTGAAAAAAACTCAGAGAGATGCTAATAAGATTATGCATCTCTCAGTAGTCCCTATTCTATAATACAATCATGCGTCAAACAGTATTTTTCAGCAGTGGTCGAAAGAACTTTCCTAGGAGGTAATGTTTTATGAGCAAATGCTTTTTCAAAATTGTAACATTATACTGTCTTTCCTACCTTTTTCAGGGTGTCTGCAACCTGATTAGTTTCTTAAAAGATTATTATTTCCCTGTGTTCAACCCACATGTCTGCAAAGACAGGGGTGCGAGCAACCAATCAAAGCCCAGAGTTTAGAAATGGCCAACTATCATACAATCGTGGACTATGTTAGATACTAAAATTCTGACAGCTTGCTCTTGTGACAAAGATGTTAACAAGAAAGAAAATGGCACTAATTTAATCTATTCTTATAGTTCATTGTAAAATGAGACTAGCATGCCACCAAGTTATAATAATAAATACTACAGTAATTTCACAATTTTTCCTACATGCTGTTCACAGTCCTTTCACATGCAAATTTGCCATCCATTGCTTCATGACAGTGATTTTAAGTGCATTAAAGAGTTCTGAATTTTCTTATACTTGATCTCCTAATTATGTTGCAGGAACATACACAGAATAGTACCATATACTAGCATTTGTCTGGTTTATAGCATTTCTCCATTCAGTGGGCTCCCCTCTTCTCCTGACATATAATCTGGGTTTTGGAACATAGGTTTTACCAGTCTAATTCAATTATTACTCCTATACTAATTATTACAGGATTAGTACAGCAGTGATAATTGAATAATCAGATTTGGTTATTACTCCAGTAATAATTAGTACAGGAGTAATAATGGAATATTCACTAGGAGTTGTGAAAGAGAGAAGTAAAATTTGCCCAAAATCAAGTCATTGAGAAATACCAAATATATCTTTATTTTGTAATAGAAATGTACATTTATAGAAAAAATTTTAAAAGCCCACAGAGAACTTTTAATAGATATGTCTAAAGATTTTTTGGGTTTTGAGGATGTGTTTGAAAAGACTACATTATAACTATGAAGTAAAGCTATGTAAGAGCAGACCTTCTGGTATCCTACTTTCCTTCAGTGCCTTTGGGGAAGTGCCCTGGGCTGGTGTGCTAGGTGCAAAGCACAGCACTGGTGTTTTGTGAAAGAAAGTAGAAATGTTATCATTCTTTTTTTTAAATTTATTTTTTGGCTGCTCCGGGTCTTAGTTGCAGCACGCGGCATCTTTGTTGCGGCATGAAGAACCTTTAGTTGGGCATGTGGACTTCTTAGTTGCAGCATGCGGGCTTCTTAGTTGCGGCATGCAGGCTTCTTAGTTGCAGCATGTGGGCTTCTTAGTTGCAGCATGAGGGCTTCTTAGTTGTGGCATGCATGTGGGATATAGTTCCCTGACCAGGGATTGAACCCCAGCCCCCTGCACTGGAGGCATGGAGTCTTACCCACTGGACCACCAGGGAAGTCCCAGAAGTGTTATAATTCTTTAAGGACCTTGCAACCCAGGCCAATGGGTATTTTCTCACATGCGTTAGTGAGTGCACGTGGCTGACACACAGAATACTTAGGTCTACTATGTTGGATGAATATGGGGTTTGGGGGGCTGTGAAGAGAATAAAAAGTCTGGAGAAAACACCTTGCCCTGACTTACCTAGCTTATGACCCATGAAAAGATGGTATCCAAAGGTAGCCTGGAGTGAGTATCTTGGAAAATTCTTCACCTTGATGAAACTATGGAGAAGTGGTAATCAATCCCATTATATGCTTAAAAAACTATGTATACTATGTCATGTTTAGTGATTCAATGGTGAGAGATTATGGGACACTGAATTAGTGTCCACTTTCTGGGAGATGACTTTGCAGTGTTTCCCCATGAATAGAAAACTGTGACTGAAGGAGAGCTCCAGGTGACAGCCCTACCTGCCCATTTCTTCAGCATCTTGCCCACCAGGAGAGTGAAGGCAAGGTTCTGACTTTGGCAGTAACTTCTCTGAATGTTTGTTTAATTAATTAAGAGCTGTAGGTGTACCAAAGCCTCTGAATTCAGCTTAATAGCCTTAATTATGTAGGAAAACAGTAAATTAGTACACACCAGACATGACATAATTACCAGGGCAGGGTGGACAGCATTTTGTTGAAGCACTACTTTAGATGAGTCATTTCAATGCTGAAAAAATATTTTTTGTGTTTGAGAGCTACTGTACTGAATTGTTCTTTCAGAAACCTGGTTACAATTGTTCTAAAATGCCAGGTAGGTGGAAAATAATAAATTCTGTGTCTTCTGAGATAAAAACCACATTTCGTATTATACTGCTGGGCATCACAATCACTGTAATTTTGGAAGGTTGCTATTATTGTATGAGCAAATTTTTTTGTATTATTACTGTTTATTTTAATTCAGGGACATATTCTCTACTAGATGCATAATGAAAATGGCCTTGTATTAAAATTGTTTACCTGATGTTTGCTGAAAGACATTGTAAAATTAGAAATAAGAAAGACCTCCTATGTCACCTACCTCATCCCAGGCAGGGCAGAGAAAAAGATTATACCCTAAAGCAGCTTTGCTAGGGAAGCCAAAAATAGATCATGCTCTTTGCATGTCTCACTGAGTAAATTGTAGGCAGCAGGATAGGATTTTTTGGTGTCAATTCAGGAGGAAAACTGTATTCCTATAGATGTTGAGAAAGAGGGGTACAAATTTATTGACTGGGGTCCCACATTGGAAGGTTTTAAGGTCAGAAGAAATTTTTTTAATTCGTCAACTTGATTGTGCTGAATTACACAATCATTTAGTTTCCCAGTTCACTTATCCAATTGTCTGTGTAAGTACCTCAGCATTGGAACCATGGTGGAGAATTTTTTTTCACTCTAAAGTGTACTTAAATACTGGATTGGTTTGAATTTTACTACTTCATTTTTCCCTTTTGAATGTTCCAAAGGTACAAAGGAGCAAGAAATGGCAAAAATGTACATAAAAGCAGGAAGAAGCAGATGAGGCACAAGGCGCCTAGATAATTCACACCAGAAATGAGCCCTCAGCAGACAAGGGTTGAAGTGACACTGCAGTGATAAAGCTGAATTACCCCTTTGCAAAGTTATGAAGTGGTCCTGGTTATCCCTTTCCTTGGTTTCTGAGACATTTCTGTCCTTTCCTCCACCCTTTCCCTCTCCTGTCAGTACCCACCACTCCCCTTTTCCTTCCCCAGCGACCCAAGAACCTACCCAAGATAGGGAGACTCTTCACCAAATTAAATTGGAAAAAAACTGATGTTAGATATTTACCCATCTATTTTTTTTAAATTTCCAATTGTATCATAACTTTTAAAAAAGTTATTTCTTTGGTTCAGGATCCAAATAAGGCTAATATATTGTGATTGGTTATAGCTTTTTTTAAAAACATCTTTATTGGAGTATAATTGCTTTACAATGGTGTTTTAGTTTCTGCTGTATAACAAAGTGAATCAGTTATACATATACATATATCCCCATATCTCTTCCCTCTTGCGTCTCCCTCCCACCATCCCTATCCCACCCCTCTAGGTGGTCACAAAGCACTGAGCTGATCTCCCTGTGCTATGCAGCAGCTTCCTACTAGCTATCTATTTTACGTTTGGTAGTGTATATATGTCCATGCCACTCTCTCACTTTGTCCCAGCTTACCCTTCCCCCTCCCCGTGTCTACCCATCTATTTTATATCTTTTTGGCCCTCTTCTTGACCCCTTCTGTCAGACAGACCTCCATTGTGATTAGGGGAGTTACTTAGCAAGCCTCAGTCACTTAAGACTTTCAAGGGCTTTCATACTAGAGACTGTGGTAGGCAGCAGCTAAATGGCCCCCAGTGATCCTCACCTGGTGTTCCTCCTGCATGGAATCCCTCCCCTCCAGTGTGAGCTGGACCTAGTGCCTCGCCTTTAATAAATAGAATAAGGCAAATGATGAGCTGTCACTTCTGAGATTAGGTTACAAAAGCATTGTGGCTTCCTTCCTAGGTTCTCTCTTGCACTCTCTCTGGCTTCCTCTGAGAGGAGTTGGCCACACTGTTGGAGCTGCCCCATGGATGGGAACAGAAGGAGGGCTTCAGCTAAGAGCCAGTGAGGCACTGAATCCTTCAGTGACATGAGTAAACTTGGCAGCAGATCCTTTCTCTGTCAAGCCATCAGATGAGGATACAGACCTAGCTGACAGCTTGCCTACAACCTCATGAGAGACCCGGAGCCAGAGCCATCCAGCTAAGCTGTGCCCAGGTTCCTGATTCACAGAAACTGTGAGATAATAACTTCTCATGGTTTAAAGCCCCTAAGTATTGAGTAATCTGTTGCACAGTGACTAATAAACAATGAATCATATATAACATAAAAATGAATTTCAGTTAAAATGATAACCAGTTAGTTAAGTTGGTTAAATTAGTTAACCAATTAGTTAAATCGGATAAATTAGTCCTGTTTTCCAACCATCAGAACTCACCACACCAGTCAACCTTTTGGTGTACAGGCAGACCTCAGAGATATTGCAGGTTTGGTTCCAGACCACTGCAATAAAGTGAATATTGTAATAAAGTGAGTCACATGAGTTTTTTTGGTTTCCCAGTGCATATAAAAGTGATATTTACTGTATTCTATTAAGTGTGCAATAGCATTATGTCTTAAAAAATACATACTTTAATTTTAAAACACAAAACAAGAAAGATTACAACAGTAACATCAAAGATCACAGATCACAGTAACAAATGTAATAGTAACGAAAAAGTTTGAAATATTGTAAGAATTACCAAAATATGACACAGAGATAAAAGGTGAGCAAATGCTGTTGGAAAAATGACACCTGTAGACTTGGTCAATGTAGGGTTGCCACAAACCTTCAATCTGTAAAAAAAAAAAAAAAACAGTATTTTCAAAGTGCAGTAGAGCAAAGCGCAATATGAGCTATTCTGTATGTGCTTGGCTGAGTAGCCAATGAAACAAAGCAAGCATTGGTGGGATTATGACTGAATGCTTCGAAGTCAGCATCCCACCCAGGCCCAAAGAATACGGCAGTTCCTAGTGCCTCAGTTGGCCTCAGAGAGCCAAGCCCGCACTGTCCCCACAGGTGGCTGCCCCATGCCAGGTCCAGGGTGAGTTGGGAGAGCCACCCTCCAGAAACGGAATTAGCGGGGTAACAGGAAAGGTGGCCATCCCCTCACTTGTCAGGAAACATGCAAGTTCGTGGTGAGTTGGTGCTAAACCTTTCACAGGCAGCCTGCTTCTGTGAGTTCTGATGGTTGGAACAGAGCTAATGAGGCTAAATTTGTAATTTTTGGCCCACGTATAAATCCAAGTAGTTGCCTTGCTTTGTCCTGACCACAGATCATGTCATGTTAGCCCAGCTTGTAAATGTTCCCTTTCATCCCAAGGGAATTCTCACATTTAGTTGGCTGTGGACTTCTTTTTAAGCAGTATTTCATGAGACTAGTGCTCTAAGGAACACAGTTTGGGAAATTAATAAGCTATTTCCTGTTATTGGACATATAGATTGTTGACAGTTTTTAGCTACTGTAAATAACTCTCATCTTTGAGAACAACTGAATTATCTCCTAGAATATTTCCCTAATCTCTTAGGGAAATGGCATGTTTAAAATTATGGGTATATGTTTTCAAATTACTCTTCAGAAATGTTACACCAATTTTCAATTCCCACCTTAGTGTGTTTTCCTCAAACCCTAACACTGGAAATTACCATATTAAGTATTTGTCAGTTTGATAGGTGAAAATTATATATGTATTTTATAATACATTTCATTTCTTTGATTACTAGTGTAGTTAAACATTTATACTTTTCTTTGGTGAATTGCTTACTTTTGTACTTTCTCCATCTTTCTATTCATGTGTTTACTTTTCTTCATCGTTTTGTGGAAGTTTTAATGTAATTTCATGTAAATACAAGCGCTTTGGAGACAAATAGCAGAGTTAGTGGCTAGAGGAGTGACGAAGGACAGAGGTCGGTGGCGCATTATTTTAGATAGCAGGGTTGGAAAGGCTCAGAGAGGGTGACTCATTTTTGTTTGAAACGTCTTTGATTTGCTTTTGTGCAGGTCATTGTCCATTTGCTCCACCAGATTCCTTCTCTGTCCTTCCTATTTGAGCTCTTCTCTAGGGCCTGTCCTGTATGCACAGTATTAGAAACTTACTCTGGCTTCCCTGTGGGCTTAGCAAATGGGGATCCCAGCAGGAGATGAGAGGAAGGAAGGAGAGTGAAATTGGGGTATTTATTTCCCTGACCCACGGACCCCATCAGTAGTCACCTCAGGCTGATGAAGGACATTGCTCTCTCAAGGCAGCTTTTCTACTTGACCTTCTCTTTCTTGGTTCCATTAACCACTCTATTCCTTCATTCCCCCAGCTCTAGAAGTAGTAACAGCTGCATCCCTTGTAGTTTACCTAACACCAAACACACCTTTAAAAATAGCCCCTTTGCAAATACACTGTCTTTAAAGTATCCTAATTTGAGTGTGCCATCTGTTTCCTTACGGGTCCCTCTACTGGCAACTGTTAGTGTCCCACCCAGATGCCTTCTGCTAGGCCAGTGCACTCATCTTTTGCTGTGAGTGTTTGCTGCTAATGGCTTATAACTGCACACTTCTCCGGAGAGTTGCTTTTGGGCTCAGGAGCCAAGTTGGCCAGAAATGCCTGGGAAGCTAGCCTTCCCATGCTGGGGGCAATCTGCAGCCAATGATTGATATAAGGGGCATGATACAAAAACCTAAGCCCTTAGCCTAGATGACTAGATAAAAGAAAAAAAAGGTGATAAATCATTTTACCAGATGCTCAGTAGTAATACAAAGCTGCACTATTTAAACTGTGAGGTACTTGCCCAGATAGACAGCTAGACTGATAAAGAATAGTGAAATTGAAATAGGACCAATATATATTAGGGTGTTTTGTATATGAAAGAGATGATAATAAAATCAGTAGGGAAAAGATGAATTATTAATATTTAACAAATGATTCTGAGGATATTGGCTATTTATATAGTACAAAATAAAATTAAATCTCTACACTACATCATTCACAAAAAAATATATTCTGGATAGGTTAAAGATCTAAATATCAAAAGTGAAACTCTAAAACTTTTAACCAAAAAAGAGTATATCTTTGTGTCATTAGTAGAAGATAATTCTTTTTTTAAATTTTTATTGGAGTATAGTTGATTTACAGTGTTGCATTAGTTTCAGCTGTACAGCAAAGTGATTCAATTATACATATACATATATCCACTCTTTTTAAGATTCTTTTCCCATACAGGCCATTACAGAGTACTGAGTAGAGTTCCCTGTGCTATACAGTAGGTTCTTATTAGTTATCTGTTTTATATATAATAGTGTGTATATGTCAGCCCCAGTCTCCTAATTTATCCCTCCTGCCTTTGAAGATAATTCTTAAACACACAAAGCACAAAGCAAGAAGAAAAATATTGATACATTTTGCTACATTAAGACACAAAACTTCTGTAGGATAAAAGATGACAAAAATGAAAATACAAGTTTATAGACTGAGAAAAGATAGTTGCAACTCATGTTACCAATAGAAAATTAATGTCCAGAACATATTAAATGTTTTTAGAAATCAATAATGCAGAAAGAGAAATATTGTTACAAGATATAATAGTAAATTCACAGAGGAAGAAAGATAGATGTCTAATAAAGATATGTAAAGATGTCCAACTTCTTTAGTAATTAAGAAATGTACGTTAAAACACATAACATTTTATATTAACAAATTTATTAATATGATGTCAATTGAGTGATAATGTGGAGAAATAAGAACTCTCATACTTGGCTGAAGGGAGGGAAAATGGGCACAACGACTTTGGAAAGCTGTTTGGAATTAGCACGTAAAGTTGACAGTGGGTACTCTCCATAGCTCAACAATTTTACTTCTGGGCCTTGCTTATCAGGGAGAAGTTTTGCTTAAGTAAGCATGTACAAAGATGTTCATTTCTGAATTGTTTGTTATTTGTTGCAAGGCTAAGAAATCCTGACAGCCAGTAAGAGAATGAAAAAATACATTGGGGTTTGTTGGTCCCATGAAAAGCATAAGAATGAAAATGAATGAACTAGACTTGAATGTATCAACACAGATAAGTCTCGTAAACATAATGTTGTAGGTAAAAAAAAATGTTGAGTATAGATATAGTATCAAATATTGAGGAAGTTTACTCAAAGGAAGAACAAAACATATATGAGTATAATAGCACTTATTTCAGAAAAGGTAGATAGGGATGAGGAAGGCTGGCTCTGTAGATGGCTCTGTAGCTGTCTTTGTAACATTTTGTTTCTTTGAAAATAATCTAAAGAATGTAGTGAAATGTTAATAGAGATTTAATCGCGGTAGAGAGTGTATTGATAATCTGGTATATTTCCTATAATTTTCTATTGGGCATAAATATAATCAAACATTAAAACTATGATATAGAAAAAATTAAAATGAACAATGAAAATAATAAAGCTTATAAAGAATGTCTAAATTATTTGTGTTAACATGGCTCTAAAACACCAATTAAAAATGTGTTCATGGAAAAGATACTTGATGTAAAGAATTAATATATACAGTCTGTGTCTTAAAAAAAACAATCTAAGCCTTTTGTCTCAAGGTAAAACAACCTCATAGTGTCTTCATACTACAGAACTCCCCTGGGGATCAGGCTGAGGCTAGACTATAGCTGAAATCACTCTGGACAAATTTACTTTGTCTTACATGATGTTCTGTGTCTATACTGTCCAACATGGTATCCACTGCCACTATGGTTATTGAACACTTAGATGTGACTTGTGCAACTGAAGGATTGAATTTTAAATTTCATTTAATATCTAAAAATTTAAATTTAAATAGACACATGTGGCAAGTGGCAACTGTAGAAGACAGCACAGATCTTGACCATCAGGGACCAGCAGTGGCCCTCAAGTTAGACACTGTTTTCAGTGTTCTCTTAACCTTTTGAGATGAATGTTTTTGCCTTAAATTTTTGGTTTCTGGGATTTAAAAAACTCTAGTAAACTATGATTAAAAATACTTTAAATTCAAGTTGATCCTTTGAACAACATGGGTTTGAACTGTGTGGGTCCACTTTTACATGGATTTTTTCCAATCCATACTACATTACTACAACGTCTGAGGTTTGTTGAGTCCTCAGTTGTAGAACCAGGAATATGGAGGAACCAGGGCCACAGCATGCAGACTATGGGACTTGACAATCTGCAGATTTTGTTATCCGTGGCAGGTCCTGGAACTAATCCCCTGCAAATACCGAGGGCTGACTGTATGTTCTGTAGCATTTTAGCTAGATAATATATTTTCTTAAAATATTATAAATGTAATATTTAAAATTAGATGTATATTATCTATTTAATGTAAATATTAAATATTCTATCTATAAAATAGAAAACAAAATACATTATCTAGGATTTTTAGCTAAACTGGGAAGTTTTTTTTTTTTTCAAGATATCAGCATTCTACATTGCTGGAAATAGAAGTTGGAGGTGATATATATACAGATACTTGAATGTGGTAAGGAAGCAATCTATGCAAAAATGAGTTCCAAGGGAAGAACAAAAGCTCTGTGGCAGGAATAGCTTAGAGTATTCAAGGACTATCAATACAGCAAGTATAACTAGCATGAAGTAGCAAGGGAGAAGAATAGTAGGAGACAATGTCAGAGAGATAGGCTGGAGGTAGGTCCTGTTAGAGTCTTACAGGGCATTGTAAGGATTTTGTATGATTCCAGTTTTGGTGGGAAGCCATAAAGTACTTGATTGGGGAAGGATGTGATTTGATGCACACTTTTCAAAGATTACTCTGTTCTATGGGATATAGTGGGGAGATCAGTTGGGTTTTGAAGTGGTCTGGGTGGGACATGATAAAGACTATATGGATTATAATCTCTATTCTTAAACATAAAAGCACTGAATACTTTGGTACATGGATATTATTAGTATGTCTTTTATTGCCAACATCATCCATGGCACAGCGCTCTCTTCTCTACAGCTGTTATGAGTCAGGCCACTTGGAAGGTGAATTCATGTAATGGGAATTTTTAATGCCATAATTTTACTTCTGCAAACTCTGCTTCCATCAATTATTTGCGGCATGGTATATTTTAGTAAATTCCACAGTTAGTCTTCTTGGTTAAGGTAATTTCTCATCTAGCTCCACAAATTACCTGGAATATATTACTGAATTAAATAGACTATCTGGGTGGAAAGGCTGTTTATGGGCAGGGCATCATTTATTGCACATAAGTGCCATTATTCATCATTATGCTCATTACAGTACAAAGGTTTTATCTGCTTTTGACATCTTGCCCTTTAAAGCAACCCAATTTTGGCTGCATGTGGAAGGTTAAGAAGAAGTACAGCCCATTTTTCTAATGATGGTGCTATAGAAGCTAATGGCAGTATAAGCCATTTTAGACAACTAAGAACAACTTGAGTAGTACTTTTAAATACTTTTAGAGAAAAATATGAAAACCTATCAAGAATGAAAAAATGGAAGTTTATAATGAAAGAGCTTTTACTTCTTGTTATTACCATCATGGATGGGGAAAAAAGGAAACACACCTTGATTCGGATAGAATTTACATTTGTGTGTGTGGGCGGGGGGGAGAATGGGTAATTTTCCTTAGAGAGACCTTGATTGTAGAAAGCATGTATTTTAAAGAATCAGAAGTTAGGTTCAAGTATGAGCTCAAGTTCTGGTTTGGCCGTTTGTTGAATGACCTTAGGCAAGTCAGTTTGTCTCTTGGGCTTCATGCTCTAATATGCCACAATTCTGCAAGCTCTCTTTGCTTAAAGAAGCAGGGTGATAAGTTCCCACTGGAGAAGTGTCTCACTTATGGATAACTGCTTGACAACTGTGATGCTTCCTTCTAAACTGTGATCCCCAGAGGCACTGACCTCAGAATGTTCTGTCTGCTGCTCATGATGTGTCATAGGCTTTAATAATAATTTTTAGTGATGAAAGTAGTGCTGATAGTTAAGTTGAGAGTACATGAGCTTGAATATTTGTTGTATTTGAAATCTCTTTTATTAGGAGGCCTTCTAAGAATGTCTTAAGAAATACTGTTACTGGGAGAAGATATTCGCAAACAATATCTCTAATAAGGGGTTAATATCCAAAATATACAGATAACTTATACAACTCAACAACATAAAAACCAAACAACCTGTTTAAAAAAGGCAGAGGACACGAATAAACACTTTTCCAAAGAGATATACAGGTGGCCGATAGCTACATGAAAATATGCTCAACATCATTATTTATCAGGGAAATGCAAATCAAAATCACAATGAGATATCATCTCACCCCTGTTAGAATGGCTATCATCAAAAGACAACAAATAAAAGTGTTGGTGAGGATGTGGAGAAAAGGCAACCTTTGTGAACTGTTGGTGCGAATGTAAGTTGGTGGGAATGTAAGCCACTATGGAAAACAATATGGAAGTTCCTCAAAAAATTAAAGATAGAACTACCATACAATCCAGTAATTCCACTTCTGGCTACTTTTCCAAAGGAAAAAATACTAATTCAAAGAGATATATGTACCCTTATGTTCATTGCAACATTATTTACAATAGCCAAGATATGGAAGCAGTCCAAGAGTCCATTGATAGATGAATGGATAAAGAAGATGTGCTACATACAATGGAATATTACTCAACCATAAAAAAGAATGAAATCTTACCATTTGCAGCAACATAGATGGACCTAAAGTGTATTATGCTAAATGAAATGACAGAGAAAGACAAGTACTGTATGATTTCACTTATATGTGGAACCTAAAAAACAAAACAAATAAACAAACATAACAAAACAGAAACAGACTCATAGATTCAAAGAACAAAGTGGTTGATGCCAGAGGGGTAGAGGGTGGGGAGATTAATGAAATGGGTCAGGGAGATTAAGAGGTACAAACTTCCGGTTATAAAATAATAAGTCATGGGGATGTAATATACAGCATAGAAAAATTGTCAATAATAATAACTTTGATGACCTATGGTAACTAGACTTATCCTGGTGATCATTTTTTAATGCATAAAAATATTGAATCATTATGTTGTACACCTGAAACTAATATAATATTGTAAGTCAATTATACTTCAATTTAAAAAAAGAAATGCTGCTGCTGGGAAATAACCTACTCATGACACCCACTGTCTTTGTCTCCAATTTTTATTGTTGATATTCTTTGTAGAACATTGTCTCCCTAAAGAAAAGACAGGATAAAGATTAACTATTAGGTTAATTTCAGTGCTGTTTTAAATTTTCTATTTGTACTTTAGAAATAAGTTTCTGTGATTGCTTATCTAGGATTAATAAGAGGCAGGAGTAAGAAGATGTGATTATAGGATTGCGTGGTAAGGGAGAGGGTAATAATAAGTTTCAGGGTTCAGGTGGCTGGAAGAAGAATAAGAGTAGAACTATGAGGGTGGGAGAGAAGGGAGGACTTATTCTGTTTATCCAATAATTACATTCTTTTTTTAAAATTTATTTATTTGGCTGAGTCAGGTCTTAGTTGTGATGCACGGGTTTCTCTCTAGTTGTGGTGTGCAGGTTTTCTCTTCTCTAGTTGTGGTGTGTGGGCTCCAGAGTGTGTGGGCTCTGTAGTTCGTGGCACGCAGGCTCTCTAGTTGAGGCGCGTGAGCTCAGTAGTTGTGGCACATGGGCTTAGTTGCCCTGCGGCATGTAGAATCTTAGTTCGCCGAACAGGGATCAAACCCTCGTCCCCTGCGTTGGAAAGCAGATTCTTTACCACTGGACTACCAGGGAATTCCCTGTTTATGCAATAATTATATTCTTAATACATACTTTTGTCAAGTCATTCATTCATTTATTCATCACATATTTGTTAAATGATATTATGCTAGGTGCTAAGGAATCAAATACAAATAGGATATCATCAAATAGTGAAAAGAGATCATATAGGTTTTCTAGAAGAGATGAAAATAAAATTCTATGGGAGTCCAGAGTAAGAAGAAAGTTCTTTGTTATTCTGGAGTATGTCAGGGAAGACTCTGGGAAAGAGGTCTTTAAAGGATGCATACAAGATTTTCATTAGACAATAAGTATTTAATGAGCACTTACTACGTGGCAGGCTTTCTTCTTGTTCTGGGAATATGACATTAAACAACCCAAAGATTTTGTTCTTGAGGAGACTTCATTCTGGAAGAGGAAGAGAGGAACTTAGCATATACAGTGTTTCCTTTTCCTTCATAGGTATCGTAGAGAAAAATAAAGAAGAATAACAAGAGTTGAAAATAATAGATGGTGCTTTTATATATATGTGTATATATATATATATACACATATATATAGAAAAGAATGGCTTCATAAAGAAGATCACATTTGAGCAGAAAAATGACAGGATGAGGGTGCAAGCTGTGTGGATATCTGGCGTGTGAGCACTGCAGGTGGAGGAGACAACAAGCACAAAGACCCAGAAGAAGGTGCATGCTTGCCAGGTTTTAAGTATATGAAGGAGGCCAGTGTGGCTGAAGCAAAACAAGTATGAGGGAGAGCAACAGAATATGAGGTCATAGTGATATCAGGGTCTGTATGATGGAGAGTCTTGTAACTGATGTACGAACTTCGGATTGTACTCTAAACAAGATGAGAAATCATTGGAAAGCTTTGAGTAGAGTGATGTGATTACACTGCTGGGTAAAGAACAGACTGTGGGTGCACTGGAGAGGGGAGCAGGTGATGATGGAAGCAGGGACACTTGTTAGGAGGCTATCACAGTAATATAGTTGAAGGGTGATTATGGCTTGGATCTGAGTGGTAGCAGCAAACATAATGAGAGGTGGTTGGATTTTGGATGTAGCATAAAATTGGAGCCTTGGGGATTTGCTGTTAGAGTGGGTACAGGATGTGAAAAAAAGTGAAGATGCAAAGATGAATCCAAGGTTTCTGACATGGAGCAACTGTAAGGTTGATGTGTAATCTTATGGTGACAGTTGCAGAAGGAGCAGGTGTGGTGGGGAGGTATGGGAATTAATACTTGTGTCTCAATATATTACATTTTAGATGTCTACTTTTTAAGCATCCAGGTGGAGATGTTGAGTAGTTAATTGGCCATATGAACCTAGAGTTCAGGGTACAAATTAGCGCTGAAGAAATGAATTTGGGGGTCATCTGTGTAGAGATGGTATTAAAGTCCTGAGTTGGGATGAGACCTCCTAGGGAGTAAGTGAAGATGCAAAAAAGGCTTTAGTATGAACCCTGGATCACTCTGACATCTAGTGCCTGAGATAATGAGGAAAACATGGTAAAAGTGAAATCAGGAAAATTGGCCACTGAATTAGAAATACTAAGAGTGAATCCTGTCACAGAGGCCAAGTAAAAAGAAGCATTTCAAGAGATGAATTCTACTATATAGCACAGGGAACTCTACTCAATATCTGTGACAACCCATATGAGAAAAGTATCTGAAAAAGGATGAATATATGTGTATATGTATAACTGAATCACTTTGCTGTACACCCAAAGCTAACACAACATTGTAAATCAACTATAATCCAATCAAATCAAATAAAATGAATTCACTATGTCAAACACTTCAGATCTGTCTAGCAATGTGAGTATTTAGGATTCTCCATTGGATTCTTGACCTTGACTAGAATAGTTTTAGTAGAATTATGGGGACAAAAGCCAAACTGGATTAGGTCCAAGAGAGAATAGGAGGTCTTTGCAGCCATCATGCCAATGGCCATGGATGTGAGATGAAGAAATGCCAGCCGCAGCCCTTGGACAAGAGTAGTTTCCTGTGGAATAACTTTGGAGAATGTAAAGTCCTTAAAGAAAATTTTACAAAATGCTTGGTTAAGCAGAAATATATTAAAAGGATATTTGGCATGGCGAATAGAGAAGTGGTTAATGGCAGAAGAACCATTAGAAAAACTGAGATTTAGAGATCTAACAGATGAAAAATTAGAAACAGAATTTTTTTTTAATGGAGAGGGGACAGTTGGGCTCTGGTTAAGGGACTGTACGTGACAGTTGCACTATGGTATCTGCTTAACCACAAGGAACTCCATGTCAAGTTCTACTTTATTATGAAATATTACTTAAAACTGATGCTTTCTTTCCAAATGTCTCTTAAGTTTTTGACAAGATAGTTGGGGAAAGGGCTTATATTTTAAATCTCCCAGAATTATTATTATTATTTTTTACCTTTGATTATCATCTTTATTGCTCTACTATTAAAAATATCTTTAGTAATTTCCAAATCTTTTTAAAGATAGCATAGGTAACTTCTGTTTATAATATATAATAACAATACATGAAAAACATAGAAAATTGGAAAATACAGAAAAATATAATAAAGAAAATAAAAATGACCTATATTTTAACTACTCAGGGATGATTACTTTCTTAAATATTTTGTTTCATTTCTTTTTTTTTAAACATCTTTATTGCAGTATAATGGCTTTCCAATGGTGTGTTAGTTTCTGCTTTATAACAAAGTGAATCAGCTATCCAGATACATATATCACCATATCTGCTCCTTCTTGTGTCTGCCTCCCACCCTCCCTATCCTACCTCTATAGGTGGTCACAAAACACTGAGCAGATCTCCCTGTGCTATGCGGCTGCTTCCCACTAGCTATGTATTTTACATTTGGCAGTGTATATATGTCCATGCCACTCTCTCACTTTGTCCCAGCTTACCCTTCCCACTCCCTGTGTCCTCAAGTCCATTTTCTATGTCTACATCTTTATTCCTGTCCTGTCCTTAGGTTCTTCAGAACCTTTTTTTTTTTGATTCCATATATATGTGTTAATATATGGTATTTGTCTTTCTCTTTCTGACTTACTTCACTCCATATGACACACTCTAATTCCATCCACCTCACTACAGATAACTTAGTTTCATTTCTTTTTATGGCTGAGTAATATTCCATTGTATATATGTGCCATATCTTCTTTATCCGTTCATCTGTCATTGGACACTTAGGTTGCTTCCATGTCTTGGCTGTTGTAAATAGAAATGCAATGAGCATTGTGGTACATGGCTCTTTTTGAGTTATGGTTTTCTCAGGGTATATGCCCAGTAGTGGGATTGCTGGGTCGTATGGTAGTTCTATTTTTAGTTTTTTAAGGACCCTCCATACTGTTCTCCATAGTGGCTGTATGAATTTACATTCCCACCAACAGTGCAGGAGGGTTCCCTTTTCTCCACACCTCTCCTGCATTTATTGTTTGTATATTTTTCGATGATGGCCATTCTGATTGGTGTGAGGGGATATCTCATTGTAGTTTTGATTTGCATTTCTCTAATGATTGGTGATGTTGAGCATCCTTTCATGTGTTTTTTGGCAATCTGTATATCTTCTTTGGAGAAATTTCTGTTTAGGTCTTCTGCCCATTTTTGGATTGGGTTGTTTGTTTTTGGATATTGAGCTGCATGAGCTGCTTGTCAATTTTGGAGATTAATCCTTTGTCAGTTGCTTCATTTGCAAATATTTTCTCCCATCCTGAGGGTTGTCCTTTGGTCCTGTTTATGGTTTCCTTTGCTGTGCAAAACCTTTTAAGTTTCATTAGGTCCCATTTGTTTATTTTTATTTTCATTTCTCTAGGAGGTGGGTCAGAAAGGATCTTGCTGTGATTTACGTCATAGATTCCTCTGCCTATGTTTTCCTTTAAGAGTTTTATAGTGTCGGGCCTTACATTTCAGTCTTTAATCCATTTTGAGTTTATTTTTGTCTATGGTGTTAGGGAGTGTTCTAATTTCATTCTTTTACAAGTAGCTGTCCAGTTTACCCAGCACCACTTATTGAAGAGGCTATCTTTTCTCCATTGTATATTCTTGCATCCTTTATCAAAAATAAGGTGATGATAGGTGCATGGGTTTATCTCTGGGCTTTCTATCCTGTTCCATTGATGTATATTTTTGTTTTTGTGCCAGTACCATACTGTTTTGATTACTGTAGCTTGGCCGTATAGACTGAAGTCTGGGAGCCTGATTCCTCCAGCTCCATTTTTCTTTCTCAAGATTGCTTTGACTCTTCGGGGTCTTTTGTTTTTCCATACAAATTGTGAATTTTTTTGTTCTAGCTCTGTGACAAATGCCACTGGTAGTTTAATAGGGATTGCATTGAACCTGTAGATTGCTTTGGGTAGTAGAGTCATTTTCACAATATTGATTCTTCCAATCCAAGAATGTCGTATATCTCTCCATCTATTTCTATCATCTTTAATTTCTTTCATCAGTGTCTTATAATTTTCTGCATACAGGTCTTTTGTCTCCTTAGGTGGGTTTATTCCTAGATATTTTAATCTTTTTGTTGCAATGGTAAATGGGAGTGTTTTCTTAATTTCACTTTCAGACTTTTCATCATTAGTGTATAGGAATGCAAGAACACTCCCTAACACCATACACAAAAATAAATTCAAAATGGATTAAAGACCTAAATGTAAGGCCAGATACCATCAAACTCTTAGAAGAAAACACAGGCAGAACACTCTATGACATAAATCACAGCAAGATCCTTTTTGACCCACCTCCTAGAGAAATGGAAATAAAAACAAAAATAAACAAATGGGACCTAATGAAACTTCAAAGCTTTTACACAGCAAAGGAAACCATAAACAAGACGAAAAGACAACCCCCATCATTGGAGAAAATATTTGCAAATGAAGCAAGTGACAAAGGATTAATCTCCAAAACATACAAGCAACTCATGCAGCTCAATATCAAAAAAACAAACAACCCAATCCAAAAATGGGCAGAAGACCTAAAGAGACATTTCTCCAAAGAAGATATACAGATTGCCAACAAACACATAAAAGAATGCTCAACATCATTAATCATTAGAGAAATGCAAATCAAGACTACAATGAGGTATTACCTCACACCAGTCAGAATGGCCATCATAAAAAGAATCTACAAACAATAAATGCTGGAGAGGGTGTGGAGAAAAGCGAACCCTCCTGCACTGTTGATGGGAATGTAAATTGACACAACCACTATGGAGAAAAGTATGGAGGTTCCTTAAAAAACTAAAAATAGAACTGCCATATTACCCAGCAATCCCACTACTGGGCATATACCCTGAGAAAACCATAATTCAAAGAGAGTCATGTACCAAAATGTTCATTGCAGCTCTATTTACAATAGCCAGGACATGGAAGCAACCTAAGTGTCCATCAACAGATGAATGGATAAAGAAGATATGGCACATATATACAATGGAATATTACTCAGCCATAAAAGGGAACGAAACTGAGTTATTTTGTAGTGAGGTGGATGGATCTAGAGTCTGTCATACAGAGTGAAGTAAGTCAGAAAGAGAAAAACAAATGCCGTATGCTAACACATATATATGGAATCTAAAATAAAAGAAAAAAATGGTCACAAGAACCTAGGGGCAAGGCGGGAATAAAGATGCAGTTACTAGAGAATGGACTTGAGGATACGGGGAGGGGGAAGGGTAAGCTGGGACAAAGTGAGAGAGTGTCATGGACATATATACACTACCAAACGTAGAATAGATAGCTAGTGGGAAGCAGCCACATAGCACGGGAGATCCGCTCAGTGCTTTGTGACCACCTAGAGGGGTGGGATAGAGAGGGAGGGAGGGAGGGAGGGAGATGCAAGAAGGAAGAGATTTGGGGACACATGTATATGTATAACTGATTCACTTTGTTATAAAGCAGAAACTAACACACCATTGTAAAGCAATTATACTCCAATTAAGAAGTTAAAAAATAAAAAATAAAATACTAAAAAAAGAAAGGCAATTTCCTGATTTGTATACAGTAGTATTTATAAAACAAGATATCTTCAATAGCAATTCAGTAACCTATCTGTTCTACCTCTTATTAAATTAGAAGTCTAATACATTTGCTGTTTGACAGAGAGAGGGAGGGATAGAGAGAGAGAGAGAAGGGAAGAAGAAGTGGAGTCAGAGAGTGTGTGCAGGTGTATCCTGTTATTTGGGGTTAGAAGTTGTAGTAGATTACAAAAATGCCCACAAATTCTTTCCATTTCTGAATATATGCCCCATTGCAATGTGGCCTTGCAGTTCCTCCAACAGAAGGTGACATCTACTCTATCTTGATACTGGGTTG
Organism: Mesoplodon bidens; assembly: GCF_964165515.1. Classification (NCBI taxonomy): domain Eukaryota; kingdom Metazoa; phylum Chordata; class Mammalia; order Artiodactyla; family Ziphiidae; genus Mesoplodon; species Mesoplodon bidens. The sequence goes on from NC_138178.1 coordinate 115,981,904, forward strand.
CCCACATGACTTCATTTGGCCAATTGGACACCGGCAAACATGACTAAGCAGTGGCTTGAAAAGTGCTTGAGCTTTGCTGTATGGAAGCTCTTAGTTTGCCATGTGCTGAAGGTTTAGAGGCCCTGTTGAGGAGACCCAAATGCCCCAGCCAGTAATCATCCAGTATCTGGCCAACAGCCTGACAACCAACAGTCATGTAACTGAGGCCAACCACCAGCTCACCTGCCGGTTGATGAAAGGCAAAGGAGGAATTCCACATTGAGAAAAGTGTTAATCAAACAGAAATATATACTACAGTTGACCCTTGAACAATGTGGGGATTAGGAGTGCCTGGCCCTTGTGCAGTTGAAAATCTGTGGTTCTGCATCCATGGATTCAACCAACCATGGATCGTGTTGTACTGTGGTACATATTTACTGAAAAATTCCACATGTAAGTGGACCCACACAGTTCAAGTTTCAAGGGCCAACAGTATTTCTAAACCTGTATAAATTTAATAGTACAACCTCAAAATACATAAAGCGCAAATTGACAGAACTAAAAAGAATAATAGGAAAATCCACAATTTTGAAAGAATATTTTTAACACACTGATGAAAAGTGACCAACAAAAAAAAAAGGAAGAAAATTTTGACACAACAAACTTGACTTAATTGGCACCTGTTGAACCCTGCTCTCAGCAGCTGTAGAATATATCTTCCCAAATGACATAGAACACTTAGCAAAACTGACCATGTGCTTGGCCATAAAACAAATCTCAACACATTTTAAGGATTAAAATAGTACAAAGCATGTTCTCTGACCATAGTGGATGTAATTAAGAAATCAGAAATATAAAGTAGAAAATTCCATGGGTCAAAGAATAAACCACAATAGAAGTTAGAAAATATTTTAACTGAATGATATTGAAAACATTACATTTAAAAACTTATCCAAAGAAGCTTAGATAACATTTCAAGGGAATATTATAGTCTTGCTTAGAAAAGAAGAAAAGCTAAAAATCCATGACCTGTGTACCCATCTCAAGAAGTTAGAAAAGAAACAGCAAATTAAACCTAGGAAAGAGAAGAAAGGAAATAAAGACTAGAGCAGTGAGTAATGGAACAGATTTCAGAGAAAATCAATAAAACCAGAAGTTAGTTCTTTGAAAAGACTAATAAAATTGATAAACCCTTAGCAAAAATTATAATGAACAAAAGAAAAAAAGGCATGAATTACCAAAATGGGGACTAAAAAAGAGATATCTACAAATTCTAAAGACATTAAAAGCATAACAGGAATTTACCCACAGGGAATAAATGATGATGGACTGGTCCTCCTGCCATTAGCAACTTGGATACAATTTATGAAGCCGCTGTGTTTAGACATTGAACTACACATAGCACAGGACTCTGATCCTTGAGTGAAGAAAAACAAACAAGGTGAGCCCCATGATCACCCCCACCTTCTGACTGGAGGAGCTTTCCATGCTGTGGCATAGAGAGGGGCAACATGAAAGGAGCATGGAAATCCCACCCAGGAGACTGAGGTTAAAGTTTGGGAATTCTAAGGCAGCTGGAAACCATGGGGCAGAGTGTATCAGGGAGAAGGGAACTACACAAAGAAGACGTTACCAGATGCCTGGTTCTTGAGTGTGTTTCTGAATGCTGAACTATGCGTGAATAAGGTGAAACTCCACAGGGCAGGGCAAAAAAATACCAGGGTGCTGTAAACTGAACAATTCCCTTTGCTCACACAGGACTGGGAGATGTTCAAGTTCTGACCAGCTCAGATAGCCCTTTGGAAAATTCTACAAATATTTATGGAAGAAATAATACCAATTCTACACCATGTCTTCTAGAAAATAGGAGAGGAGGGAACACTTCCCAAATTATTTTATGAGGCCATCATTATCCTAATACCAAAATCAGGCAAAGACCTTATAAGGAAAGAAAACTACAGACCAGTAACCCTCATGAACATAGAGATAAGAATTCTCAGTAGATATTATTATGTACATATCAAATTCTAAGGAATTACAAAAAAGCTACTAGAACTAAAGTCTGTACAGAAAAACAAGTCAATGTACAAAATTGCATGTGTATGTAAATATATACACATACATAATACATACATATATAGTACATGCATGTGCACACACACATCCCAAAGTAGAAAATGAAATTTTTATAAATATCATTTACAAGAGCAACAAACAATATGAAAAACTTGGGAATAAATTTAACAAAATACGTGAAAAACTTGTACACAGAAGAGACACTACTGAGAGAAATTAAAGAAGACCTAAATAAATAGATACACTGTTTTCTTGGATTGAAAGAAATCAGTATTTTTAAGATGTCAATCATTCTCAAATTGATTTATATTTCCAATGCAATTCCAAAGAAAATTTCAGCAGTCTCTTCTGTGGAAATTGACAGATTGATTCTACAGTGTATATGAAAATGCAAAGTTGTCTAGAACAGCCAAACAATTTTGAAAATTAAGAACAAAAGTGGAGGACTTAGGATATCTGATTTTGAGACTTTCTATAAAGCTACAGTAGTCAAGACAACATGGAATTTGTATTAAGATAGAATAAAGAGTAATGGGACAGAGTAGAGTGTTTAGGAATAGACCTACATATATATATATATATAGATATAGATAGATAGATATAGATATAGATATAGATATAGATATAGATATATATGGTCCATTGCTATTTGACAAAGGTGGCAAGGTAATTCAATTTGGGAAAGGATGGTTTTTCCAATAAATGGTGCTGGACCAATTGAATATCCACGTGGAGAAAAAACAAATCTTGACCCTTGACTCACTCCATATATGAAATTAACTCAAGATGAACCCAAGCATCAGATCTGAAACTATAAAGCTTCTAGATGAAAACAGGAGAATATCTTCATGTCCTTAAGGTAGCCAAAGATTTCTTAGGTAGAGTACAAAATGGGTAAAAGAAAACAATTGATAAATTGGATTTCATAAAATTTTTAAAATTTTTACTCTTCAAAGACACTGTTAAGGGCAAGCCACAGGCTGTCAAATTATTTACTGTTCATATAACTGACAACAGTCTTATACCCCAAATATATAAGAACTGTATAACTCAATAAGGGACAAACAACCCAATTAAAAATTAGGCAAAATTTTAGACAGTCTACAAAAGAAGATATGTGAATGACCAATAGACACATGGAAAGATGATAGAAATCATTAGTCATTAAAGATATGCAAATTAAAGCCACAGTGAGCTAACACTACACACCCACTAGACTGGCTAAAATTGAAAAGATTGGCACAACCAACCTTTGGTGAGAATATGAAACTCTCATACATTGCACCTCGGAATGTAAAATTGTACAATCACTCTGAAAAATAGTTTGACAGTTCAGTATAAAGTTAAACATTCACTTATTGTACAACCGAGCAAACCCACTTATAGATATTTACCCAAAAGGAATGAATATATGTTCACACAAAACCTTGTATGTGAATGATCATAGATCATGATCATGCTATTTATTATAATAGCATAATAGGTAAAAACTGGAAATAACCCAAAGCAAATTACATGTGGAATACCCAAGTAGTATAACACTACTGAGCAATTAAAAAAACCAAACTACTGATACGTGAAACAACATGGATGAGCTCTGTAAACATGCTGAAAGAACAAAGCCAAACATAAAATGGAATATACTGCATGACTGCATTTACAGAAAATTCTAATACAGACAAAATTAATCTATAATAACAGAAAGCAGATCAGTGGTTATTTGTGACATGGAGGTGAGGATGAGGGTTGAGAGTGGTTGACTATGAAAGGAAATGAATAAATTATTTGGGATAATAAAAATGTTCCAGGGCTTCCCTGGTGGCGCAGTGGTTGGGAGTCCGCCTGCCGATGCAGCGGATGCGGGTTCGTGCCCCGGTCCGGGAGGGTCCCGCATGCTGCGGAGCGGCTGGGCCCGTGGGCCATGGCCACTGAGCCTGTGTGTCCGGAGCCTGTGCTCCACAATGGGAGAGGCCATGGCAGTGAGAGGCCCGCGTACCGCAAAAAAAAAAAAAAATAAGTTCCATATCTTGATTGTAGTGGTGGTTAATGTGAGTCTATACTTTTGTCAAAATTCACTGAAATGTAGTCTTAAGTAGTGTGCATTTCATCAAATGGAAATTGTCTCAATAAAGCTATTAAAATGACATAATAGGAAAATGTTATTAACTTTGTGCCAATAATTATGAAAAATAGATTTGAATGGATAAATTTCTATAAAACACACTGAAATTGACATAAGAAGAAACAAAATCTGAAAGCATCTTAAGAAACACTCTTAAAGTGTTTAAAGAAATACTTTTAGAGAAATTTAATTCATAATTAAAAGCTTTTCAACAAAGAACTACAGGCCCAGATGCTTAATTGTTCCAAACATTTATGGTAAAAAAAAAAAAACTTTTATACAAATCTTCCAGAGAACAAAATGGGAGAGAATCCTTCCTAATTATTTTATGTATTCAGCATTACTTTAAAACCAGTATCTCCAAAAACATTACAGAAAAGCAAAGAGTAAATATTCTGATGGAACAGAATAAAGAGTACAGAGTTACATATATATGACACTTGTCACTTGTTTCATTATAAATGTCCCTTACTGTAGTACTGAGTAAATTTAACATGAATATATACAGAATATATACATATATATACATGCCATGTGTGTATAGAATCTTTATATAAATATGTATTCAACATGTATATATGGAATCATGGTCCCTAGTTGGGAGCATACATACAAATCAATTCTATGTGGATTAGAAAAATTAATAGACTTTATATTTTAGAGCAGCTTTAAGTTTACAGAAAAACTGAACAGATTGTATAGAGTACTTTACAACCCCTCTTCCTTGCTCAGTTTCCCCTAGTTTCAGCATCTTGTATTAGTATGGTAATTTGTTACAATTGATAAACCATAACTGATACATTATTATTAACCAAAGTCCATAGTTTACATTAGGGTTCTCTTTGTGCTGTACAGTTCTATGGTTTCGACAAATGCGTAATGTCACCTGTCCACCATTACAATATCATACACAATAGTTTTACTGCCCTGAAGTTCCCCTTTGCTTCACCTATTCATGTCTCCCATTCCCCTCCATGAATCCATGGCAACCACCGATCTTTTTATTGTCTGTATAGTTTTGCCTTTTCCAGAATGTCATATAGTTGAAATGAGTGTGTAACTTTTTAAGACTGGCTACTTTTATTTAGCTATATGCATTTAAGGTTCTTCCTTGTCTTTTTATGGCTTGATAATTCATTTCTTTTTAGTGCTGAATAACATTCCACTGCATGGATGTGCCATAGTTTGGTTTATCCATTTATCAATTGAGAGACACCTTGGTTGCTTCCAGTTTGGGGCAATTATGAATAAAGCTGCTATAAACATTTGTGTGGACATAAGTTTTCAACTCCTTAGGGTAAATACTTAGGAACACATTGGTATTTGTATGATAAGTCTATCTTTAGCTTTGTAAAAAAACTGCCAAATGGTTGTACCATTTTGCATTCCCACCAGTAGTGAATGAGAGCTCCTCTTTTTCCACATCCAGCATTTGGTGGTGTCAGTGTTTTGGATTTTGGCCATTCAATAGGTGTGTAATGATATCTCACTGTTGTTTTAATTTGCAATTCCTTAGTGACATATGACATTGAACATCTCTTCAAATGCTTACTTTCCATCTATATATCTTCTTTGGTAAGGTGTCTGTTCATATCTTTTGTCCATTCTTTCATTGAGTTGTTTCTTATTGTTGAATTTTAAGAGATCTTAGTACATTCTACATACAAGTCCTTTATCAAATAAGTGCTTGGAAAATATTTTTTTTCCAGTTTGTGGCTTATCTTTTCATTCTCTTAACAGTGTCACAGGCAGAAAATTCACAGAGCAGAAAATTATGATTTTAATGAAGTTCAACTTATCAATTATTTCCTTCATGAATTATGCTTTCGGAGTTGTATCTAAAAACTCATTGTCAAACTCAAGGCCACTTAGATTTTCTCCTTTGTTATCTTCTAGAAGTCTTATAGTTTTGCATTTTACAGTTAGGTCTATGATCCAATTTTAGTTCTTTTTTTTTTTTTTTTTTTTTTGCGGTATGTGGGCCTCTCATTGTTGTGACCTCTCCCGCTGCGAAGCACAGGCTCCAGACACGCAGGCTCAGCAGCCATGGCTCACGGGCCCAGCCACTCCGCGGCATGTGGGATCTTCCCAGACCGGGGCACGAACCCGTGTCCCCTGCATCGGCAGGTGGACTCTCAACCACTGCGCCACCAGGGAAGCCCTAGTTCATTTTTGTGAAAGCTGTAGGGCTGTGTTTTTATTATTACTATTATTTTTTTGCATCTGGATAAACACGTGTTCCAGCACCATTTGTTGAAAAGGGTATCCTTTCTCCATTGGGTTGCTTTTGCTCCTGTAATTTTCCTGTCTTGTAATGCCTTTGTCTGGTTTTGGTATTTGGGTAATGATGGCCTAGTAGAATGCCTTAGGAAGTGTTCCCTCTGCTTCCTATTTCTGAGAAGAGATAGTAGTGAGTCATTATGATTTCTTCCTTAAATGTTTGGAAGAATTCACCAGTGAAGCCATTTTGGCCAGGTACTTTTTGTTTTGGAAGCTTATCAGTTGTTGATTCAATTTTTAAAATAGGCATAAGACTATTCAGATGATCTATTTCTCCTTGTGTGAGTTTTGGTAGATTGTATTTTTCAAAGCATTAGTCCATTTAATCTAAATTATTAAATTTATAGGCAAAGAGTTGTTCACAGTAGTCACTTATTATCCTTTTGATGGCCATGGGATGAGTAGTGATGTCTTTTCTTTAATTTCTGATATTAGTAATTGGTGTCCTCTTTTTTCTCTTGGTTGTCTTGGCTAAAGTTTTATCAATTTTATTGGTTTTTTTCAAAGAAGCTACTTTGAGTTTTGTTGATTTTCTTTGTTATTTCTGTAGTTTCAATTTCATTGATTTTTGCTCTAATTTTTATTGGTTATTTTCTTCTGCTTGTTTTAGGGTTATGTGGCTCCTCTATCTATAGTTTCTTAAGGTGGAAATGACTGATTTTAGAACTTTCTTCTTTTCTATTATATGCATTCAATGCTATAAACTTTTCTTTAAACACTGCTTTCACTGTGTCCTGCACCTTTTAATAAATATATTTTCATTTTCATTTAGTTAAAAATATTTTTAAAATATTCTTGAGAGTTCTTTGGCCAGTATGTTATTTAGAAGTGTGTTGTCTAATCTCCAAATATATGGATTTTTTTCAGGTATCTTTGTATTACTGATTTCTATTTTAATTCAGTTGTGGCTGAGAGCATACTTTCTATGATTTCTATTTTTTTTTAATTTGTACAGATGTATTTGATGGCCCAGAATGTCGTCTATCTTGGTGAATGTTTCACTTGAGCTTAAGAAGAATGTTTTTTGTTATTGGATGAAGTATTTTACAGCATTTTGGGTTTCTAGCATTTCCTTTTGTTTTTTTCTTAGAGTTTCCATCTCTTGGCTTACATTACTTATAAGTTTTTGCTTGTTGTCCACTTTTCCTATGAGAGCTCTTAGCATACTAATCATAGTTATTTTAAATTCCTGTCCTGATAATTCTAAAATCATGTCCTTTCTGAGTCTGGTTGTGAAGCTTGCTTTGTCTCTTCAGAAAAATATAGACAAAATGTATTGGGAAATAGGAACTCATGTAAATAGGCCTTTTAAGTGTGAGATTTTGTTTATCTGGCCAGAAGTTAGGCTGTGTTTACTGTTTGCTGTAGCTGTAGGTATCAGAAGCTTCAAGTTCTTCTAGTATCTTTGTTTTTGCACCTCTGATGTATTTGGGTTTTCCTAGAAACTTCTTAAATTGTCTGTATCTTGCAGCTCTCTCAGTTGTAATCCTCTGTTATCATCCTGGAGCTCCATTGATAGGTGGTAATATATTGGGAAGGGAAAGTGTTCTATTATCTTATGATTAGATATCTTTTTTATTTTTTTTAATGGGTGAGAGTCCCTGGGCTGTAACTTTCAGAAGAATTTCTTAAGCTTTTCTCCCCCTCCCCTTACGTGACTGAAAGACTATCGGAGGCTGGCATTGGCTAATTGTCCTTCCCCCGGGTCAGATAAGGCTTTTTTTTTTTTTATTAGTTTCTGCTTTATAACAAAGTGAATCAGTCATACATATACATCTGTTCCAACATCCCTTCCCTCATGCATCTCCCTCCCTCCCACCCTCCCCATCCCACCCCTCCAGGCGGTCACAAAGCACCGAGCTGATCTCCCTGTGCTCTGCGGCTGCTTCCCACTATCTATCTACCTTACGTTTGGTAGTGTATATATGTCCATGCCTCTCTTTCGCTTTGTCACAGCTTACCCTTCCCCCTCCCCATATCCTCAAGTCCATTCTCAAGTAGGTCTGTGTCTTTATTCCCGTTTTACCCCTAGGTTCTTCATGACATTTCTTTTTTAAGGCTTTTACAAAGTAGTTTCCCTTGAGAGCTGGCCTTTGTTGCAAAGAATAGAAAGAAGAATAGAATGCCATAGGCATATTGTAAAAGGGGTAATTTTTCCCTGTGTATATTTCAAAATGATTACTTTTCCTGCTCTCCTTGCTAGAAGCAGGAGGGGATTTTTCTCAGATCCTCACCATAACAACCTGATGGGTCTCTTGGAGGTGAAATTCATGAAAGTGTAGGGTCTCTCTAAAACTGGGCCCCCTAGCATATTTTTTTTCATTTAATTAATTAATTTATTTATTTGGTTGCACCGGGTCTTAGTTGTGGCATGTGCGCTCCTTAGTTGCAGCTCACCTGCTCCTTAGTTGAGGCATATGTGCTGCTTAGTTGTGGCTCACACATTCTTTACTTGTGACATGCAACCTCTTAGTTGTGGCATGCATCTAGTTCCCTGACCAGGAATCGAACCCAGGTCCCCTGCATTGGGAGCTTGGAGTCTTACCCACTGAGCCACCAGGGAAGTCCTACCCCTAGCATTTTTAGCTTTCAGAGTTAGTTCACACTGAGTCTCCAGCAATTCATAAATTATACTTTAAGTGTTTCTGTGGGTGCTGGATCCAGACAGTAGCTTCTGCTCCTGGCAAGGGGTGGTTCTCTATATTTGCCTGACTCCAGTATTTGATGTAGTGGTTTGCTATGGGACCACAATTTTCTGATGGATCTAAGAAGAGTTATTGATTTTCAGTTTGTTCAGATTTCTTCTTCTGGTGAGGAAGTAGTGACTTCAAAGCTAACATGTTGGAGTCGAAAACCATACATATTCTACATGGATTTTAGACCTAAATATGAAAAGTAAAATAATAGAACTTCTATAATAATCACATGCAAATATATCTAATAACTTGTGGTTGACAAATATTCTTAAACAGTTTGAAAAAAAAGCACTAACTGGAAAGAAAAAGATGGATAAATTGGACTTCATTAAAATTAAAAACTTCTGTCCATAAATATGCATCATTAAGATAGTGGAAATACAACCAGATTAGGAAAAGATATTGCAGTACAAATAAGGATTAATATCCAGTATGCTTAAAGAAGTCCTACATCAAAGACTTGTATTCAGAATGTGAGAAGAACTGTTACAAATCACAAGGAAAAAGACAATTCAGTTTAAAAAAACAGCCTAAAGTCTTGACCAGTCACATCCCAAAGAGGACATCCAGGTAGCCATTTAGCCTGTGAAAACAACACTAGTCATTTGGGAATCACAAATTAAAAACACAATAAGCTAACTCTGCGTACCCATCAGAATTGCAAATTTAGAAATAAAAATTAAAGCCTGCAGTGTTGACAGTGATGTTGAGAAATGGGAACTCTCATATGCTACTAATAGGAGTTTATTTGTACAACCACCTTGGAACATTGTTTGGCAAACTCTACTAAAGCTAACATATGCAATCTTTGACCCAGTAAACCCACCCCTAGCTATACACCCAACATAAATGCATCTACATGTGCACCAAAGATACAGACAAGAATATTCAAAAAAAAAAACCAAGAATGTTCATAGCAGGATTATTTGTAATAGCTGATAACAGAAAGACCTAGATTCCAATAAAAGTAGAATGGATAAATACATTTTGTTATATTTGTACATGGAATACTCTTATGAAAATGAACAAACTACGGCTATAGTATTAAGTGAAAGAAGATAGGAAAGAAAGAAAACACACTGTATAATTCCATGTATTTAAACTGAAATGTGTGCACAAATAATAATGTTAGAATAGTGGTTACCCGAGGTAATGAGAGGGAGGGGACAAAAGAAGTGTTTCTAGTGAGTGAATAACCTATTTCTTGATCTGGGTAGTAGTTAAACAAATGTATTCACTTTGTAAAAATTAACCAAGATGTTAACTTATGATTTGTATGCGTGTCATACTTCAATATGAAATTTACTTAAAAAACAGGTTATATAATAATGTGTAAAGTGTTCTCCAAAACTATACACACACAAGCACAGACACACTGGAAAGATATGCACCAAAATGTTAACAATAAGTATTGATGCACGATAGGATTTTCATTTTTGTGGGCTTTTTTGTTGGTGGTGGTGCATTTGACAAATTTACTTCAATGAACCAAATTCCTTTTGTGATCAGAAAATATTATTAAGTATTACTCAAAATAAAGATTGCTGTAGAAACTGTGTGCAGGATGGGTTGGGGAGTGGTAAGACTGGAGGGTCAGGAGGCATTAGCAATAGCCACGTGACAGGTGAAGTGGGCTTGAACTGAGGTAGGGTGGTGAACAAGAGTTCAAGAGGAACAGCAGGAGTTCAAACTGTAAGGAGGTTCAGTTTGAAACATGTTGGGATTGGGTTCGCTTTGGCACATCCAGATAGAGATACCTTGCAAACAGTTCAAGTTGTTACTTAAAATGTCCAATCATTTATCATTTGATAGTTTACTCAATCTAACTGAATAAAGTGAGTCAGCAAATGAAATAATTTTACCTGTAACACCTTCCTTCACTTCCTGGCCCTATGTATTCACAAATAAGTTTTTTTAATATCATATAAATGAGAATAAAGTGCCTTAATAAGCATCATGCTCTCTACTGGTGCTTTATCCCCATTAAGGTTAATTTTCATGGCATAAATTACCCCTCAGAAAAAAGGCACACATTCTTGCAAGAACTATAGAACTATAGAAGATGAAGATTAATTGGCTGATAGCTACAAGTGCATCATCATTAAAGAGTCTGGAGTTCAAAAACAAAAGAATTGTACAGTTGGAGCTAAGAGGTAATTATATGACCAAGAAGTATTTTCCCTCCTTATCTATCTGTACACCCAATGTGAATCAAGAAAAAAGATATTGAGATAGAAGAAAAAGGCCTTAACAACAATTCTGAGATTGCACAGTAAAAACTTCTCTTGGGGCTTCCCTGGTGGCGCAGTGGTTGAGAGTCCGCCTATCGATGCGGGGGACGCGGGTTCGTGCCCCGGTCCGGGAGGATCCCACATGCCGCAGAGCGGCTGGGCCCTGAGCCATGGCCGCTGAGCCTGTGCATCCGGAGCCTGTGCTCCGCAACGGGAGAGGCCACGGCAGTGAGAGGCCCGCGTACCACAAACAAACAAACAAACAAACAAACAAAAAACCTTCTCTTTATCAAGAGAAATAAACTTCTCTTTATTTAGTAAGATGATGATATATGAACTCCTTTAGGTATATAAATAGCTGGTTGCTACCCCAATTCCCAAGGAGTTCGAGTGGCTCTTTAACACATACATTATTTTTTATATATTTTTAGTCTTTAAATCACAATCATTTGCAGCATAAGAGGCAATCTGAATATACCATTGTCTTTAGATGACACAGGAATAAAGAATGTATTAATAATAGAAGTACAAATATCAACCCATTTCACAGTTGAGTCTGCTAAATCTTATTGCTAGATTTGCTTGCTTGAAAATCTCTTCCTCTCTTTCTCAGTGTCCCACGCAATTTCACAAAATAATCCCTAGACTTGCATGACCAGGATGATGGCCATATCAGTTAGAGCTTGGTTGTTAAGTTTGAATGTATGACCAAATTGTTGGTGAAAGCATTTTGTATTCCTAGATAGTCAATCCATAACAGATCACCTTGTACTTTTTTGTTAGGATGTTATCACTGTCCCTGCTTTAGGCAAAAATGTTAGTAAAGAAGTTTTTTCTAAAACCATGTTGTGAGTTAATCAGTAATGGAATTCGGACTGGTACTGGGACCATCTAGGTCTTGATTCAAGACCATGTCAGTTCTCTAAGAGAAATGTTTTTAAGCTTTCCAAAATTTCAATAAAGTAGAAATGATGGCAGGCTTTTTCTTTTGGAAGAAAAATTTGACAGCCTTTACACAAATAGTTGTTTAAGAATTTAAAAATGAAACAAGGTTAAAACCTAGAGCAAGAGTGCATGTCCACAATTTGTTGTACAAATTGAGTGAAATACAAATTAAAAATAAGCATAAGTGGGGAGAAGTTAAAAGGGGACACTAAAGAATATGTCGCTAACCCCATGTCTTTCCTGGTCTTCTACTCAGCTTGCAGTTTTCAACTTCTTTTTCCCTTTTTTCCTGTGGAATCCAGCCTCAACAGTGGATGGTGGAAGAAGCAATTCTGATACCCAGTAAAGAAAGAAAGGAAGAACAAACAAAGAAATTAAGTAATTAAGAAAGAAATGAGGAAGGAAGGAAATGGAGTAGAGGGGGAGGGAAGGAGAAAAGGAAAGAAGGAAGGGAGGGAAGGTAGGAGGGAAAATCTGGACACAGAATATAACAGAAGTGGACTAACTTCCAGAGCTCAAGGTCACATGGGCTGAAAATATATTTGGGCCCTGATTTTAGAGGAATTCTGTCCATACCTTGAGAGGATTTTGACTAAAAACTATAAAGGTTAACATTCTATTGTGACTATTTAATGATATAAAAGAGTTTTAGCAATGTATTCAAGGTCAAAAAATGTTATTTTTTTTAATTCTTTTAATTTTGACTCAAAAAAGGTAATTCAACTACTTTGAATAAGTAATTTCTCTATTTAGCCAAGAGCTAACATCTTGTGTAAGGGTGAAACACCATAGACGTCTCCATTAAAATTAAAAAAAAAAAGTCCCATCTCATATATTAGATAACATTTTCTGAATATTCAGGCCAATTCATAAGATATAAAATATAGATATAAAAGGCATAACTTTTAGAAGGAAAAGAGGAATTTTTATGAAAAATATGTTATGATTTATTAAAAACAAAATAAAAATTACCCCATGAAACAACTGTAATTATATTTGATATGTCTTAAATGAGGAATAATTATTTATTTATTTTTTATTAGTCTCTGCTTTACAAGAAAGTGAATCAGTCATACATATACATCTGTTCCCACATCCCCTCCCTCCTGTGTCTCCCTCCCTCCCACCCTCCTCATCCCACCCCTCCAGGTGGCCACAAAGCACTGAGCCGATCCCCCGACGCCACGCGGCCACCCCCCACCATCCATCCACCCCACGCCCGGCAGTGTATACACATCCATGCCTCTCCCCCGCCCCGTCACAGCCCCCCCCTCATATCCCCAAGCCCACCCCCAGTAGGTCTGTGTCTCTATTCCTGTTTTACCACTAAGTTCTTCATGACATTTTTTTTTCTTAAATTCCATATATATGTGTTAGCATACGGTATTTGTCTTTCTCTTTCTTACTTCACTCTGTATGACAGACTCTAGGTCTATCCACCTCATTACAAATAGCTCAGTTTCGTTTCTTTTTATGGCTGAGTAACATTCCATTGTATATATGTGCCACATCTTCTTTATCCATTCATCCGATGATGGACACTTGGGTTGTTTCCATCTCCGGGCTATTGTGAATAGAGCTGCAATGAACATTTTGGTACATGTCTCTTTTTGAATTGTGGTTTTCTCAGGGTATATGCCTAGTAGTGGGATTGCTGGGTCATATGGTAGTTCTATTTTTAGTTTTCTAAGGAACCTCCATACTGTTCTCCACAGTGGCTGTACCAATTCACATTCCCACCAGCAGTGCAAGAGTGTTCCCTTTTCTCCACCCCCTCTCCAGCATTTATTGTTTCTAGATTTCTTGATGATGGCCATTCTGACTGGTGTGAGATGATATCTCATTGTAGTTTTGACTTGCATTTCTCTAATGATTAATGATGTTGAGCATCCTTTCATGTGTTTGTTGGCAGTCTGTATATCTTCTTTGGAGAAATGCCTATTTAAGTCTTCTGCCCATTTTTGGATGAGGTTGTTTGTTTTTTTGCTATTGAGCTGCATGAGCTGCTTATAAATTTTAGAAATTAATCCTTTGTCAGTTGCTTCATTTGCAAATATTTTCTCCCATTCTGAGGGTTGTCTTTTGGTCTTGTTTATGGTTTCCTTTGCTGTGCAAAAGCTTTGAAGTTTCATTAGGTCCCATTTGTTTATCTTTGTTTTTATTTCCATTTCTCTAGGAGGTGGGCCCAAAAGGATCTTGCTGTGATTTATGTCATAGAGTGTTGAAAGTTTTCCTCTAAAAGTTTGATAGTGTCTGGCCTTACATTTAGGTCTTTAATCAATTTTGAGCTTATTTTTGTGTATGGTGTCAGGGAATGATCTAATCTCATACTTTTACATGTCCCTGTCCAGTTTTCCCAGCACCACTTATTGAAGAGGCTGTCCTTTCTCCACTGTACATTCCTGCCTCCTTTATCAAAAATAAGGTGACCATATGTGGGTGGGTTTATCCTGGGCTTTCTATCCTGTTCCATTCATCTATATTTCTGTTTTTGTGCCAGTACCATACTGTCTTGATGACTGTAGCTTTGTAGTATAGTCCGAAGTCAGGGAGTCTGATTCCTCCAGCTCCATTTTTCTTTCTCAAGATTGCTTTAGCTATTTGGGGTCTTTTGTGTTTCCATAGAAATATTGAAATTTTTTTGTTCTAGTTCTGTGAAAAATGCCAGTGGTAGTTTGATAGGGATTGCATTGAATCTGTAGATTGCTTTGGGTAGTAGAGTCATTTTCACAATATTGATTCTTCCAATCCAAGAACATGGTATATCTCTCCATCTATTTGTATCATCTTTAATTTCTTTCATCAGTGTCTCATAATTTTCTGCATACAGGTCTTTTGTCTCCTTAGGTAGGTTTATTCCTAGATATTTTATTCTTTTTGTTGCAATGGTAAATGGGAGTGTTTCCTTGATTTCACTTTCAGATTTTTCATCATTAGTGTACAGGAATGCCAGAGATTTCTGTGCATTCATTTTGTATCCTACTACTTTAGCAAATTCATTGATTAGCTCTAGTAGTTTTCTGGTAGCATCTTTAGGATTCTCTATGTATAGTATCATGTCATCTGCAAACAGTGACAGCTTTACTTCTTCTTTTCCAATTTGGATTCCTTTTATTTCCTTTTCTTCTCTGATTGCTGTGGCTAAAGCTTCCAAAACTAAGTTGAATAAGAGTGGTGAGAGTGGGCAGCCTTGTCTTGTTCCTGATCTTAGTGGAAATGGTTTCAGTTTTTCACCATTGAGGACGATGTTGGCTGTGGGTTTGTCATATATGGCCTTTATTATGTTGAGGAAAGTTCCCTCTATGCCTACTTTCTGCAGGGTTTTTATCATAAATGGGTGTTGAATTTTGTCGAAAGCTTTCTCTGCATCTATTGAGATGATTATATGGTTTTTCTCTTTCAGTTTGTTAATTTGGTGTATCACATTGATTGATTTGCATATATTGAAGAATCCTTGCATTCCTGGAATAAACCCCACTTGATCATGGTGTATGATCCTTTTAATGTGCTGTTGCATTCTGTTTGCTAGTATTTTGTTGAGGATTTTTGCATCTGTGTTCATCAGTGATATTGGCCTGTAGTTTTCTTTCTTTGTGACATCCTTGCCTGGTTTTGGTATCAAGGTGATGGTGGCCTCGTAGAATGAGTTTGGGAGTGTTCCTTCCTCTGAAATTGTTTGGAAGAGTTTGAGAAGGATAGGTGTTAGCTCTTCTCTAAATGCTTGATAGAATTCGCCTGTGAAGCCATCTGGTCCTGGGCTTTTGTTTGTTGGAAGATTTTTTATCACAGTTTCAATTTCAGTGCTTGTGATTGGTCTATTCATATTTTCTATTTCTTCCTGATTCAGTCTTGGCAGGTTGTGCATTTCTAAGAATTTGTCCATTTCTTCCAGGTTGTCCATTTTATTGGCATAGATTTGCTTATAGTAATCTCTCATGATCTTTTGTATTTCTGCAGTGTCAGTTGTTAATTCTCCTTGTTCATTTCTAATTCTATTGATTTGAGTCTTCTCCCTTTTTTTCTTGATGAGTCTGGCTAATGGTTTATCAATTTTGTTTATCTTCTCAAAGAACCAGCTTTTAGTTTTGTTGATCTTTGCTATCCTTTCCTTCATTTCTTTTTCATTTATTTCTGATCTGATCTTTATGATTTCTTTCCTTCTGCTAACTTTGGGGGTTTTTTGTTCTTCTTTCTCTAATTGCTTTAGGTGCAGGGTCAGGTTGTTTACTCGAGATGTGTCCTGTTTCTTAAGGTAGGATTGTATTGCTATAAACTTCCCCCTTAGAACTGCTTTTGCTGCGTCCCATAGGTTTTGGGTTGTCGTGTCTCCATTGTCATTTGTTTCTAGGTATTTTTTAATTTCCTCTTTGATTTCTTCAGTGATCACTTCGTTATTGAGTAGTGTATTGTTTAGCCTCCATGTGATTGTATTTTTTTTTTTTTTTTTTTGCGGTACGCGGGCCTCTCACTGTTGTGGCCTCTTCCGTTGCAGAGCACAGGCTCTGGATGCGCAGGCTCAGCAGCCATGGCTCACGGGCCCAGCCGCTCCGCGGCATATGGGATCCTCCCGGACTGGGGCACGAACCCGTATCCCCTGCATTGGCAGGCGGACTCTCAACCACTGCGCCACCAGGGAGGCCCATGTGTTTGTATTTTTTACAGATCTTTTCCTGTAATTGATGTCTAGTCTCATAGCATTGTGGTCCGAAAAGATACTTGATACAATTTCAATTTTCTTAAATTTACCAAGGCTTGATTTGTGACCCAAGATATGATCTATCCTGGAGAATGTTCCATGAGCACTTGAGAAAAATGTGTATTCTGTTGTTTTTGGATGGAATGTCCTATAAATATCAATTAAGTCCATCTTGTTTAATGTATCATTTAAAGCTTGTGTTTCCTTATTTATTTTCATTTTGGATGATCTGTCCATTGGTGAAAGTGGGGTGTTAACGTCCCCTACTATGAATGTGTTACTGTCGATTTCTCCTTTTAGGGCTGTTAGTAATTGCTTTATATATTGAGGTGCTCCTATGTTGGGTGCATAAATATTTACAGTTGTTATATCTTCTTCTTGGATCGATCCCTTTATCATTATGCAGTGTCCTTCTTTGTCTCTTCTAATAGTCTTTATTTTAAAGTCTATTTTGTCTGATATAAGAATTGCTACTCCAGCTTTCTTTTGATTTCCATTTGCATGAAATATCTTTTTCCATCCCCTTACTTTCAATCTGTATGTGTCTCTAGGTCTGAAGTGGGTCTCTTGTAGACAGTATATATATGGGTCTTGTTTTTGTATCCATTCAGCCAATCTGTGTCTTTTGTTGGGAGCATTTAGTCCATTTACATTTAAGGTAATTATTGATATGTATGTTCCTATTCCCATTTCCTTAATTGTTTTGGGTTTGTTATTGTAGGTCTTTTCCTTCTGTTGTGTTTCTTGCCTAGAGAAGTTCCTTTAGCATTTGTTGTAAAGCTGGTTTGGTGGTGCTGAACTCTCTCAGCTTTTGCTTGTCTGTAAAGGTTTTAATTTCTCCATCAAATCTGAATGAGATCCTTGCTGGGTAGAGTAATCTTGGTTGCAGGTTTCTCTCCTTCATCACTTTAATTATGTCCTGCCACTCCCTTCTGGCTTGTAGAGTTTCTGCTGAAAGATCAGCTGTTAACCTGATGGGGATTCCCTTGTGTGTTATTTGTTGTTTTTCCCTTGCTGCTTTTAATATGATTTCTTTGTGTTTAATTTTTGACAGTTTGATTAATATGTGTCTTGGTGTATTTCTCCTTGGATTTATTCTGTATGGGAGTCTCTGTGCCTCCTGGACTTGATTAACTATTTCCTTTCTTATATTAGGGAAGTTTTCAACTATAATCTCTTCAAATATTTTCTCAGTCCCTTTCTTTTCCTCTTCTTCTTCTGGAACCCCTATAATTCGAATGTTGGTGTGTTTAATGTTGTCCCAGAGGTCTCTGAGAGTGTCCTCTGTTCTTTTCATTCTTTTTTCTTTATTTTGCTCTGCATCAGTTATTTCCACTATTTTATTTTCCACCTCACTTATCCGTTCTTCTGCCTCAGTTATTCTGCTATTGATCCCATCTAGAGTATTTTTCATTTCATTTATTGTGTTTTTAATCAATGCTTGATTCATCTTTAGTTCTTCTAGGTCCTTGTTAACTGTTTCTTGCATTTTGTCTATTCTATTTCCAAGATTTTGGATCATGGAAATAGAATCTTGGATCATCTTTACTATCATTATTCTGAATTCTTTTTCAGGTAGACTGCCTATTACCTCTTCATTTGTTAGGTCTGGTAGGTTTTTATCTTGCTCCTTCACCTGCTCTGTGTTTTTCTGTCTTCTCATTTTGCTTATCTTCCTGTGTTTGGGGTCTCCTTTTTGCAGGCTGTAGATTCGTAGTTCCTGTTGTTTTTGGTGTCTGTCCCCAGTGGCTAAGGTTGTTTCAGTAGGTTGTGTAGGCTTCCTGGTGGAGGGGACTAGTGCCTGTGTTCTGGTGGTTGAGGCTTGATCTTGTCTTTCTGGTGGACAGGTCCACATCTGGTGGTGTGTTTTGGGGTGCCTGTGGCCTTATTATGTTTTTAGGCAGCCTCTCTGCTAATGGGTGGGGTTGTGTTCCTGTCTTGCTAGTTGCTTGGCATAGGGTGACCAGCACTGTAGCTTGCTGGTCGTTGACTGAAGCTGGGTGCTGGTGTTGAGATGGAGATCTCTGGGAGATTTTCGCCGCTTCATATTATGTGGAGCTGGGAGGTCTCTTGTGGACCCGTGTCCTGAAGTTGGCTCTCCCACTTCAGAGGCACAGCACTGACTCCTGGCTGCAGCACCAAGAGCCTTTCATCTACCCGGCTCAGAATAAAAGGGAGAAAAAGTAGAAAGAAAGAATTAGTAGAAGAAAGAAAGAGAGAGAGAAAGGAAGAAGGAAAGAAAGGAAGGAGGGAAGCAAGGAAGGAAGAAAGAAAGAAAAAAGGAGGGAGGGAGGGAGGAAGGGAAGGTAGGAAAAAAAGAAAGAGAGAAGATAAAGTAAAATAGAATAAAGTATAAAATATAGTAGCGTTATTAAAAATAAAAAAGTAATTATTGAAAAAGAAATGGATGGATAGAACCCTGGGACCTATGGTGGAAGCAAAGCTATACAGAGAAAATCTCACACAGAAGCATACACATACACATTCACAAAAAGAGAACAGGGGAAAAAATTCGAAAATCTTGCTCTCAAAGTCCACCTCCTCAATTTGGGATAATTCGTTGTAAAAAGAGGAAAAGGGGAAAAAGTCTGAAATCTTGCTCTCAAAGTCCACCTCCTTAATTTGGGATAATTCATTGTGAAAAGGGGAAAAAATCTTAAATCTTGTCCTCAAAGTCCACCTCCTTAATTTGGGATGAATCGCTGTCCATTCATGCACTCCACAGACGCAGGGCACATCAAGCAGACTGTGGAGCTTTAATCCGCTGCCTCCGAGGCTGCACAGAGAGATTTCCCTGTCTCTTCTCTGCTCTCACAGCTCCCGGGTCTCAGCCTTGGACCTGGCCCCGCCTCTGCGCGTAGGTCGCAGGAGGGCGTCCGTTCTTCGCTCAGACAGGACGGGTTTAAAGGAGCCGCTGAGTCGGAGGCTCTGGCTCACTCAGGCCGAGGGGAGGGAGGGGCACGCAGTGCGGGGCGGGCCTGCGGCGGCAGAGGCCGGCGTGACGTTGCACCAGCCCGAGGCGCTCCGTGCTCTTTCCCGGGGAAGCCGTCCCTGGGTCCCGGGACCCTGGCAGTGGCAGGCTGCACAGGCTCCCCGGAAGGGGGGGTGGACAGTGACCTGCGCTCGCACACAGGCCTCGTGGCGGCGGCAGCAGCAGCCCCAGCGTCTCACGCCCGTCTCCGGGGTCCGTGCCTTCAGCAGCGGCTCGCGCCCGTCTGTGGAGCTTCTTTAAGCAGCGCTCTTAATGCCCTCTCCTCGCGCAGCAGGAAACTAAAGGGAAGAAAAAGTCTCTTGCCTCTTCGGCAGCTCCAGACTTTTTCACCGGACTCCCTCCGGGCTAGCCGCGGCGCACCAACCCCTTCAGGCTCTCTTCCTGCCGCCAGCCCCAGTCCTCTCCCTGCGCTCCGACTGAAGCCCGAAACCCGAGCCTCAGCTCCCAGCCCCGCCCGCCCTGGCGGCCGAGCAGACAAGCCTCTCGGGCTGGTGAGTGCCTGAGGGCACCGATCCTCTGTGTGGGAATCTCTCCGCTTTGCCCTCCGCACCCCTGTTGCTGTGCTCTCCTCCGCTACTCCGAAGCTTTCCCCCTCCGCCACCCGCAGTCTCCGCCCGCGAAGGGGCTTGTAGTGTGTGGAATCCTTTCCTCCTTCACGGCTCCCTCCCACTGGTGCAGGTCCCGTCCCTATCCTTTTGTCTCTGTTTATTCTTTGTTCTTTTGTCCTACCCAGGTATGTGGGGAGTTTCTTGCCTTTTGGGGGGTCTGAGGTCTTCTGTCAGCGTTCAGTAGGTGTTCTGTAGGAGTTGCTCCACGTGTAGATGAATTTCTGATGTATCTGTGGGGAGGAAGGTGATCTCCGCGTCTTACTCTTCCGCCATCTTCCTCAGGAATCCAAAAAATGTTTTGTTTTGTTTTTTAAATAAGGATATGAATCCTTTGTCAAGCTCATTAACAGAAAGTATCTTTATTATTTGTCAGTGAATTTCCAATCAATTTCCGTCTAATGCAAAAACAATCCCAGGAGCTAAGATTAAGTATTGTTTAAATCGTGGAACCAAGCCTTATAGTCAGACATGACCTCAATAATGCAAATGTGTTTGTGAATAGCTGGGAAGACAAATTCATTTATAACAATAGGCAGTGTCAGGAGAAGATTAAAATATATATGCATCACATAGATGAAACAATTGTAATCAGGACAGTGAAATTACCACAATTGGAGAATTTCACTGAATAGCTGAATTTCATGTATAACACAATCAAAGTTTCTGCCTCATTCAGTCTCACCAGTGCTCATTTCCTGGATATTCTGATTAATTTAAACTGTGGTTAATTGAACACTGAAATATTCGGGGAACTATAGACAGGAACAATTTACTATGGACAATTTCCACCTGTACGCTTAAGACTCAGAGACCGTATAGATAGAATGAGACAGGCGAGATGAATTGTGTTTTTACTAAATATCTGTCATGGAAGTAGAGATTTTATTTGCAAAGATGTAAAGGAAGGGACTAACAAAAAAAGACACTAAGGTTAAAGCATTTGTTTGAAAAGAGGAATGTAAGTAGTTATGGATGAATTTCAGTGTTCATTGGTAGAAAAGATTTCAAACAATTTCCAAGTTGCCATCCTGAACTAGGCTTTCATTTGTGTGTTATTTTCTTATAAAGGGAATTTGCCTGTTCAAGTGCACTTTAAAAACCAGTCATTCTTTTCATCCTGTTAAATTAGAACATTTTCCAGTAAAAGGTTTCAAATTAGAAGTATTTTTATACAACAACTATCCATACTTAGACATTTGTAAATTTATTGGTTCTCAGTTTTCAGATCGAGACAGATAATTAAAAAACCCTGGTGACTACAATTTATATATTTCCCCACTGTACTCCCTGTCCCCACCCCTTTAACTAAATTGCTCAGTAGTTCTGCTTTGCTGCCAGAGACATCAGACAGTATTTTCACAACATAAATAACTGGAAGGATGATATTCCCATCATGTTGGTATTTAATGTTGATGAAATTAGTGGCACAGGACAAGTTATTTCTCCAAGTAACATCATATCTTCCTTTGACCAAAACGTGGAAGCCAGTCCCAGCCAGCTCACTCTTGTCATTGAATCACAACCCTTAAAGATTTATAATTAAAGCTGTCTTAGATGAATTCACACAATTCTGAGACTACATAATGTTTACCAACCCTTTATTGCTATTATTGTTTTAATGGTGATGTAATTAATGTAAACATTTATCAGTAACATCAGTGTGTTATAACATGCTCACATATGTTATGCTTTCATCTTTGTGACCATAAGCCAGTGGCATGTTTTCCTGATGGGAGTCAATCATCCTTAGACACTCCAGAGCTTCTGAGTGGTTGAGACAGGGTTTGTGGGGACAGTCTGAGGTCTGCCAGTAGTTATCAGGGAGATCATCAGCAAGATAAGAAATAGGACACTAAACAGTGATAAGTCTTGCTGTTTAATAATTCTTCTACAAAAGTATGAAAATATCAAATGTTAGAGCTGGAAGTAACCTTGGCCTATCCAGGCTAATATGTTTATTTTACAGGCAAGGAGCCAAAATTGTTCACTGACTACTCCACGATCACACAGCCAGGGGGGGAATGGTCTCTAGGATCCCAAGTCAAAAGCAGCGTGGCTGAAAGAGGGAGTGAGAAGTAGATGGGACAGTTCACAAGACTTTATTAAGACTGTGATGAAAGGGCATTAGAGGAAGCAGTGAAAAAGCGACAAGGCGTGGCACTCAGAGGAGGTAGTCAGAGCGTGGGCCTTTTTTCTGTCCATGCCTCTGCCCTGCCACATCGTGCCTGGCTGTCCCTCCCCAGTATTAGCACCCGGCTACGCCTTCGTCCCAAGT
Source organism: Mesoplodon bidens (assembly GCF_964165515.1). Classification (NCBI taxonomy): domain Eukaryota; kingdom Metazoa; phylum Chordata; class Mammalia; order Artiodactyla; family Ziphiidae; genus Mesoplodon; species Mesoplodon bidens. The sequence continues at coordinate 116,004,804 of NC_138178.1, forward strand.
CCTGCCATCTTTCTAGCTCTAGGACCTCTCTGGTGACTTAAAGGCTGTGTGTGTGTGTGTGTGTGTGTGTGTGTGTGAGAGAGAGAGAGAGAGAGAGAGAGATTACTTACATTTTGACCATTGCCCTCATTCAATTACCTCCAGCATAAGGGCAACAGATTGAGAGTTTAAAAACAAAAGAAGAAATCCTGTAATATGCGACAACTTGGATGAACCTAGAGGACATGATGTTAAGTGAAATAAGGCAGGCACAGAAGGACAAATACTGCATGATTCCCCTTTTATGAGGTATCTAAAATAGGCAAACTCATAGAAGCAGAGTAGAATGGTGGTTTCTAGAAACTTGGGAGAGGAGAAAATGGGAAACTGCTAATCAACAGGTATAAAGTTCGTCATGCAAGATGATTAAATTCTAGAACTCTGTGTAACATGTGCTCGTAGTTTACAACACTGTATTGTACACTTAAAAGTCTGTGTAAGAAGGTAGGTCTCATGTTAAGTGTTCTTACCGCAATAAAATTTAAAACAAATAAACAAATTCCTTGCTTCTAATCTCAAAAGAAAGCATTCAAATTTAAGGATGGGTCAGAAAGAATGTTACCACCATTATTTAAATAAAAGTTATCAGTAAAACATTTTAGGTATTTTACTGATTACCTTTCCATTAACTCAACCGTGGTTTGAGCTGAGGGGGTTAATGAAACATTTAGACAAGTGTTCCCTGATGTATTTATTTCCTCCTTTGATTTTTTGTAGGAACTGATGGAGTCTTTGAATAGCTGCTGCAGGAAGATAATGAAACTCTTGAATTGGGGCAGTAGGAGAACCCATGGGAGGAAGTTTCACATTTGGTGAGGCAAATACAATTTTTGTAGGACTTTCTGCTTTTGAAAACTCTTAAAACTTTGCTTAGTGGTTTTATGACTCATGGAGCATATCAAATATTGAAAAGTTACCAGTGAACAGGATGAGAAATTCTCTTTCAAAGGCAGTCAGAGGCCCTCTAAAAACTTGCTATTCTAAACCTACCGCGAAATCAAAATTGCTCAAAAGAACAGCTATCCCAAAATGTTTGTTTCTCTTGTCAGTCAGCCAAGATGAATGGTAGGTTCAAAAGGTCTTGGTGTTATTGCTTTGTCCATCCATTCTATTTATCCATCCATCCATCTCTGCATTCATCCAGCCACTGTCTATTGTCTGCATGATTTAATGCTCGGTGGGATACTAGAGTATTCTAGTCACTGTAAAGCAACAGCATGCTCACAAATTTCCTTTGACTTAAGATGGCACAAGTCCTTGATGCCTTTTCAATAAAATATGCTACAGAGAATATAATGACTAAACATAGTCCTGCCAAAGCAGAGCAAAATATGTATGAGTTATTAAGTCTCAACTGTGTCTGAATTTTCAGTGCTATATGTTAGAAGTTGTTTTTGTTTCAATGAAAGTAACTACATTAATTGTTAAAAGTTTAAATATTCCCGACAAAGTAGAAGTACCCTTCCCAAGCCTGAGTGTTTGATGCCTATTCTTCCAGATGGAAATATATACCTTTTCATAGTTTTTATGTCAATAGACATATGTCAATAGACTCATAATATGTGCTGTATCCAGCCTTTTGCGTGTAATACATCCACGAGATATTTCCTTGATCATTGCAGTCATTCCCCAGATCTCTCTGTGGTTACTAGGGAATGTACTTTTATCTTTGATTTAATAGTCATATTCATGTGTTAGGCAGAGAGACTATTTAATATTCATCTTGTTTTAATAGTGAATATTGTGAGGCAATTGTGGAGGGGTTGCCAGTTTTCTGGTGGTTTCCTAAGTTTCTGCCCCTTTACTGAAGAGTGGAAGAGTTAACATAGACAAAAATGTCAGCCTTGTTTAAAGGTTAAAATGGCGATTCTCCTGATAGAGTTGTCATGGGGGAAAACCCCCATCTGAACTTTATAATGACTGACAAGTCAGGTTAGGACAGACAATTCAGACCCTCTTGTGGAATGACTTTCAGGGCTGATTAGCTCTGTGGCTGAGAGGGTTAACCTCATGTATGTCAGAACAAGTGCCTCAGTAAAAGAGACCGTTCGGAACTCAGCAGTGCTGAGTGCAGTTATTTCAATACTTTTCCTCCTCTTTTCAGGATGATTAATCCTATTACTATTTCACAAATATATTTTATATTGAAATCTTAATAATTTTCTAATAAATTTCCAAGAATGAAAGAAACTAGCTGACCCATATCCTTCTGTTTTGTTAGTTCTCTTGCCTGCTTTGCACTCTGGTAAAAAGATGTTGATGCATAACCTCTCTAGATGGCCTGATTAATTATGTCATTATAAATGGCATATTATAACTGGGCCTCTGGAACCACAGGGAGATGAATTCCTTTTCATTCACAAAGAACACTGAAGCAATTTTAACTCTTGCATCAAATGCTCGGAGTTAGTTACTTCGCCAGTTGTGTTCAGTCCTGGGTAGAATGTGGTCTCATTATGCAACTTCAACACCACATCCTGGCTTCTCAGTGTTAGCCAAAGCTGCCTTCTTCCTCAGAGACAGTCCCCTCCCACAGCCCAGGGGAGTGTAAACAAATCCCTCGCTCTCAGGGTTACATGAAAAGCCAAGTCATCATCTGACACAATAAAATAAGCTGGTGAAGGAAAGAACCAATCAAACCTCTTTGATTCTGAGACTTAGGGAAAGCACTTAGGAAACCTCATAGTCTGCCCATCAGAGGGGAAAAAAGGCCCCAATTAAATGGGAAGAGTACTCATTTTAAGCACTCTAAAATGTTAAGATTTTAAAAATGCAGTGCTTAACGTTCTGTAGAGCTACAACAAAGAATACACTAACCTTAGTATTTACATGCCAAGCTTCTGCCTAGCCGTTTCATAATGTACCTTAAAACATGTCATGCTTTCTCACAGACAGCCCCTCCTGCCCTGCTGATGGCCTGCACATTCCCAGGCATGTGAATTGTGTAAGTTTGAAGTTTCAGTGAGGCTGGGAGCATGGCGGTAAAGCTCATGCCAGTAATATTGTGGCACGATGCTCCGAACTATTACTTCTGAAAGGCTTGTTTTCTATCAGGATATTTTCTCTGTACGGCTTTGGCATAATGGACCACTTTTGGTCAGGCCAGTTTCATCTATGTTGTCTATGTTCTGGAAAGTGGGACTGTTGGTCCCTTTTCTATTATTTTTACCCATACAACATGATGCCCCCTCTTCTTCAATAAACCATCATGCCCTTACTTTCCTTCCGTTGAAACCTATTATTGGTAGGTTAATTAAGCTATTCATTCTGATATGTCACTATATTAATTTTTTCTACCTTTTACATGGCTGCAGGAATTCTTTGCTATTATCCTCATCATACACTAGAGTTAGAACCCTTCCAAAACTTTGTAAATAGAATAACAACAGCACTGTCCACACGAATGAAATGTTAGCAGAAACCCAGAGATTTTTTTTTTTTAAAGAAGGAGGGGGCTTCCCTGGTGGCGCAGTGGTTGAGCGTCTGCCTGCCGATTGAAGGGACACAGGTTCGTGCCCCGGTCCGGGAAGATCCCACATGCCGCGGTGCGGCTGGGCCCGTGAGCCATGGCCGCTGGGCCTGCGCGTCCGGAGCCTGTGCTCCGCGACGGGAGAGGCCACAGCAGTGAGAGGCCCGCGTACCGCAAAAAAAAAAAAAAAAAAAAAAAAAAAAAGGAGGAAGGTTTTAAGAATTGTTTAGGATAGCAGTAAGAAAAAAGTACAATTACCATAACCATATTAGAATTATAAAACTTTAGAGGTAAAACAGGGACCTGAGAGATCATCTGTTATAGTTGACCCCTTGTTTTACACATTAATAAATAGAGGCACAGAGAAATAAGAGGTCTGTCCCAAATCACATACCTGGATGAGTAGTAGAGGGACTGAACCTGTTGTTTGATTTAGTCAGATATCCTCCAATTTTACATGTTGAATTTGGGATGCAGCATTTTAAAACTCAGCTGTGGGCCAAACACAGTGTTTTAAATTTTTTTGTTTTGAATTTTTAAATCTGTGGGTAATGTGTCCTAAATATATGATTGTAATATAAATTTAGAAAAGCACCCAAAGGTCTATTTATGCCGATTGCACAAATGGTATACTTTAAAAAACATTCTTGAATTTGTATTACCATTATTAATGGTGTCTTAGGTCTCTAATGAGAATTGCTGTGTGTGTGTGTGTGTGTATGTAAATACACAAATTCCTTTGTGAGAGACGGTGGAGCAAATGGATTTAGATACAATCATAATCTCCCAAATTCTTTTGTCTATTTCTGGCATTTGCTTTGACCAGAATAGCTTTTTGAAGTTTAGAAGTGTTTGCTCTCTTTCCGTAGTTGGTGATTATATATCCAATGAGCAATTTAAACTGAAGTAGGAATGTGCGGCAGGTTAATTGGTCTATTTGTTCTAGTCATCTTTCTACCTACAGATCTGCTTGTATTTGGGGGAGCAATAAATAGCACCAGCACCTCTTTGTCCTTCCAGTTACTGTACAAAATAAATAAACTAGAAGAGCCAGATGAGAGAGGAACAGTGTCCAGGAGCATTACAGCTGGTGGAGCTCTACACCCATGGCAGGAAACTTACAGAGTTTAGAAAAGCATTGCCACTTCTTCTCCACTTGATTGACCTCCTACTATGGTCCAGGCACTATGCAAGGCACTGAAGATACAACTATAAGTAAAACGCAGTCCTTGTCCTTTGAGAGCTCATAGGCAAGTAGATGAACTAGATTTATAATAAATATTTATGATATTATGCATTAACTGCTGTAAGAGAATTGTGCAAAATCTAGGACCATAATGTCTAGAATGTTGACTGTTCCTGGAAATGATGATGCGTTTGCCGGGGAATAGGAAGTGTCTTTTGAGATGCTTAGCTTTATGTTTGTGTCTTCAAAATGCTAGAGATTTTCTGATGCTGGGCAGGGTATTATTTATGCTTATTCATTTTGGAAATGTGTTATCTTTTCTATTGTTGTTTGCAAATAGAAGGTTCTTAATACATATTGAATGACTGACGTTTTGAGTTCAAACCAAATTCTCAGCAGCAACAAGCAAAGAATGTCCTCAGTTCAGTGTTCTGAACAAGAATTCCAATTAGTCTCACAAATGATTGAACCAATTCCTTTTAATTAGATTTTCATTTGTTCACTGGAGTTGATGAAACTAGACATTAGTTTTGATACCCTTTAAATACACCCTAATCCTACTATATTATGTACTGTAATATATTTATATATATTTCACATGTTTTGCATTTAAATGATAAGTTGTTAGGTCTCAAAATTAATATTTTTAGTATTCTGTTCAGTACAGTGTTGCCTGTCATGTTATAAGCACCCAGTATACTTTTATAATAATTTTGAGTTTAATCAACTGGCAAGAGGCCATTGGAATCAGAAACCTGTCCCATGTTTGAAATGAGGAGGAAGAGAGCTTCCCCTGGGATCCTGGATTGAAGAATTTTTGATGCCAAGATGCCTTTTCCCAGGCTGCCCAATGTCTATTTTGGCTTTGGGAAATCAAGAAAGGGGGAAATTGCCTATTTGATGGGTTGTCAGTGAATTCCTTCTGAGGGGTCCTGTGCTTGTGAATTTGTAGGTTTGTGATTGTGAGTTTCCTAGATCTTGGAGTAGTTGCTACAGCATCGTTAAGTGTTAGCAGTGTCCAAAGTACTGAATTGGGGCTGTAAAGAGAGATTTGGCTAATAGGTTATTCTATAAAAGTTTATTTACCCTTCTATGCAGTTAAAATACCATATATTTCCAACTGAATAGTCTTCTGGTACTGTAATTTCTGTAGCACTTGTGTTTTCAACTACATAAATAAATAGGCTGTGATGGGCTAGGCTAGGAACCTAACCATCAATAATAACATTGTTTCTATGGAAATATAGATGTTTGTGTTTCACACAATAGCCTAATAAATGAACTTTTGGAACACAGACTTTTTGTAGGTTAGGAATTTCGTATGTTTGCATTTTTATTATTTCTCTTTACCTTCATCCCTATCGTCTCTCTCCACTGCTGAGGTCTAAAGGTGATTGAGTGTGATTATAAACTCACTACCTCGCTGCTCTTCTTTTCAGGTAGTGAATACTAAAATAGCATGATGTGATATAATACGAAACAGAGGTGGTAATAGCTACACAATTCCTACTTTTCAGCAATGATAGAAAAATAATTGAGACAATATTTGTGAATACTAGGAAGAAATGTGCTATATAGAAATCTGAATGTCATTATTCTCTCACATGCTGTATGAGGAAGAAAAATGTAAACATCATTATTATTTATCTCAATCCTCTTATCCCAGACTGAGTGACCTCTCAGAGTCCTTTATTCTGAGCAATCTAATGGGCATTTCTCAAATACCTATGGATGACAGCTCCTGTAATCCCATTGCTTTCACACATGAAATATATAGTATCACAACCAACCCCCAATGTGATTTTTATTTGTAAATTTAACAGGCTGGAAAAATCAGTTTCCCCTCCCAGGGGAACTAACTTTCAAAGGCAAGAAAAATGCATTCCTGGACAAGAAGCTGGTAAAAGCAGGAAGTTCACTGTTCAAGGACTATTAACTATCACCAAGTGATATTTTAATAGCCAGCATTAAAAACGTGCTACTTTGCTGTGATTTCACTGAAAAAAACATATATTAGTAGAGAAAACTTGGTCATATTTTAGAAGCTCTGTTAGGTCACTTTCTCATGAAATAAAATAGTAACAACATTTTAGGAAGAGAAACACTAACATGGATTTCCATTTCAGAAGCTATTCAATTCAATAAATATTTTAACAAGCTCTTGCTCTGTTCATGGCACTGTACTAGGTACCAAGGGAGTATAAAGAGGAGTACAATGTAGCCCTTGACCTCAAAAAAAAAAAAAAAGAAAAGAAAAAGAAAAGTTTTGTCACATGAAGAGGCTGGCTAGGTAGTGGAGAGGGCAGGGTCAGAGAACTCCTGACTTCTTCTCTCAGTACACTCCTGACATGCATACTGAGGTAATATGAACACATGTGGGGTATTCATCGTGTTCCCTCTGCCTTGTTCTTCCTGTCTAACTAGAAGCAATAGCAAAGCTCTGGCAAAAGGCTAGCAAGGAGAAAAATAAAAGCTGAAAGTTCTAATCAAAACTCTAATCAGAAAGATGACAACTGGTGAAGATTATGAAATTTCCTTTGCTCCCTTGATGAATTTAATAAAGAACTAATCAAAGATCATTAGAAGGCTTTTGTGCCTGGCTTGCAGTGTAACTGGATTGCAATCTGCATTTGTTTTAGTGGGTTTCCAGGGTTGAATTGGACGTGTAACTATATTTAAAAGTATAGGTGCTTAGACATTTGTTTAGTATTTTTTCTTTAAGATACAAACCCATGAAAATGTAGAAGCTGTTTACTGTGCTCATCTGCTCTGCCAAGTAAAAGTATAGAGGATTTTGATTTTGATCTTTAGTAATTAGAATTTTAAAAATTTGTATCAGTGTCTAGCTCAAAAAATTTCTAATGATCTTTGATTAGTTCTTTTCTTAAATTAACAGGAAAATTAAAAAAATGGTATCATTTAATTTCCAGAGCATAAAAATATGTAAATAAGTCTGTAACTACCAGGGCTACCAGAAATTTATAGAAAATTATGGTAATATCTGAAGAGGTTTCTCACTCCTCCCCCATTTCTGAACATTTGCTTAATGTTCCTTGTTTTCAAATGATCTCCTGATAGACTTCCAACTACGTTTTAAGTACTGCATTTGTAAGTACTGCATTTATAGTGGCTCATAAAGTATGTGTTTTGATTTCCTTATTTATGACATCTGTACCCCATTCATTTCTGGTGCTCATTTTTTTCATGCCTCAGAAACTGTTTGGTCTTATGCAGTCTCCTCCCGGGCCATCAATATCACACTAACCAAGTAACTTAAGATTCCTGTCAATTCTTATATTCTCCCATCTCAGGGAGCCTCCTAGTTAAATGAATCTATCAGACATTTGGTTTTGATTTGTCTTAGCTACAAAATACCTCTATGCTTATCATAAAATAATCAGCTCTCATTAATATAAAGAAAACATAAGATGTGCTTTGAGTTTTTTTGTTTAAGTCTGGTTATATCCTTAATAAAGTAGTTCTAGGGCTTCTGCCAATCTTTTTGCCAGAACAGAAAAATTATTTTGAAATTACTAGGATGAATAAAGAAAACAAAAGAAGTTGTAGGGGCTTTAAACAATGAAATAAAAATATTAAACTCTTACAATGGGACTTTTTATTAGATTCTATTGATTCTATTAGATTCTATTGAATTTATTAGATTCTACTGATTCTATTAAAATTTTGTTTAAAAGGAAAACAAAATTCTTTGATGAATTTTGTTTTCTATTTAAGGTGGAATTAGGTATTTAAAGGGGGTAACTCAACTCTGAGTGAACATTGAAGAAAAATCTCTTTCTATACTAGTTCCTACATTTCATTTTTTTTAACATCTTTTTTGGAGTATAATTGCTTTACATTGTTGTGTTAGTTTCTGCTGTATAACAAGGTGAATCAGCTATACATATACATATATCCCCATATCTCCTCCCTCTTGCCTCTCCCTCCCACCTTCCCTATGCCACCCCTCTAGGTGGTCACAAAGCCCCATGCTGATCTCCCTGTGCTATGTGGCTGCTACTCACTAGCTATCTAGTTTACGTTTGGTAGTGTATATATGTCCATGCCACTCTCTCACTTTGTCCCAGCTTACCCTTCCCCCTCCCCGTGTCCTCAAGTCCATTCTCTACATCTGCGTCTTTATTCCTGTCCTGCCCTTAGGTTCTTCAGAACCTTTTTTTTTTTAGATTCCATATATGTGTGTTAGCATACAGTATTTGTTTTTCTCTTTCTGTCTTACTTCACTCTGTATGACAGACTCTAGGTCCATCTACCTCACTACAAATAACTCAATTTCGTTTCTTTTTATGGCTGAGTAATATTCCATTGTATATATGTGCCACATCTTCTTTATCCATTCATCTGTCGATAGACACTTAGGTTGCTTCCATGTCCTGGCTATTGTAAATAGAGCTGCAATGAACATTGCAGTACATGACTCTTTTTGAATTATGGTTTTCTCAGGGTATATGCCCAGTAGTGGGATTGCTGGGTCATATGGTAGTTCTACTTTTAGTTTTTAAAGGAACCTCCATACTGTTCTCCATAGTGGCTGTATCAATTTACATTCCCACCAACAGTGCAGGAGGATTCCGTTTTCTCCACACCCTCTCCAGCACTTATTGTTTGTAGATTTTTGTTGATGGCCATTCTGAATGGCGTGAGGGGATACCTCATTGGAGTTTTGAATTGCATTTCTCTAATGATTAATGATGTTGAACATCCTTTCATGTGTTTGTTGGCAATCTGAATATCTTCTTGGAGAAATGTCTATTTAGGTCTTCTGCCCATTTTCGGATTGGGTTGTTTGTTTTTTTGATATTGAGCCGCATGAGCTATTTGTAAATTTTAGTGATTAATCATTTGTCAGTTGCTTCATTTGCAAATATTTTCTCCCATTCTGTGGGTTGCCTTTTGGTCTTGTTTATGGTTTCCTTTGCTGTGCAAAAGCATTTAAGTTTCATTAGGGCCCATTTGTTAATTTTTGTTTTTATTTCCATTTCTCTAGGAGGTGAGTCAAATGGGATATTGCTGTGATTTATGTGATAGAGTGTTCTGACTATGTTTTCCTCTAAGAATTTTATAGTGGCTGCCCTTACATTTAGGTCTTTAATCAATTTTGAGTTTATTTTTGTGTATGGTGTTAGGAGTGTTCTAATTTCATTCTTTTACATGTAGCTGACCATTTTTCCCAGCACCGCTTATTGAAGAGGCTGTCTTTTCTCCTTTGTATATTCTTGCCTCCTTTATCAAAAATAAGGTGACCAAATATGCATGGGTTTATCTCTGGGGTTTCTATCCTCTTCCATTGATCTGTATTCTGTTGTTATGCCAGTGCCATGCTGTCTTGATTACTGTAGCTTTGTAGTATAGTCTGAAGTCTGGGCGCCTGATTCCTCCAGCTCCGTTTTTCCTTCTTAAGACTGCTTTGGCTATTCAGGGTCTTTTGTGTCTACATACAAATTTTAATATTTTTGTTCTAGGTCTGCAAAAAATGCCATTGGTAATTTGATAGGGATTGCATTGAACCTGTAGATTGTGTTGGGTAGTATGGTCATTTTCACAATGTTGATTCCTCCAATCCAAGAACATGGTATATCTCTCTACCTGTTTGTATCATCTTTAATTTCTTTCATCAGTGTCCTATAATTTTCTGCACACAGGTCTTTTGTCTCCTTAGGTAGGTTTATTCCTAGGTATTCTATTCTTTTTGTTGCAATGGTAGATGGGAGTGTTTCCTTAATTTCTTTTCCAGATTTTTCATCATTTTGTATAGGAATGCAAGAGATTTCTGTGCATTAATTTTGTATCCTGCTACTTTACCAAATTCATTGATTAACTCAAGTAGTTTTCTGGTAGCATCTTTAGGATTTTCTATATATAGTATCATATAATCTGCAAACAGTGACAATTTTACTTCTTCTATTCCGATTTGGATTCCTTTTATTTCTTTTTCTTCTCTGATTGCTGTGCCTAAAACTTCCAAAACTATGTTGAATAATAATGATGATAGTGGACAACCTTGTCTTGTTCCTGATCTTAAGGGAAATGCTTTCAGTTGATCACCATTGAGAATGATGTTTCCTGTGGGTTTGTCATATGTTGCCTTTATTATGTTGAGGTAGGTTCCCTCTATGCCCACGTTCTGAAGAGTTTTTATCATAAATGGGTATTGAATTGTGTCAAAAGTTTTTCTGCATCGATTGAGATGATCATATGGTTTTTATTCTTCAGTTTACTAATATGGTATATCATATTGTGTGATTTGTGTATACTGAAGAATCCTTGCATCCCTGGGATAAATCCCACTTGATCATGGTGTATGATCCTTTTAAAATGTTGTTGGATTCTGTTTGCTGGTATTTTGTTGAGGATTTTTGCATCTACGTTCATCGGCCTGTAGTTTTCTTTCTTTGTGACATCCTTGTCTGGTTTTGGTATCAGGGTGATGGTGGCCTCGTAGAATGAATTTGCGAATGTTCCTCCCTCTCCTATATTTTGGAAGAGTTTGAGAAGGATAGGTGTTAGCTGTTCTCTAAATGTTTGATAGAATTCGCCTGTGAAGCCATCTGGTCCTGGGCTTTTGTTTGTTGGAAGATTTTTAATCACAGTCTCAATTTCATGCTTGTGATTGGTCAGTTTATATTTCCTATTTCTTCCTGGTTCAGTCTCGGAAGGTTGTGCTTTTGTAAGAATTTGTCCATTTCTTCCAGGTTGTCCATTTTATTGGCATGTAGTTGCTTGTAGTAATCTCTGATGATCCTTTGTATTTCTGCAGTGTCAGTTGTTACTTCTCCTTTTTCATTTCTAATTCTATTGATTTGAGTCTTATCCCTTTATTTCATGATGAGTCTGGCTAGTAGTTAATCAATTTTGTTTATCTTCTCAAAGAACCAGCTTTTAGTTTTATTGATCTTTGCTATTATTTCCTTCATTTCTTTTTCATTTATTTCTGATCTGATCTTTATGATTTCTTTCCTTCTGCTAACTTTGGGTTTTTTTTGTTTTTTTTTCTCTAATTGCTTTAGGTTTAAGGTTATTTTGTTTATTTGAGATGTTTCTTGTTTCTTGAGGTAGGATTGTATTGCTATAAACTTCCCTCCTAGAACTGCTTTTGCTGCAACCCAAAGGTTTTGGGTTGTTGTGTTTTCATTGTCATTTGTTTCTAGGTATTTTTTGATTTCCTCTTTGATTTCTTCAGTGATCTCTTCGTTATTTAGTAGTGTATTGTTTAGCCTCCATGTGTTTGTATTTTTTGCAGATTTTTTCCTGTAACTGATATCTACTCTCATAGTGTTGTGGTCGAAAAGATACTTGATATGATTTCAATTTTCTAAAATTTACCAAGGCTTTTTTTGTGACCCAAGATATGATCTCTCCTGGAAAATGTTCCATGAGCACTTGAGAAGAAAGTGTATCTTGTTGTTTTTGGATGGAATGTCCTATAAATATCAATTAAGTCCATCTTGTTTAATGTATCATTTAAAGCTTGTGTTTCCTTTTTTATTTTCATTTTGGATGATCTGTCCATTGGTGAAAGTGGAATGTTAAAGTCCCCTACTATGAATGTGTTACTGTCAGTTTCCCCTTTTATGGCTGTTAGAATTTGTCTTATGTACTGAGGTGCTCCTATGTTGGATGCATAAACATTTACAATTGTTATATCTTCTTCTTAGATTCATCCCTTGATCATTATGTAGTTTCCTTCTTTGTCTTTTGTAATAATCTTTATTTTAAAGTCTATTTTGTCTGATATGAGAATTGCTGTTACAGCTTTCTTTTGATTTCCATTTGCATGGAATATCTTTTTCCATCCCCTCACTTTTAGTTTGTATGTGTCCCTAGTTCTGGAGTGGGTCTCTTGTAGACAGCATATATACAGGTCTTGTTTTTGTGTCCTTTCAGCCAGTCTATGTCTTTTGGTTGGAGCAGTTAATCCATTTACATTTAAGATAATTATCAATATGTGTGTTCCTGTTACCATTTTCTTGATTGTTTTAGGTTTGTTGTTTTAGGTCTTTTCGTTCTCTTGTGTTTCCTGCTTAGAGAAGTTCCTTTAGGATTTGGTGTAAAGCTGGTTTGGTGGTGCTGAATTTTCTTAGCTTTTGCATGTCTGTACAGGTTTTAATTTCTCCATCAAATCTGAATGAGATCCTTGCTGGGTAGAGTAATCTTTGTTGTACGTTTTTCCCTTTCATCACTTTAAATATGTCCTGCCACTCCCTTTTGGCTTGCAGAGTTTCTGCTGAAAGATCAGCTGTTAACCTTATATGGATTTCCTTGTATGTTATTTGTTGTTTTTTCCTTGCTGCTTTTAATGTTTTTCTTTGTATTTAATTTTTGATAGTTTGATTAATATGTGTTTTGGCATGTTTCTCCTTGGATTTATCTTGTATGGGACTCTCTGTACTTCCTGGACTTTATTGACTATTTCCTTTCCCAGTTTAGGGAAGTTTTCAACTATAATCTTTCAAATATTTTCTCAGTCCCTTTCCTTTTCTCTTCTTCTTTTGGGACCCCTATAATTCGAATGTTGGTGTGTTTAATGTTGTCCCAGAGGCCTCTAAGACTGTCCTCAGTTCTTTTCATTCTTCTATCTTTATTCTGCTCCGTAGTAGTTATTTCCACTGTTTTATCTTCCAGGTCACTTATCCGTTCCTCTGCCTCACTTATTCTGCTATTGATTCCTTCTAGAGAATTTTTAATTTATTTATTATGTTGTTCATCATTGTTTGTTTTCTCTTCTTCTATTTCCTTGTTAAACGTTTCTTGTATTTTCTCCATTCTATTTCCAAGATTTTGGATCACCCTTATCATCATTACTCTGAATTATTTTTCTGGTAAACTGCGTATTTCCTCTTCATTTGTTTGGTCTGGTGGGTTTTTACCTTGCTCCTTCATCTGGTGCATATTTCTCTGTCTTCTCATTTTGCTTAACTTGATGTGTTTGGGGTCTCCTTTTTGCAGGCTGCAGGTTCGTTGTTTCCATTGTTTTTGGTGTCTGCCCCTAGTTGGTAAGGTTGGTTCAGTGGGTTGTGTATGCTTCCTGGTGGATGGGACTGGTGCGTTTGTTCTAGTGGATGAGGCTGTATCTTTTCTTTCTGGTGGGCAGGTCCGTGTCTGGTGGTCTTTTGAGGTGTCTGTGAATTTAGTATGATTTTAGGAAGCCTCTCTGCTAATGGGTGGGGTTGTGTTCTTGTCTTGCTCTCTGTTTGGCATGGGGCATCCAGCACTTGAGCTTGCTGGCCATTGGGTGGAGCTGGGTCTTAGCATTGAGATGGAGGTCTCTGGGAGAGCTCATGCTAATTGATATTATGTGGGACCGGGTTGTCTCTGGTGGGCCAACGTCCTGATCTTGCCTCTCCCACCTCAGAGGCACAGGCCTGACACTGGGCCAGAGCACCAAGACTCTGTCAGCCACATGGCTCAGAAAAAAGGGAGGAAAGAAGGAAGGAAGGAAAGGAAGGAAGAATGGAAGGAAGAAAGAATGAAAGAAAGGAAAAATACAATAAAATAGGTTATTAAAGTAAAAACTAAATTATTAAAAATAAAAAAATTAAAAAGTAATTTTAAAAAAAGAAAGAGGAGTGCAACCAAACTAGAAAACAAATCCACCAATGATAACAAGCGATAAAAACGATACTAAAAAAAAAAAAAATCCTGCCAACAGAACCCTAGGACAAATTGTAAAAGCAAAGGTATGCAGACAAAATCACACAAAGAAGCATACACATACACACTCAGAAAAAGAGAAGAAGGAAAAAATATATATATATAAAAGAAAAAAGGAAGAGAGCAACGAAATCAATAAATAAATCTACCAATGATAATAAACTCTAAATAATAAACTACAATAAACATAAAGCCAGAAAAAAGTTAGATGCAGAATGCAAACCCCAAGTCTACAGTTGCTGCCAAAGTCCACCACCTCAATTTTGGGGTGATTCGTCATCTATTCAGGTATTCCACAGATGAAGGGTATATCACATTGATTGTGGATATTTAATCCGCTGCTCCTGAGACTGTGGGGAGAAATTTCCCTTTCTCTTTGTTCTCACAGCTCCCGGGGTTCAGCTTTGGATTGGCCCCACCTCTGCTTGTAGGTCACCTGAGGGCGTTTGTTTCCACCCAGACAGGACAGGGTTAAAGGAGCAGCTCTGGCTCACTCAGGCCAGGGGAGGGAGGGGTACGGAGTGCAGAGCGAGCGTGCAGTGGAAGAGGCCAGCATGATGTTGCAACAGACTGAGGTGCACCGTGTGTTCTCCCGGGGAAGTTGTCCGTGGATCACGGGACCCTGACAGTGGTGGGCTGCAGAGGCTCCTGGGAGGGGAGGTGTGGATAGTGACCTGTGTTTGTGCACAGGCTTCTTGGTGGCTGCAGCAGCAGCCTTAGTGTCTCATGCCCGCCTCTGGGGTCCGTGCTTATAGCCGCAGCTTGCGCCCATCTCTGGAGCTCTTTTAGGTGGTGCTCTGAATCCCTTCTCCTTGTGCACCCAGAAACAATGGTCTCTTGCCTCTTAGGCAGGTCCAGACTTTTTCCCGGACTCCCGCCCACCTAGCTGTGGTGCACTAGACTCATTCAGGCTGTGTTCATGCAGCCAACCCCAGTCCTCTCCCTGGGATCTGACCTCCGAAACCTGAGCCTCAGCTCCCAGCCTCCACCCATCCTGGAGGGTGAGCAGACAAGCCTCTCAGGCTGGTGAGTGCTGGTCGGCACTCATCCAATTCACGGGAATCTCTCCGCTTTGCCCTCTGCATCCCCATTGCTGCGCTCTCCTCCATGGATCCAAAGCTTCCCCCCAGCCACCCCCTGTCTCTGCCAGTGAAGGGGCTTCCTAGTGTGTGGAAACTTTTCCTCCTTCACAGCTCCTTCCCAAAAGTGCAGGTCCTGTCCCTATTCTCTTGTCTCATTTTTTCTTTTTTCTTTTGCCCTACCCAGGTATGTGGGGAGTTTCTTGCCTTTTGGGAAGTCTGAGGTCTTCTGCCAGCATTCAGTAGGTGTTCTGTAGGAGTTGTTCCACATGTAGATGTATTTCTGATGTATTTGTGTGGAGGAGGTGATCTCCACGTCTTACTCCTCCGCCATCTTGAAGGTCTCCCCTCTACATTTCTTTTTATAAGTTAAAATATCTCATGACTATTTGAAGCTTATAGAAGAATTTTCAAAACTGTACTGAGATGGATAATGAAAAACTGTACATGCATTACAAGAGTGAGACTCTTTTACTAAGTATTTGTAGAAGCAGTCAACAATTTAAATCTGAATTAGAGCCCCTGTTCCAAAGGAAAATATATGGAAACTCTGAAACTGGACTCTGAACTGTTCATATTCAATGTTAAATGAAATTAAATTAAATGGTAAATTCCCAGACAACATTGGAGTGGAAAAGAATGTTTTATAAAAAGAAAAAAATTCCAGCTACCTTTTGGCATCATCCTGTTTACAAGGGCCAGATATTAAGACAGTTAACTCTTAGGTAGAGGTAACATGAAATTTAAAATCTGTGGGAACTTCAATTACATAATTACCTCTTTCTTTAGCATGGTCCTGAGGAAATTTGTCCATCTCTTCATATTTCAGCTGCCCATCTTCTCTTATTTACTCTTTCTGTTCTTCATTTTTCTCTTATAAATCCAAGTTTCTCTTTGGTCTGAAAGCCATCCTTTAGATAGTAGAGGCAGGCTTTAAACAAATCCTCTCAGCTTTCAATCTTCAGTAAGTGTTTTTATTTCATTCTTGTTTGTGAAGGCTATTTTTGCTGCATATAAAACTCTGGGTTGACAATTGTTTTTCCTTTCAGCACTTTAAAGAAGTCATTTCATTGTCTTCTGGCTTCTATTATTTCTGATAAGAAGGCAGTGATAATTTCTACTTTTGTTCCCCTGTATAGAAAGTGACTTTTTTTCTTTCTGGCTGCTTTCAAGATTTTCTCTTTATCTTTGGTTTTTAGTAGTTCGGCTGTGATGTGCCTTGGAGTGATTTTCTTTATATTTATCCTGTATGGATTCATTGAAATTTTTATATCTGTAAGTGAATGTTTTTCTTCAAATGTGGGAAGTTTGAGGCCATTATTTTTCAATTTTTTGTCCCTATATTATTCTCTTTTTCTGGGACTCAATTACTCTCTTTCTAGCCTGCTTTATATTGTCTCATGGGTCGCTGAGGCTCTTTCTATTTATATTTTATTTTTTCAACAGACTATTTTAAGAGCAGTTTAAGATTCATTCAAAACTGAGCAGACGGTACAAAGGTTTCCCATATGCTCTCTGCTCCCATGCACTGTCTTCCAATTATCAATATCACCACCAAAGGGGTACATTTGTTGCAACTGATGAACCTCCACTGATACATCATAACCGTCCAAAGTCCATAGTTTACATTATGGCTCACTCTTGGTGTTATATGTTTGATGGGTTTGGACAAAGGTATAATGACATGTATCCACAATTATAGTATCATACAAAGTAGTTTCACTGCCTAAAACAATCCTCTGTGCTCTCCCTATTTATTCCTCATCCATCCTAACCCCTGGCAACAACTGACCTTCTTACTGCCTCCATAGTTTTGCCTTTTCCAGAACATCATGTAGTTGGAATCATACAATATGGAGCCTTTTCTGATTGGTTTCTTTCATTTAGTAATATGCATTTAAGTTTCCTCCATGTCTTTTCATGGCTTGCTACCTAATTTTTTAGGTTGCTGAATAGTATTCCCTTGTCTGGATGTATCACGGTTTATTTATCCATTCACGTAATAAAGGACAACTTGGTTACTTCCAAGCTTTGGCAATTATGAATAAAGATGGCTATAAACATCCATGTGTAGGGTTTTTTGTGAAGATAAGTTTTCAACAACTTTGGGTATGATTGCTGGATCATATGGTAACAAGAGGTTTCATTTTGTAAGAAACCACCAGACTGTTGTCCAAAGTGGCTGTACCATTCTGCATACCTACCAGCAATGAATGAGGGCTCCTGTGGCTTCACATCCTTGCCAGTGTTTGGTGTTGTCAGTGTTCCAGATTTTGGCCATTCTAATAGGTGTAGTGATACCTCATTTTTTAAATGTTTATTTTTCTTTGATGATTTTTCTCTCTAGTCTTCAGATTAGATAATTTCTGTTGATTTGTGTCTAATTTCACTGACTTTTTTTCTGCTGACTGTGACCAGCTGTTAAACCTGTCAGTTTTTATTGCAATTACTGTACTTTTTAGTTCTAGAATTTTCATTTGATTGTATTTATAGTCTCCACTTCTCTGCTGAGACTTCCTATTTGATCACTCAATTGAAAACAAATTTTTCTTTGATTTTTTTAACATAACATTCCTTTAATTATTTGTATTCTTTGATTCTTTTAACATAACAATCCTTTAATTATTTGTATCCTGGTGATTTTTGACTAACTGTTAGACATTGTGGATAACACACTGTGGAGATTCTAGGTTCTGTAACCTTCCTCTGAAGAGCCTTGATTCTTATTTAAACGGGCAGTTCATTTACTGGCTGATCACTTTAATTTGAGTAATCTTAGTGTTTTGTATTGTTGGTGTAGATCTGTGGAAAGCCCAAGGTGTTTTCCAAGTACTCACTCTGCAAACTGTACCTTCCATACAAATACTTTTGAGGTTTGTTTTTACACTTTATTAGAGTGAGTCTAGAGTAGGTATCTCTCTAGGGCATATCCCTTATTCCCAAGATGTGGACTTTGTGGTGTGTCATCTGGATGTCAGGAGTTTTGATGTGGTGTTAATAAATCTCTCCTCTCTGGCAGGACCAGGGCTCTGACATCCCCTGCCATTGCTCTTCCCCAAGCACTGTTCAACTTCTAGTATCTTGGTTCTACTTTAAACTCCACTGCAGCTTATATCTAAAGGCTCATGTTGCCTCACCCTGCACGTGTACAGTCCAGCTCTCAGGCATGGATTTTCAGGAGATCCCTACATAAGTTTCTGGGGTCCCTTCTCTGCACTGCTCTCTCCTCCACAGTTTCTAACGGTGTCTACCAATCTGAACACTGATATCTGCTTCCTTAGCTCAACAGGACACCATGCTCTGCTCAGACTCCAGGTATCTGTACCATGGTCAGGAAGTTGTCTCCAGGTAGAAGGCTGGGGGCATTGTGCAGCTCACCTCATATGTTTCCCTTCTCTCACAGATCACAGACTTAATATTGCTTGTTAGCCAATGCCTGAATTCAGCTGCCTCATTTATTTTGTCCAGTTTTAGAATTTTGGCAGGCTAGTCCAGTATCAGGCATCCCAAGAAGGTTGGAAATAGAAGTTCAAGAGTCATCTCTTAATTTCTATACTACCTAAAAAATCACATTCCCACATTGGGCAGAAACACAGGCACCATGACACTTGCTATGAGATGTCATTAAATAATCTCCACCCCATTTGTAAAAACTCAAGTAAAGATTCCTATTAAATCATTTCAAACTGAAAATCACATAGACCATGCCTAGCAGAGTACCTAGCACAAACGTGGTCTTTTATGCATTATTAAATTGTTTGCTGGATAGAGTAGAAAGAAAGTGGAAGAACTCAATTCTTAGAGTTATGACTTATCTACCAATTGGTTCTATGATCTTGGGCGTACAACTATATTTAACATGTCTTTGTTTGGAATCACTGGAGAAACCTCATTAAAACTAAGGAAATCTAGGAGTAAATTTATATGTCTAATTTGTCTTGATTATATCCTCTGAAAGATACTTTCTGAGATCAAACAATGTTGTGGTTTTGTTACAGAATTAAACAGGTTTTAAATTTGGCAACTGGGATGATAACTTTGGAGGGCTTTCCTAGTTTCAGAAGGAGATTTACTCTCATAATTACATTGAATTCATCTAGAAAGAAAAAAACCAATGATAGAAGAAAAATCTGGGTAACAAATGGCAGTTTGGTAGTATCAAGGATGTGGGAAGAATTCTTTCAATTAGGAAAATGATATAAATACATACTTATATGCATAACGTCAAGTGAGTGACATTTCTAGAGAACAGTGTTAAAGTCTCAATGGACCAAAATGGTATACTGATGCAATATAATTATACCTTTGGATGAAACATCAAGGATGCAAAGTAGGTGGGAGAGAGATGTAAGAGGGAGGAGATATGGAGATATATGTATGCGTATAGCTGATTCACTTTGTTATAAAGCAGAAACTAACACACCATTGTAAAGCAATTATACTCCAATAAAGATGTGAAAAAAAAAAAAGGATTCAAAGTAGGCTACCACACAAGATGAAATGCCATTATCTAAAAGAGACCCAGCAGATTAAAAGGGAATGCTTACCAACCTGGCTGAGTGTTCCCTCAGTGCAAAGCCTTAAGCCTGACACCTGCTCTGCTCAGTCTTTGACCTGGTGCCTCCAGTTGACTTTTCCAGAATAATCTTCTCTCATAGAGAGAGTAAAGTAGGAGGAAAATTAGTACATCAGATCCCATATCACTTTTTTCCTCTTTCCCCATTCCTTCTTTAGTTATGATTCCTGTTTTTATCTGGAAAAAATACAGTCCCCTTGTTTTGTTCCTCAGTCATCACTACAAATTATCCTGCCCCACAAGTATTGTATGCTTCAGTGCTCAAAATTTAAAATATCTTGGGTACTGAGAAGGCTAAAGTGGGCATTTGTATTGGAGCCCTGACCTCTGGTATTTCTGCTGAATAAACTATTCCTTCATGCTTGAAGATGGATGTACATTATAGATTTCACCCGAGAAATTTCTGGAACTGGGCCTGGTACTGCCTGCATGGCTGTTCTCGACTAATGCAGAAATGGGATATGGGGTGTCTATGCCTACAAATATCTTGCAAAGAAATAAAGGAGCAAATGATAATGTTAAAGTGGACCAACTCAATAAAGACTGGGCATTACATAAGTTCTGAATGTTACATATTACTTTCTGTTGAGCATTTTCTCATCATTATTGTTGACTGGAAAAAAAATACACAACCTAAAAGTTGAGAGTTATGTTTCATTCTGCGGACAAAACTGAGGACTTAAGCCTGGGACACACAGCATCTCAGATAACTCTGAAAGACTGCTCCGAAGAGGCCAAGGGAGAGCCAGGATATATAGAAGTTTTGCAACAAAGATCAGGTAGTTGGAACATCAGAAGATTACTGTTAATTAAAAAAACCCAGATATCTCAAGTTAAGGAATTTAGTGCTTTTCTATGTATGGGCAGATGCAAGAGTCTGGGCTCACCAAAATCATTCCTTTGATATGCACCTCAGCTATATGGGGCCAGTATCCTGTGCTTTTTCATCCTGAGTCTCCTCAGGGTGCACTGTGGGGGATGGCTGTAGCAGTTGACTGCTAGATGGGGGGCATCGTGTTTCTATCCTGAGTTCCCTCAGGGCTCACCATTGGGGTGGCTGTATGTGATGGCTTGATGGCTGCAACATCCTTTGTGTACTGATATGGCAGGCAATATTTTTCATTTACATTATATACGTAAGGCTTCCTGCATTCACTGTCATAGTATAATGGGACAGGCTACAAGGATAAGGCCCTTCCTCACTTTCTGTGTCCATTTCTCTGGCATGGGTCATTGCCAGTAAATGTTCAAGCCTATTGTTTTTAAGCAGTGAGAAAATATAATGTTCCATATTATGAATTTCCATGTAGCCCAAAGTCCTTAATTTCTCTATCCTTCTGAGGCTACCCTTTTATTTAATAACCATTCTATATATTGTGGGAAGTCCAACACATTCTCTGATTCCTCTGCAGATTCTGGAGTTGAGACTTAGTTTTTCCTAGTTTCCTTCCTCCAAACTCTTGCTTCTGACTTTTCTTGATTTCTTCTCTCCCTCGGCCATGGCTCATACATGCTGCTCCAGGCCATTCTAGTTGCTTTTCTTCAAAATGTGGACTCACCACTCTCTTCTTCATGATGATGCTTTTGTGAATAGCAGGGTTTCATTACATTTTATTGTTTTGTAAGCATAATACAGAGGAATTCTAGCACAAGACGGAGCCATTTAAAGTTGAACACCAGGGCAGCACTACTGCTAAAGTTACCTGAAATCTCTACCTGGAAGAATCCTTATCGGCAGCCTTCTCACTCTGCATTTCTGAGACCTGCTCTCTAGACTCTAAGAAAGCTTTTTATTTTCAATACCTCTTTAATGGTCTGACACTCCTCAGCCCTGCAGTGGTGGGAGGAACCCACTCCAAAATTCCTGAAACTTTGTGATGTGGAGAAATTTGGCTCTCCCTTAGGTTCACCCTCTCCATCCAGATTCTCCTGGGGTCCTTAAGAAAGCCCATTAGATGCTTTCCCAAACAAAAGAGCAGTTTTCTCTTCCAGAGGAACTCTGTTGCTCTCCTAGAGCAACCAATGAAAATAGCTATCAGCTTAAAAGAATTTCTTTAAGTTATAGTGAACATTTCTCTGAAAATAAATTTGCATAATATTTTGAATAAAGTGATTTGATGGGAGATTTAATAAAGTGATAGATAAGGATGGATGGCCCAGTTGTCAAGGAAGGCGATTCTAACTGAGGCAAGAAAAGTCATAGGAGAAGAGAAAGATTTTGTGATTCCTTTCTTTCCTTCAGTGACCTCAGTAATGTGTGGAAGAGGATGGGTTAGACAGGCAGCAACAGTTGTCTACCAGTGTGCAGCTTCTCAGCCCAGAAGATAAAGTGATCTCAAAGTTGTCACTGTGGAATCAGTGTCTACAAAGCAAAGATGAAGCTTCATCTGAGGCTAGGGAGGATAAGAAGGAATTTCTGGTGACTTTTCATATCCAGGAATGCAGTTGAGGCCTAGGGAGCTGAAAGGCTGCTCTCAGAGGTAAGCACACTCCCAGTGTCACCTTAGGACTCCACTCAGGACAATGATGGCCCTGGGGGTGGGCAGGGGAGTAGGTTTTGCAGGCTGAGGTTTGGCTGCAGGTCATCTACATCTTCAATGTTATTTAGTAAAAATACTAAATTCAGTTTATTACAACGATTTACATAACTGTGAAGAGTACTCTGTACTTTAGGGATCCTGGGAATGTTGGGAAAGGGAAATATATCCCACTGCAATATTCTATTAAATAACTTACCTTCAGAAACTTATGAAAATTTGCAATGATGCTTACACAAAACATATAACTGTTAGAAATATAAAAAGAATGTATGTATACACTTTTAGGTATAGTCTCCTAATAAATTTAAACATTGCCTTAATAACGATGTGTTTTGTATACACTGCCTGGTTTAAAAGTAGATATGAAATAGAATGTAACAGTAAAAGGTTTGTAAAAAGCCTTTTGGAATCAGAGTAGAAAAACTTTTGTCTTAGTGAAGATAGGCTGTTCAATAACAGTAAAGTCATATGCATGGTTCTTGTTTTGAGTTGACTTTCTCCCATTTCTCACATCACTGATAAAAAAACTTTCTACTTACAGCTTCACTTTTGTATATATTGTCAGCTGAGTTACTTTTCTGTGTATTTCTACAATGTGATAAATATTTTTTTAGATTTAAAAAAAGCCAAGCAAAGCTCAAACTTTTCAAAAAGTCCACTCATAACGCATATTTAGTCTAGTTGCCTTTTCTATAACATATCACAATGTAACCTGGTATTTGAATATTGTTTTTTCAGCTGGTTGGTGTTACATAGTGGCAAAAAAAAAAATAGGCAAAGAGACATACACCAGATGTTTACAGTGATTATCCTTGGTGGTGCATTGCCAGTGATTTTTCTTTGTTCCATTGTCTTTTGTTTTTGTTTTCCAAGTTTTGCACATTGACCATTGACTAAGGTTCAAGTGTAGAAAATAAAGCCATAAAAATACTAGAAGAAAACACTAGTGAGTATTTTTATAACCTTTTGTTTGGGAAGGCCTTTCTAAGTATGACAGTGAAGTCAGAAACCATAAATGGAAAAACTCACACATTAAACTTCATGTATAATATTAATTCAATATGCTAAGTGATCCAATAAAGTCAACATAACTAATAACTGTTGTGGAAATATTTGCAAGATATATGACAAAAATTGACATAATTCATAAATAGCTACTATACAGCAACAAATAAGATGAACAACCCAAAAGAAAAATGCCAAAGGACAGGAACAGGCATTTAGCAAAGAAATGTAAATGACTTAAACACAATGAAAAGATAATATGCCCTCACTGATAAAAAAAATAAATGTAAAATGAAACTCCAAGATAGTACTTTTCATCTTTCAAATTGAAAAATACTTAAAATAATGAAAATGCTTTGTGTTGACAAAATGTGTAGCATGAGACACTCTTAACACCACTATTGGTAGAGTATAAATTGGTTCGATTTTCATAGGTAATACTTTGACATAAAAATTACAGTGTTCTTAACCTTTGACTCAGCAATTCTATGTTTATGAATTTATCCTATGGTGAAAGTTTAGTAAATGTGCCATGAGAGCTATTAGTGCTGGCCAGTGCCTCTGCTCTTCTTTCCTTCCTGTTATGTGCCTGGACTTGCATATAGATAGAGCCATGTGGCTAGTTATTCCAATGGAATATGAATGGAAGTGATGTAGGTCACCTCCAGGCTAAAGTGACGGTAAGGGGATGTGTGAGCCTTCTCGATGGTCTCTTGATTTCCCCAACCACGGGCAGAATGCAGAGAAGGGAAAGGATCAACAGAAGACTGGAGTCATAAGATGAAGGAGCTTGAGTTCTTGAATGCCTGTGTGGAACAGAGCCCATCACCACCATTGTTCACCAACCTGTATTAGGCTGTGATGTGAACAAGCAATACATTATTTTGACTTAAAAAAGCTGATACATAATGATCAAGGGATCGATCCAAGAAGAAGATATGACAATTTTAAATATTTATGCACCCAACGTAGGAGCACCTCAATAAATAAGGCAAATACTAACAGCCATAAAAAGGGAAATTGACAGTAACACAATCGTAGTAGGGGACGTTAACACCCCACTTTCACCAATGGACAGATCATCAAAAGTGAAAATAAATAAGGAAACACAAGCTTTAAATGATATATTAAATAAGATGGACTTAATTGATATTTATAGGACATTCCATCTAAAAACAACAGAATACACATTCTTGTCAAGTGCTCATGGAACATTCTCCAGGATAGATCATATCTTGGGTCACAAATCAAGCCTTAGTAAATTTAAGAAAATTGAAATCATATCAAGTATCTTTTCTGACCACAATGCTATGAGATTAGATATCAATTAAAGGAAAAAAATCTGTAAAAAATACAAACACATGGAGGCTAAAAAATACACTACTAAATAACCAAGAGATCACTAAAGAAATCAAAAAGGAAATCAAAAAATACCTAGAAACAAATGACAAAGAAAACACGACAACCCAAAGCCTATGGGATGCAGCAAAAGCAGTTCTAAGAGGGAAGTTTATAGCAATACAATCCTACCTGAAGAAACATCTCAAATAAACAACCTAACATTACACCTAAAGCAATTAGAGAAAGAAAAACAAAAAAAACCCCAAAGTTAGCAGAAGGAAAGAAATCATAAAGATCAGATCAGAAATAAATGAAAAAGAAATGAAGGAAATAATAGCAAAGATCAATAAAACTAAAAGCTGGTTCTTTGAGAAGATAAACAAAATTGATAAACCATTAGCCAGACTCATCAAGAAAAAAAGGGATAAGACTCAAATCAATAGAATTAGAAATGAAAAAGGAGAAGTAACAACTGACATGGCAGAAATACAAAGGATCATCAGAGATTACTACAAGCATCTAGATGCCAATAAAATGGACAACCTGGAAGAAATGGACAAACTCTTAGAAATGCACAACCTTCCGAGACTGAACCAGGAAGAAATAGAAAATATGAACAGACCAATCACAAGCACTGAAATTGAGACTATGATTAAAAATCTTCCAACAAACAAAAGCCCAGGACCAGATGGCTTCACAGGCGAATTCTATCAAACATTTAGAGAAGAGCTAACACCTATCCTTCTCAAACTCTTCCAAAATATAGCAGAGGGAGGAACACTCCCAAACTCATTCTACGAGGCCACCATCACCCTGACACCAAAACCAGACAATGATGTCACAAAGAAAGAAAACTACAGGCCAATATCACTGATGAACATAGATGCAAAAACCCTCAGCAAAATACTAGCAAACAGAATCCAACAGCACATTAAAAAGATCATACACCATGATCAAGTGGGCTTTATCCCAGGAATACAAGGATTCTTCAATATACGCAAATCAATCAGTATGATACACTATATTAACAAATTGAAGGAGAAAAACCATATGATCATCTCAATAGATGCAGTGAAAGCTTTCAACAAAATTCAACCCCCATTTATGATAAAAACCCTGCAGAAAGTAGGCATAGAGGGATCTTTCCTCAACATAATAAAGGTCATGTATGACAAACCCACAACCAACATCATCATCAGTGGTGAAAACTGAAACCATTTCCACTAAGATCAGGAGCAAGACAAGGTTGCCCACTCTCACCACTACTATTCAACATAGTTTTGGAAGTTTTAGCCACAGCAATCACAGAAGAAAAAGAAATAAAAAGAATACAAATCAGAAAAGAAGAAGTAAAGCTGTCATTGTTTGCAGATGACATGAAACTATACATAGAGAATCCTAAAGATACTACCAGAAAACTACTAGAGCTAATCAATGAATTTGGTAAAGTAGCAGGATACAAAATTAATGCACAGAAATCTCTTGCTTTCCTATACACTAATGATGAAAAATCTGAAAGTGAAGTTAAGAAAACACTCCCATTTACCATTGCAACAAAATGAATAAAATACCTAGGAATAAACCTACCTAAGGAGACAAAAGACCTGTATGCAGAAAATTATAAGGCACTGATGAAAGAAATTAAAGATGATACAAATAGATGGAGAGATATACCATGTTCTTGGATTGGAAGAATCAACATTGTGAAAATGACTCTACTACCCAAAGCAATCTACAGATTCAATGCAATCCCTATTAAACTACCAGTGGCATTTTTCACACAGCTAGAAGAAAAAATTTCATAATTTGTATGGAAACATAAAAGACCCCGAATAGCCAAAGCAATCTTGAGAAAGAAAAACGGAGCTGGAGGAATCAGGCTCCCTGACTTCAGACTATACTACAAAGCTATAGTAATCAAGATGGTATGGTACTGGCACAAAAACAGAAAGATAGATCAATGGAACAGGATAGAAAGCCCAGAGATAAACCCACGCACATATGGCCACCTTATTTTTGATAAAGGAGTCAAGAATATACAGTGGAGAAAAGACAGCCTCTTCAGTAAGTGGTGCTGGGAAAACTGGACAGGTACATGTAAAAGTATGAAATTAGAACATTCCTTAATGCCATACACGAAAATAAACTCAAAATGGATTAAAGACCTAGATGTAAGGCCAGACACTATCACACTCTTAGAGGAAAAAATAGGAAGAACACTCTATGACATGGATCACAGCAAGATCCTTTCTGACCCACCTAGAGAAATGGAAATAAAAACAAAGATAAACAAATGGGACCTAATGAAACTTCAAAGCTTTTGCACAGCAAAGGAAGCCATACACAAGACGAAAAGACAACCCTCAGAATGGGAGAAAATATTTGCAAATGAAGCAACTGACAAAGGATTAATCTCCAAAATTTATAGGCAGCTCATGCAGCTCAATATCAAAAAAACAAACAAACAATCCAAAAATGGGCAGAAGACTTAAATAGACTTTTCTCCAAAGAATATATACAGATTGCCAACAAACACATGAAAGAATGCTCAACATCCTTAACCATTAGAGAAATGCAAATCAAAACTACAATGAGATATCATCTCACACTGGTCAGAATGGCCACCATCAAAATATCTACAAGCAGTCTTCCCTGGTGGCACAGTGGTTGAGAGTCTGCCTGCCAATGCAGGGGACACAGGTTCGTGCCCCAGTCCAGGAAGATCCCACATGCCGTGGAGCGGCTGGGCCTGTGAGCCATGGCCGCTGTGCCTGTGCGTCCGGAGCCTGTGCTCCACAATGGGAGAGGCCACCACAGTGAGAGGCCCATGTACCACAAAAATATATATATATATATATATATATATATATATATATACACATATATATATATATATGTGTATATATATGTCTACAAGCAATAAATGCTGGAGAGGGTGTGGAGAAAAGGGAACACTCTTGCACTATTGGTGGGATTGTAAATTGATACAGCCACTAAGGAGAACAGTATGGAGGTTCCTTAAAAAACTAAAAATAGAACTACCACATGACCCAGCAATCCCACTACTGGGCATATACCCTGAGAAAACCATAATTCAAAAAGAGACATGTAGCAAAATGTTCTTTGCCTCTCTATTTACAATAGCCAGGAGATGGAAGCAACCTAAATGTCCATCAACAGATGCATGGATGAAGAAGATGTGGCACATATATACAATGGAATATTACTCATCCATAAAAAGAAACGAAATTGAGTTATGTGTAATGAGGTGGTTGGACCTAGAGTCTGTCATACAGAGTGAAGTAAGTCAGAAAGAGAATAACAAATACCGTATGCTAACACATATATATGGAATCTGAGAAAAAAAGGAAATGGTCATGAAGAACCTAGTGGCAAGACTGCAATAAAGATACACACCTACTAGAGAATGGACTTGAGGATATGGGGAGTGGGAAGGGTAAGCTGTGACAAAGTGAGAGAGTGGCATGGACATATATACACTACCAAACGTAAAATAGATAGCTAGTGGGAAGCAGCCTCTAGCACAGGGAGATCAGCTCAGTGCTTTGTGACCACCTCGAGGGGTGGGATAGGGAGGGTGGGAGGGAGGGAGACGCAAGAGGGAAGAGGTATGGGAACATATGTGTATGTATAACTGATTCACTTTGTTATAAAGCAGAAACTAACACACCATTGTAAAGCAATTATACTCAAATAAAGATGTTTAAAAAAAAACTGATATGTTGAGGTTGATTGTTATATGGCTATCCTACCCAGGCTGATATACATGCAATTTAATTGTGTTGAAATATAGCCATTGCAGCATTAAATGTAATAGCCAGCAATTAAAAATAATCTAAATGTCTACTAATAAGCTAATTATAGAACATGTATAGCATAATCTCATTTTTTATGGAAATTATGTTGTATAGTTTTATAAGCAGAAAGAGATAGTTAAAAAGATATGTCAATCTGCTAATGATGATATTGCTGTAGAGTGGGACTGTAGGAGACATGTTTTCCTGCTAAGTATACTTTTAATTATTTGAATATTTTACAGAGCTTCTTATTATTTTATAATCACTGAGAAATAATATTCAATAAAAAATTATGAATGTAGTTAGAGACTTATGTTGCCTTGAATACTTCCTGGAATAGGAATATAACACAGCACAGCACAGCATAACATAACATAATGTAATAACATAACATAATATAACAGTAATATAATAATATAATATATAAATATATAAAATAAATGCAAATAGTTAATAATTCTTATATGTAGAAATGGGTTTTAGATAGCAGTAGTTGAAAGAAAACAAACAAAAAATGACATATGTCAAAAGGACAATAATGCTTATCTCCACTGGTGGAATGATAGGTAAATTTTGTTATTTTTGTTCTATGCTTTTCTGTGTTTTCCAAATGTTCTGCACTGAGTATGTAATACTTTTTTAATCTGGTGGAAATCTAAAGTGTAAATGTTGCAAATGTAAGCAGAAAATGAGAAACCTTTCAAATAAGACTACTCTTCCCTGTGTGCTGATCTGTCTTAAACCAGGAATGCATCTTCCAAAGATATAAAAGCATGAACTTGACCTTCAGCTGCCCTTGTTGTACAGTTACACTCTTCTAGCTCCCACCCACTAGAATAATCTTTTAGCCCAGAATGATAGATCAGAATCTCAAGTAAACAACAGACCTAGCTGGGTCTCCATTCAGGAAGAAGTGATTCTTTTAGGAATTCAGTAACCCTCTTTGCTTAATGGATCACCATAGTGTGGCTATTAAGGAGTAGAAGATAGCAGACTGTCTGATAATTGTTAGTATCTTGCTGGCAATTGCTCGCAAATTATGCCTGATCTGAAAGAGAGAAACCAGGTAAGGCAAATCACGAACAGAACTTAAAAACAAACGCTCATTTCCTGTGTTCATCAGAGTGTGACTAGTACAAAGGATGGTTCACCAAAGCCATTCCCTGAGAGAGCCATGGAGCTACCTCCAAGAGTGTGATGCTATCTGAGAACCCAGAGTTAAGAGCCTTGGGAGCAGAAGCAGTGTGAGCTATTTCTTGTCTCTTCTGAAGCAAGCATCATTCAGATGTGTGCTAAACACAAGCTGGTTACCATGCTAAAGGTGAAGATTCAAGTGTTTGAAGAACACCATGACTTAGACAAGTGAAAAAAAGCATTCCTTGGTAGAAAACAAAATGACGTGCAGGAAGTCCACGGCAACAAGGAAAAGGAGAATCAAAATCAGTGTTCAGGAGAGGGTGAAGGGAGAACTGTGACAACAAGGACAAGTTCTTCCCATAGAAGATGAGTCTGAGCATCCCTGATCTGTGTAGTCACCTTGAGGTGCTGAGGGTGATCAGAATGACTCCTTTCTCCTCAGCAGTATTGGTGAGAAGTGCCTAAAGATGGAGATAGAAGAAGCCTCTTCAAAACTGGTGTCCCCAGTCAGAAAACTGTGGTTCCTCTAGGTCAGTGACTTTTTTCTCCAATATTTAATTTTGAAAAATATCAAACGTAAAAAAGGTAAAAGAATTTTATAGTAAACTCTCTTACACCTGCCATCTAGGTCCTACCATTAACATTTTACTATGTTTGTTTTATCGTGTGTGTGTGTGTTTGTGTGTGTGTGTGTGTGTGTGTGTCCAACCTTCTATTCACCTAAAAAGTTTTGGATGCATTTCAAAGTAAGCTTCAAACATCAATATACTTTTAAAATACTTCAGCATATACATCATAAACTAGAATTGAATATTGCGTTATGTTTTTTCTTTTCAGGTAAAATTTACAAAGAATGAAATGCACAACTCTTAAGTATACTGTTCAACAAACTTTGAC
Source organism: Mesoplodon bidens (assembly GCF_964165515.1). Classification (NCBI taxonomy): domain Eukaryota; kingdom Metazoa; phylum Chordata; class Mammalia; order Artiodactyla; family Ziphiidae; genus Mesoplodon; species Mesoplodon bidens. The sequence continues at coordinate 116,035,563 of NC_138178.1, forward strand.
AACTGCATTCATCTCAGTAACTCAAATGCTTAGCAAGATACAGAACATTACCATCACCCCAGAAATTTCTCTCATACCCATTGCCAGTCAAACCACACCTCCTCTCTGCCAGAGGAAAGCATTGTTTTAATTTTTTCACCATAGAACAGTTCTGCTTGTTCTGGAACATCGAGTAATTGAAATCATACAGTGTGTACACTTGTATATAAGTCTTCTTTCTCTGAGCATGTTTTTGAGGTTCATCCTGTTGTTGCATGTATCAGTACCTCATCCCCTTTTATTGCCAAGTTATATTGCCATTGAATAAGTATTTGACAGTTTGTTGGTCCCCATTCTGCTATTGACAAATACCTGGGCTGTTTGCAGTTTTGGCTACTATGAATAAAGTTGCTGTAAACTTTCTTGTACAGGTCTTCCTGTGATCATAATACTTTCATTTTTCTTGGCTGAGTACTTGAGTGGAATTGCTGAGTGATAGACTAGGTATATGTTTAGTTTTAGAAGACACTGTCAGACCTTTTTACAAAGTGCTTGCACCATTTATACTCTCACAACTAGTGTGTAAGAATTCCAGTTGCTCTACATCCTCAGCAGCATTTAGTGTTGTCAGTCCTTTTTAATTTTACCTATTTTGGAGGGTGTGTAGTGATATTTCACTGTGAATTCTAATCTGCATTTCCTAGGTCAGTGGCTTTCAAACTTTGGTGTGCTTAAGACACATCTGGAATGCTTATTGAACTATGGACTCATGGGCTCCAACTAGGGCACTTTTGCTTGTATATTTTGTACTTGTATTTTTATTTGTTAAATCTGTCAAGCCAAGCCCCAACACAGTTTCAAATTCAGTACGTCTAGGGTAGGGCTGAGGTATCTGCCTCTTAACAAGCTCCCTGGAGATTCTGGTGAATGTACTTCATTGACCATTTCTGAGGAGCTGGCCCTCTGGGAGCTGCCAAACAGATGTTTGATATCTGATATCAGTGTGCATTCACTTCTCTATGGCAACTAGAACTGCTATAATTTCTTCCAATGGAAGTGTTTGGGCACTTTTCATGCTTAATAAAACATTTATTCTATTTACTAAAGTTTTAATCTAAAAAAATTGAGGATTCAGTGATGAATACATTGTTTCATGTAGAATAAGAAAATCTGGATGATCTGAACCAAATTCCAAAAGAAAGATTATTTGAGAAACTGCTCAAAAAGAGAAAAAATTCATATTTTGGGGTATCTATAATCAGGATATTATTCTCAAAAATTACCTTCTTGATCAGAGATGGAGAAAATAAGCAGTATAATTTTATTTTCATTAGTGGATTAATGTAATTGCCAGTTCTATGTTATACTAATACTGTTGTATGTGATCTAGTGAATGAAATATACACCTGAAATAGCCTAATGGCATTTGGAAGGAAAAATGTTAAAAATACATAAGCATTTTATCATTACTGCATTGGGTGCTAAGAGCGAGTGGGGGAAAAAAGAACAAAACTCCTGTTAACCTAAAGAGACAATAATAATGTGTTATACATAGGCCTTGGCCAAAGGATAGATGTGAATAATGAAAATAATAACTGTAATATTGAATTTATCTAGTGCCTTTTTATCAAGAGCTAAAAGGCTTTCATGAATAATAGCTCTAATAATCTTGCAACATCTCTGTAGTTAGGCAGGGAAGAAAATTATACCATATATATTTTTTTTTCCAGTGAAGAAATTAAGGGATAGAGCCATTTTTTTTCAGTTGGGGTATAGTTGTTTCACAATGTTGTATTAGTTTCTACTGTACAGTGGAGTTCCCTGTGTTACACAGCAGTTTCTCATTAGTTCTCTGTTTTATGCATATTAGTGTATATATTGCAATCCTAATCTCCCAATTCATCCCACCCCACACCTTTTCCCCCTTGGTGTCCATGTTTGTTCTCTACACCCGTGTCTCTATTTCTGCCTTGTAAACCAGTTCATCTGTATCATTTTTCTAGATATCACATATATGTGTTAATATACGATATTTGTTTTTCTCTTTCTGACTTACTTCTTTATCGATTCATCTGTCGATGGACATTTAGGTTGCTTCCATGTCCTCGCTATTGTAAATAGTGCTGCAATGAACATTGGGATGCATGTGTCTTTTTTTTTTTTTTTGCGGTACGCGGGCCTCTCACTGCCGTGGCCTCTCCCGTTGCGGAGCACAGGCTCCGGACGCGCAGGCTCAGCGGCCATGGCCCACGGGCCCAGCCGCTCCGCAGCATGTGGGATCTTCCCAGACCGGGGCACGAACCCGTATCCCCTGCATCGGCAGGCGGACTCTCAACCACTGCGCCACCAGGGAAGCCCCGCATGTGTCTTTTTGAATTATGATTTTCTCTGGGTATATGCCCAGTAGTGGGTTTGCTGGGTCATACGGTAATTCTATTTTTAGTTTTCTAAGGAACCTCCATACTGTTCTCCATAGTGGCTGTATCAATTTACATTCCCACCAACAGTGCAAGAGGGTTCCCTTTTCTCTGCATCCTCTCCAGTATTTATTGTTTGTAGATTTTCTGATGATGCCCATTCTAAGCTGTGTGAGGTGATAACTCATTGTAGTTTGGATTCACATTTCTCTAATAATTAGTGATGTTGAGCAGCCTTTCATGTGCCTCTTGGTCATCTGTATGTCTTCTTTGGAGAAATGTCTATTTAGGTCTTCTGCCCATTTTTTGATTGGGTTGTTTGTTTTTTTTGATATTGACCTTCATGAGCTGTTTGCATATTTTGGAGATTAATCCTTTGTCCATTCATTCATTTGCAAGTGATGTCTTTTCATCTTGTTTATAGTTTCCTTTGCTGCATAAAAGCTTTTAAGTTTCATAAGGTCCCATTTGTTTATTTTTGTTTTTATTTCCATTACTCTAGGAGGTGGGTCAAAAAGATCTTGCTGTGATTTATGTCAAAAAGTGTTCTTCCTATGTTTTCCTCTAAGTTTTATAGTGTCTGATCTTACATTTAGGTCTGTAATCCTTTTTGAGTTTATTTTTGTGTATGGTGTTAGGGAGTGTTCTAATTTCATTATTTTACATGTAGCTGTCCAGTTTTCCCAGCACCACTTATTGAAGAGACTGTCTTTTCTCCATTGTATATCCTTGCCTCCTTTGTCATAGATTAGTTGACCATAGGTGCATGGGTTTATCTTTGGGCTATTTATCCTGTTCCATTGATCTATATTTCTGTTTTTGTGCCAGTACCATATTGTCTTGATTACTGTAGCTTTGTAGTATAGTCTGAGGTCGTGGTGTCTGATTCCTCCAGCTCCATTTTTTTGTTTTTTTCCTCTCATGATTGCTTTGGCTCTTCAGGGTCTTTTGTATCTCCATACAAATTTTAAGATTTTTTGCTCTAGTTCTGTGAAAAATGCCATTGGTAATTTAATAGGGATTGCATTGCTTTCAGTAGTATAGTCATTTTCACAATATTGATTCTTCCAATCCAAGAACATGGTATATCTGTCCATCTCTTTGTGTCATCTTTGATTTCTTTCATCAGTGTCTTAATTTTTTGGAGTACACGTCTTTTACCTCCTTAGGTAGTTTTATTCCTAGGTATTTTATTCTTTTTGTTGCAGTGGTGAATGGGATTGTTTCCTTAATTTCTCTTTCTGATCTTTCATTGTTAGTAGAGTATAGGAATGCAAGAGATTTCTGGGTACTAATTTTGTATCCTGCAACCAAATTACCAAATTCATTGATTAGCTCCAGTAGTTTTCTGGTAGCATCTTTAGGGTTTTCTGTGTATAGTATCATGTCATCTGAAGTGATAGTTTTACTTCTTTTTCAATCTTTATTCCTTTTATTTCTTTTTCTTTTCTGATTGCTATGGCTAGGACTTCCAAAACTATGTTGAATAATAGTGGTGAGAGTGGACATCCTTGTCTTGTTCCTGATCTTAGAGGAAATGCTTTCAGTTTTTCACCATTGAGAATGATGTTTGCTGTGGGTTTGTCATATATGGCCTTTATTATGATGAGGAAGTTTCCCTCTATGCCCACTTTCTGGAGAGTTCTTATCATAATTGGATGTTGAATTTTGTCAAAAGATTTTTCTGCACCTTTTGAGATGATCATATGGTTTTTATTCCTGAGTTTGTTAATATGGTGTATCACATTGATTGATTTGTATATATTGAAGAATCCTTGCATCCCTTGGATAAATCCCACTTGATCATGGTGTATGATCCTTTAAATGTGTTGTTGGATTCTGTTTGCTAGTATTTTGTTGAGGAATTTTGCATCTATATTCATCAGTGATGTTGGTCTGTAATTTTCTTTATTTTTTTGTTATATCTTTGTCTGGTTTTGGTATCAGGGTGATGGTGGCCTCATAGAATGAGTTTGGGAGTGTTCTTTCCTCTGCAATTTTTTGGAAGAATTTGAGAATGATGGGTGTTAGCTCTTCTCTGAATGTTTGATAGAATTTACCTGTGAAGCCATTTGCTCCTGGACTTTTGTTTGTTGGAAGATTTTTAGTCACAATTTCAATTTCATTACTTGTGATTGGCCTGTTCATATTTTCTATTTCTTCCTGGTTCAATCTTGGAAGGTTATACCTTTCTGAGAATTTGTCCATTTCTTCCAGGTTGTCCATTTTATTGGCATAGTGTTGCTTGTAGTAGTCTCTTATGATGCTTTGTATTTCTGCAGTGTCCGTTATAACTCTCCTTTTTTAATTCTAATTTTATTGATTTGAGTCCTTTCCCTCTTTTTCTTGATGGGTCTGGCTAAACGTTTATGAATTTTGTTTATCTTCTCAAAGAAGCAGCTTTTAGTTTTATTGATCTTTGCTATTGTTTTCTCTATTTCTGTTATTTCTACTCTGATCTTTGTGATTATTTTCCTTCTGCTAACTTTGGGCTTTTGTTGTTGTTGTTCTTCTTCTTTCTCTAGTTCCTTTAGATATAAGGTTAGATTGTTTATTTGAGATTTTTCTTGTTTCTTGAGGTAGGATTGTATTGCTGTAAACTTCCCTGTTAGAACTGCTTTTGCTGCATCCTGTAGGTTTTGGGTTGTCGTGTTTTCTTTGTCATTTGTCTCTAGGTATTTTTAAATTTTCTCTTTGATTTCTTCAGTGATCTCTTCGTTATTTAGTAGCATATTGTTTAGCCTCCATATGTTTGTGTTTTTTACAGTTATTTTCCTGTAAGTGATTTCTAATCTCATAGCGTTGTGGTCAGAAAAGATGCTTGATACGATTTCAATTTTCTTAAATTTACCAAGGCTTGATTTGTGACCCAAGATGTGATATATCCTGGAGAATGTTCCATGTGCACTTGAGAAGAAAGTGTAATTTGCTGTTTTCAGATGGAATGTCCTATAAATATCAATTAAATCTATCTGGTTTGTTGTGTCATTTAAAGCTTGTTTTTCTTTATTGATTTTCTGTCTGGATGATCTGTCCATTGGCATAAGTGAGGTGTTAAAGTCCCCTACTATTTTTGTGTTACTGTCAATTGCCTCTTTTATAGCTGTTAGTATTTGCCTTATGTATTGAGGTGCTCCTATGTTGGGTGCACATATATTTATAATTGTTATATCTTCTTCTTTGATTGATCCCTTGATCATTATGTAGTGTCCTTCCTTGTCTCTTGTAACATTCTTTATGTTAAAGTCTCTTTTATCGGATATGAGTATTGTTACTCCAGCTTTCTTTTGATTTCCATTTGCATGGAATATCTTTTTCCATCTCCTCACTTTCAGTCTGTATGTGTCCCTAGGTCTGAAGTGGGTCTCTTGTAGACAACATATATATGGGTCTTGTTTTTGTAGCCATTCAGCCAGTCTGTGTCTTTTGGTTGCAGCATTTAATCCATTCACATTCAAGGTAATTAACCATATGTATGTTCCTGTTACCATTTGCTTAATTGTTTTGGGTTTGTTTTTGTAGGTCCTTTTCTTCTCTTGTATTTCCCACTAGAGAAGTTCCTTTAGCATTTGTTGTAGAGCTGGTTTGGTGGTGCTGAATCCTCTTAGCTTTTGCTTGTCTGTAAAACTTTTGATTTCTCCATTGAATCTGAATGAGATCCTTGCTGGGTAGAGTAATCTTGGTTGAGATTTTTCCCTTTCATCACTTTAAATATATCCTGCCATTCCCTTCTGGCCTGCAGAGTTTCTGCTGAAAAATCTGCTGATAACCTTATGGGGATTACCTTGTATACTATTTGTTGCTTTTCCCTTGCTCCTTTTTAATATTTTTTATTTGTATTTAATTTTTGATAGTTTGATTATTATGTGTCTTGGCGTGTTTCTTCTTGGGTTTATCTTGTATGGGACACCCTGTGCTTCCTGGACTTGATTGACTATTTCCTTTCCCACGTTAGGGAAGTTTTTGACTATAATCTCTTCAAATACTTTCTCAGACCCTTTCTCTTTCTCTTCATCTGCTGATACCCCTATAATTGGAATGTTTATGTGTTTAATGCTGTCCCAGTGGTCTCTGAGACTGTCAGTTCTTTTCATTCTTTTTCTTTATTCTGCTCTGTGGCAGTTATTTCCAGCATCCTATCTCCCAGCTCACTTATCCATTCTTCTGCCTCAGTTATTCTGCTATTGATTTCTTCTAGAGTATTTTTAGTTTCAGTTATTGTGTTGTTCATCTCTGTTTGCTCTTTAGTTCTTCTAAGTCCTTGTTAAACGTTTCTTGTATTTTCTCCGTTCTATTTCCGAGATTTTGGATCATCTTTACTATCATTACTCTGAATTCTTTTTCCGGTAGACTGCCTATTTCCTCTTCATTTGTTTGGTCTGGTGGGTTTTTACTTTGCTCCTTCATCTGCTGCGTATTTCTCTGTCTTCTCATTTTGTTTAACTTACTGTGTTTTTTTTTTTTTTTTTTTTGCGGTATGCGGGCCTCTCACTGTTGTGGCCTCTCCCGTTGCGGAGCACAGGCTCCGGATGCACAGGCTCAGCGGCCATGGCTCACGGGCCCAGCCGCTCCGCGGCATATGGGATCCTCCCGGACCGGGGCACGAACCCGTATCCCCTGCATCGGCAGGCGGACTCTCAACCACTGCGCCACCAGGGAGGCCCAACTTACTGTGTTTTTTATCTCCTTTCTGTGGGCTTCAGGGTTGTAGTTCCTCTTACTTCTCGTGTCTGCCCCCAGTGGGTGATGTTGGTCCAGTGGCTTGTGTAGGCGTCATGGTGGAGGGGACTGGTGACTGTGTCTGGTGGTGTGTTTTGGGGTGTCTGGGAGTCAGCATGACTTTAGGCAGCCTGTCTGCTAATGGGTGGGGTTGTGTTCCTGTCTTGCTATTTGTTTGGTGTGAGGCATCCAGCACTGCAGCTTGCTGGCTGTTGGGTGGGTCCAGGTCTTAGTGTTGAAATGGGGACTTTTGGGAGAACTCTCACCAATTAATATTCCATGTGGTTAGGAGTTCTCTGGTGGTCCAACATCCTGGACTCAGCTCTCCCACCTCAGAGGCACAGGCCCGACCCCTGGCCAGAGCACCAAGACCCCACAAGGCTCACAGCATGGAGGAGAAGGAAGAAAAAAGAAAAAGAAAAAGCAAACAGATAAACAAAACCCCAAGAAAAATGGTAAACGCAAAACTAAACAGACAAAGAAACACACACACAATAACAAAAAAGAAAATAAAAAAGAGAGAAAACAAAAAAGAAGAGAGCAACCAAAGCAATAAACAAACACAAAAATGAAAACAGACACTAAAAACTCCAAAGTCCACAGTTGCCCCCAATATCCATAGCCTCATTGTGGGAACATTCTTTATCTATTCAGATATTCCACAGATGCAGTGTTTACCAAGCCAATTGCGGGGATTTGACCACTGCTCCTGCAGCTGCACCAAGAGAATTCCCTTCCTCTTCTTTGGTCGCACTGCCCCTGGACCTCAGCTTTGGTTTTGGCCCCACCTCTGCATGTAGGCCACCCTCTGGCGTCTTTTCCCTGCCCAGACAAGAGGGGGCAAAATCCAGGGATAGAGCCTTTAATGCAAGGATAGGCATAAAGACAGAACCAAAGACAAGAATAGAACTAAGGATGGCCCCGGGCTCATAACTTTGTCTACTATGTTCCAGTTCCCAAGGCCTGCTTGGTAGATTCATTCATTCCCACAATACATCTTGGGTTGCAAAACATGTACCATGTTGAACACACAGATGGGGCTTCTTTTTTTTTCAATTTTTATTTTATATTGGAGTATAGTTGATTTACAATGTTGTGTTAGTTTCGGGTGTAAAGCATAGTGATTCAGTTATGTATATACATATACCTATTCTTTTTCTAATTCTTTTCCCATTTAGATTATTATAGAATATTGAGCAGAGTTCCTTGTGCTATACAGTAGATCCTTGTTGGTTATCTATTTTAAATACAGTAGTGTGTATATATCAATCCCAAATTCCCAATTTATAGATGGGATTCTTAGATTTAACTGGACATAAGAAAACAATAACACTGGTCTGCATTTGAAGAATGTTGACAGGCAGATTGCTTCTCTTGAATTATCTAGTTAATTTTCTTTTTCTTTAAATAAACTCTGAGTAAAGAGTAAGGAGAGTAAAGCAAAAGCAATCTCATTTTAGTTCTCAGAGTTTACAGATAAGTATCTTAATTGAACACAAAGCTCAAACTCCCCATTTCTGCCTTGAGGGATTTCTTCCCCTTCCTCCAACAATGAATGTGTGTCTGTCTCCTTAAGGATTTGTCTGGCCTGGTGGGTAAGCAGGCCACTGAAGGATGCAAGTCATCACAGCTGCCTTTGCAAAGGCACTCAGCCTGCTTCTTGAAGCTTCTTCAACTCTCAGACACCTGCGGCTCTGGATTGGTTATACCTAGACATTTCAAGAAGATACACCAAGGGCTTCCCTGGTGGCACAGTGGTTGAGAGTCTGCCTGCCGATGCAGGGGATACAGGTTTGTGCCCCGGTCTGGGAAGATCCCACATGCTGCGGAGCGGCTGGGCCCATGAGCCATGGCCATTGAGCCTGTGTGTCCGGAGCCTGTGCTCCGCAATGGGAGAGGCCACAACGAGAGGCCCACATACCGCAAAAAAAAAAAAAAAAGAAGATACACCAAGAAGAATTCTCCCTAGATCTCTGAGAAGAGAAACCCCTTTAGGTGTTCGGTTTGTCAAGACATCATTTTACAGATATGCTGTATTTATAGGCATCTGTGGAAATGTTTGTCATGATTATGAAAATTCCATTTGGCAGGTGGGGAAGTGTGTGCAGTTTAAAGATGAACATCTCTCCTGTTTGAAAACCTTGACAGCACCTCTTTTTCCAATAGGAATCTCTAGCTCTTTTTTTTCTACCTCACCTCCATGATTTTTGCTACCTTGACTATTCTTTCCTTTTCTTGCATCAGATTTAATTTAGCCAGTTTTCCAACCAAATTTAGGAAGTATCATGTTAGCTCTGGGCCATGCAATTTCCTTTCCTAGGTAGAAACAGGAACATTGGTTCTCCATCTTCATTATAAAGCCTTTTGGGGCTCTTCCTTTTATTCTATGCTTAAATCATCTTTGTTGCTCAACATTGAACCTCTCCCAGGTCCCCTTGACCCCCTTAAGATAGAGACTAGAAAGACATTACGCCTCCCTTGCCAGGGTCTGTTTTCCAACATTAAATATTAATATTGATTTTGGTTCAGAGTTTACCAGTCACAAGTCAATTAATATTCCCCAAAATGGAAGCCATTTTTAAGTTACAGCCCAGCATCTCCCTCTCTTCCATCTCACCTACTTTAATTTCAACTTGCTGCCTATTGGTCATTAACCCTTAGAGAAAGAATACTGAGTCACTGCATTCTTGCTCAATCATATTTGACTTTCAATGTAAAATGAACCATTTAGTGAACAAATGGGGAATAAAACATTAAAAGCAAAAGCTATTAAAGAATTATAGACTTTAGAAGCCTCACAGTACCTGTGCATTTTGCTCTGTAGTCAAGGAACCTGTAAAATTGTACACACATGAGGAGAAAAGTTTTCACCCAGCATGCATTGATTTAACAGTGTAACTCACAGTAATTTAAAGTATGGACCTTGATTGTTAGGGCACATTTTGTTGTTATCCTCTCTTTCTAAATAGGACAGCGTTTAAAAATATGCTACTGTGCATACACAATAGCTGCTTTTCACTTATGCTTTTATCTCTGCAGAAATTATTCTCTCAGGCAAGAGATTAAAATAAATGCATAGCAACTTTTTAGAATTGCTAATCCAGGCAAACTCCTCGGAGGAAATTCAGTCTTTAAAAAGTCATCTCAAACCTTGACGTAAACAATAAACACTAATAAAATGTATTTCTTCCTACAATGGACAATGATGAAAATTTGGCATATGAATTTTTCCTTAAGGAGCCAGGTTGGTACTGGGAAAAGCCAATGTATGCATTTCTGTTTTATATGGTACCAAGAAGGTTGAATTAATGTGTGTGCATTTTGTTTCTATACAAAAACAGGGATCAGATGCGGTTGATGTTTTGAGTCAAGTGGATAATGGAAAGGAAGATAAGATGGGTGTAGGCCGGTGCTGTTGGAGAGGAGTTCTCTGAGTCCTGAGGCTGGCATTGGGTCCTGGTTCTGCCTATGACTGTGGACAGGTCACTTTTTTATAGGGTTGGTTGGGAAGCAGGGAAAGGGGATACTCTGTGCCAAGAACCATGCTAGAAACTTCAGCTCTGTCATCTTTTGACCTTGACTTCCCATTTTTTGATAGGAAGAAACATGGGCTCAGGGAACATGTGACTTGTTCAGAGTTCCACAGCAGGAAGCCATTTGCTTTGCTGGGACTGAAATAGTTAATGCTTGATTTTTTGTGTTTTTTCCCTTAGCTTTGTTGCTCTTTCCACCTTCTGTTGGTGCCTTGAGCTTTGCTTGAGGGCATCTTCACCCAGGCTTAGTCACTAGTGAGTTGAAGCTCTAGATGTAAAGCCTAGACTGGGATTCCTTCTGTCTGCAATTTCTTTTTTGTCTCTTCTTTGGGCCCTGCCCAGACTTGCCTAATAACCTAGGTTATCCCCAGCCTTTCCTTTCCTAATACCACCTTGTCTTGTCTCCTAAAAATGTTCCTTTCTGAGAGTCATGGCTTCACACAGTCCATGCCCTATGTCCACGTGATGCGCTCCATCCCCTATTTAAAACCACAAAATCTCAAGGGTAGAGGAAACCATCAGGGTAGTTTTAGGTCCATTTCAAAGAGTATCATAGGATGATAGAGTATTTCTAGAACTGGATGTGACCATGGAGAAGACGTAATTACTACTTATTTTATAAATGAAGAAACTGAGGTCCTGACTTGCCCAAGGTCATATAATAACCAACCAGAAAAGCTGAGACTTGAACCTCAGTCCTCTGTTCCCAATCTGGGGCTCTTTCTACCACACCAGACAGTAGTTAAAACATTAAAGACAGCTTCTATTGTCCCGTAAAAATCCCAGTACCATCTCACCATTTTACAAATTTAAAAAATGGAACTCCATATTAACTTTTTTTTTTTTTTTTTTTTTTGCGGTACGCGGGCCTCTCACTGTTGTGGCCTCTCCTGCTGAGGATCACAGGCTCGGGACACGCAGGCTCAGCGGCCATGGCTCATGGGCCCAGCCGCTCCTCGGCATGTGGGATCTTCCCGGACCGGGGCACGAACCCGTGTCCCCTGCATCGGCAGGCAGACTCTCAACCACTGCACCACCAGGGAAGCCCCACATTAACATTTTATTCTGAACTCTGTTCCCCTTTTTGCACTGCTACTGGCATTGGCTCTTGAATGTCAAAATCTTTTTTTACTTTTGTGGTGAGAAGAATGTGCTGAACCCGAAGTCCACTAAGCTATATAATCTGCTGCATGTTATTCTTCTCTTTTAAGATGACTTTTTCCCTGGGCCCATTTCCCTGATCATATAATCCAAGCTAAATTATTTCCCCCTGAGATACTGTACCATGTGCACCTGTACAGTGCCACCCACCCCAATATCTTCTAGCCCAGTAGTTCTCAAACTTTGGTGTGCATAAGAATTACCTGGACGGCTTGTTAAAGCACAGAGAGCAGGGCCACAACTAGCTTCTGATTCAGTGGATCTGCTGTGGGACAGAGAATTTGCTTTTTTAACAAGTTCCCAGATGCCACAGCTGCTGGCCCAGGGCCACAGTTTGAGAACCACTGTTCTACCTGAACAGACTCCCCACAAGCTCTCAGCTCAGAAGCAGTGGTAGACCTTCCTTTGGGAAGGAGTGGCCTCTGATTGACCCAGAGGCAGATATATAAGAGAGGGGATTAGCCAATGATTAGTAAGAGGAGAATAGGGTCTGGACACCAAGAGAAAAGTGAGAGAGAGAGTGATCAAGCACACCTGAGGGGCTTTCATGAAACGAAATGAACCCACCCTACCTAGAAACGATAATTATTGTTTTTCAGGATAATGGTGTTAGTTCTCTGCACTGCATATATTTGTTGCTATTGGAACCCACCCAGGGCTGGAGATGTGGGTTCTTTAAGGAATCTTTTTCACATCTCCTTTTTCACTCTTACTGTGAAGGGGGTAGAAGTGGTAACATGGGTTCCAAGAGCCCAGCTACAGAATTTATATATAGGGAGGGCTTCAGGGCGACAGTCTGAATAGAACTGGAAGAGCAAGAGGGATTTTCTGTGAAATATTTGGTTAGAAAGAGACTTTTTACTTCGATTGTTTGCCTAATAGGTGTGACTTAGAAGTGCTGATGGAACTTACAGGTGGATGGATAAAGAAGAAGCCCCAGTTGACACCTGGGCACTGCCATTTGTTTCTAGCAGGGAAAACAGCTTCAAATATCTACCCTTGCCTTTTACCTCAGCAGTTATCGTTCCTGCAGAGCGTCTGCTGCCATCCCACACTGGGGTCCTCCTACTTCAGAGGCCCTGAACAGGCTCTCTGTGATGTACCTCTCCTGAACGCAAACAATATGAATAGCCCATTACTGTGGAGGACCTCATTTGTAATGGATCTTTAGGGATGGATATAATCTTATAAATCTCTTGGTCAGTCTAGGGATATTCTCAGTTTTTCTTATTAACACAGGGATATCCAGATTGTCATGAGGAGATTTCCACCACTGATGGTGATCTTGTAGATTTTAAAAAGAGACTCAATAGTCAATATTGGTAAAGGTACGGAGAGACAGGGACCACTGTCACCTTCTGAAATGGTCCGTGTTCTGTCTATGGAATGTGTATCTCTTTAATTAAACTTGCTTTTCACTTAAAAAAAAAGGTATGGTGAAACAGGCACTTTCACATCTTGTATAGTGATAGGACTTTTCTGGAAATCAATTTGACAATATATATTATCAAGTGTCTAAAAAGTTTCTATTCTTTGGCTTAGTAATTTCATTTCCAGGAATCTACCCTAAGGAGGCAAACTGTGATTCAGACAAAGGTTGATGTCAAAGATGTTCCTCACCACCTTATTGACAAAAGTTGTGGTTGATGTGGTGGATTAAGGCTCAGCGTCCTTCCAAGCTTATTTTTATTGGCCTCTCTGCTCTGCAGGGCCTGGAAAGCTAAAATCAACACAGCCTAGCATTCCTTACATATAGGATCCACATGCAAATCAGGTAGACACACTCATATGATATATAGAGAGTGAAAGTGAAGCAGAGTTCATTTTCCTGTTGACCCAGGGTCTTGTTGTTGTTGTTTGATTTTTTGGTTTTTTGTTTTTGTTTTTGGCAAACATGGTGGTGGAAACACCGGGTTTTCCTGAAGAAGAAACCAGTGTCCATCACTCATTTGGGGAGTATCAAGAGAGACTGTGGCAGTGGTGGCAATAGTCCTGCTTCCTGGATCACAGCCAGGGCAGTGTGAAGTCAGCAGTCCCGGCAGGGGGTCTCCTGCTTTCCCACATGCATTGGTGGTGTTCTAGCAATCATTCCTGGGATCCAGGCTAGAGTCCACTCTTTCAAATCTATACAGTTTTACAGGCTCCTAATTCCCTGTATCAAGTGCCTTTTTGCCTAACAGAGGCTTCTGTCTCCTGAGTCTTGATTAGGATTAGGACTGACTAAGATCTCCAGTAATAATGAAAGGTTAAATATCTTGCAGTGCATGCCTTTGATAAAACATCTTGCAGATATTAAAAATAATGTTTTGAAAGGAAGTGTAATGATATGGATGTTTATACCATGGGAGAAAAAGAGGAATGAGATTTTAAAAGGAAAAAAACACCTGCTGATGAAACATGATCTCAAAGACAGGGAGGAAATTGACTCCAAAATGCTAACAGTAGTTACCTCTGGGTAATAGGAATATGGGTGATATTTTATTTGTTGTACTTTCTTCTATTCTCCAAGTTTAACAATAAGCCTATTACTTATGTAGCCAGAAGGAAATAAAAATAATAAATGTCAGGGACTTTAAGAAAAACTAGTTGCTAACTCATAGTGATGTACATTTTTAAAGTGTCAGATATACTTGTTGGCCAAGCTTATTCAGAAGCCATTAGTTGGAACTTTCTGTACACTAGTTTTATGGCAACCATCATTTCTTTCCTATACTGATTTACTCCTTACATTTCATAAAATGTGCTTATTAAGACCGTTACAATAAATTTCATTTTTATTTGAAAATGGTATTTGGTTGATGTCCAAAAGGACTTCACATCAATATATTTAAAAGCATTTTCCTTTGCTTTCTATCCTGTATAAAGATAACAGGTAACAGGTAATAGAAGGTACTAGTTTTCAACTTAATAAAGATAGAATTAGTTGACACTCCCATTTATGTCAAAGCCATAACTTTGATATACAGACGGACTCCATTTGGCAGGGAAGTAATTATGCTTTTAGTCCTAATCTCAGCTTTAGAATTAATGTTGTGAGCATGATATGTTGAACTAGATATTAAAGTTCTGATTAGTCTGTCATCAGAGAATCATAGATTTTAATCTCAAAATTTTGTCAGGCACATTGCTCTATTTAAACTGTTTCCAGCAGATGAAAACTCACCCTGTTGAACACCAACAATGAAGGTCGTTCTACCTTCTTGGGTAATTTATTTCTATTCCAGTTATGAAAATTACTTCTTTAATTTCTTATTCCACTGTTTCAACTTATTTCATTTTGATCTAGCTTTAATATTGATGGAGAGTAATGATCTAAATGTACTTTTTTAATATTTAAAATTTATGTTTCAATTACTCTTTGATCTTCCATACCCTAGGCTAGGAAACCTCAGTTTCTATCACTCTTTTTGTTACTGACCCTCTTGGATCCAGTGGACTCCAGCTGGGTCCTTCCCTTGCCTGGTGCTGTTAAGGTCAATTGAATAAGACCAGGTTCAGCAAAGCAGAGGAGAAACTTTATTCGTTGATCAAGGAATGGAGAAGGGAGAGCTTGTGCTCTAAAGACACCTTTTCCCCAAAGGGAGGAAAGCAGGGGACTCTTAAGGGGTAAGAGGCAGGTGCATCATCAGAAACTGGGGAAAGGTATGGAGATTTCCAAGAACAGCTGGGGCATGCGCAGTCCCTCAGGCTCCTTTGCACACGGTACTAATTGTGCCTAGAAAGGTGCAAGTCCCCACTTTGGGTGGAGATCTTAGCATGGTAATGAAGCAAAGGCAACTTTTGGACACTTCGAGGTTTCCTCTGCCAGGCGCTGCTCTTGCAGTTAGGCTGGACCTGGTGCAGGGCGGTTGACTGTCGCATCTCCTTTGAGGTATAACTGAAAAACATCTTCAACAAACATCAAGTGTTTTGGAATAAGAATAGAAATAGGTTAAAGCAGAGATCTTACAGCTCCTTGGGGTACTTATGGGTGACATTTTCACCTTTTTTTCCCCATTGTTTTCACAGTCTGTGGGACATGCCCCTATTGTATCCAGTCCCCAACAGAAAAATACATGAAGGTATGAAGGAGCAGGTTCCTTCTGTCAGTCAGTGCTCTGCCAGGACATGACAAAATACCCTTGAACTCTTTGTGGATCAGGAGAGGAGGAATAGGTGCTGGAGCCCTTTCTTTGTTTCCTCCTTGGACGTGAAATGGGGGAGGGATATGATAAGGGAGAAAGTAAGATTTCCAAGTAGACCAGAAAAAGAGCTATCTTTGACAGGCTAGATAGAAGAGAGGAAAAGAAACCAAGTCAGCTATGTAGATCCATAGCTAAACCATGGTTATTGTGGGTTCAGAAATGTGTGCCTTGTGAATGTGCCCAGTACCACAGTGCTCTGTTCTCCATAGTGGAGGCTTGACTCCTAGGATTTAAAATGATGGCATATTTTGAGGCTGTTTTGCTGAGAGTGGGGACCTCTCTGCTGCCATCTTTCTTCCTGGAATGATTTCTCACAGAGTCTTTGATGTTGGTCTCCTGCAGGCCTTTACCAAGTCTGGGAACACTTTGCTAATAGGTGCCAATAAATCTGACTACAAAGGAGGGAGAAGGCATGTTGCTTGGGATAATCAAGGGAGGTTTCATGGAAAAGAAGGGTTTGAGTTGGGCTCCAAGCAAATGGGTATGATTTGACCGTTGAATACTGGAGAAGAGGGTGACTTGCATGAGCAAGTCAGTTATATTCTCCGCACTGGCAATGATCAGCTAATGATCAGCTAATAACGATAGAGACAGACTCTAGGTCATGTCTTCCTAGACAGGTGAAGGAAGACCCCTTCTATGTGAAGATCCCACCAGTTTGCTGGTGAAGGATTTAATCATATCTTTAACAGGTTAATTAAATTGTCAACTTCTTTTATTTTTCAAATATAAATTTTAGAAAATCTCATTTTGTTAATACAAAGAGAATAACACTTTTAAAATGTGGAAATTCAATTCTATAATTTTATTGGCTTATCTCTAAAATCCTACTGTTCTCCTATACCCTTTTCGCAAAACAAGATAGTCTACTATGAATCATGATCTGACTAAATGCCTTAGTGTTGTTAATAAAGAAATGAGCAAACTGAGATGGTGAAATGAAGGTGAAATCTATTCCTTAAAGAATAATGAGACAAGAGGAACAAATACAGCTGAAGCTGCCATGTGTCAAGCGGTGATTCTGTGACATACCACATGGTGATGAGAGTAAGCACTGGCTGCCAGTTTTTACAGAAAAAAGCATGAAATGGATGTCAGATAAAGACTAATCTATGAATTTGGAAGGGGTAAAAAACCATGAGCTTAATTCAGAGCTCATGGTCTGGATTATAAATACCCCCTGACAGAATTATGTGGTAACTAAATACGGAGACTGGCTTTTCTTACATAATCTTTAACCCTCTTATTTCCAACAAGGTTAGTGCAGCATACCCTTCTGGAATTTTGCTATTAATTCCAGAGCAAAATTTGTCAGAAGAGTTCAGAAATTGAGACAGGAGGGAAATGTCACCTCTCCAATGTGTTTTCTGAAATTCATGAACCTTAAGTTATCTGGACTGTGGTTTCTGTTTTTTATGGGCAGGCACATCAGTGTTTTGGGCAACACTGGTGATTTACGGTGACAGCTAAAAATACAGCTGAAAAAAGTAGATAGGAAAAGTACTTAATGTTTGTGGTAAATGGAATCTAAATCATCCTTTCAATGAAACCACCACAGTTTCGTGTTTTTGAAGGAACAAAGACAATGCACTCTAAGCTTAGACAAATGAGTTTACCTAGGGAAAATCACAAGCAAGCAATCAAAGCCTGATATTGTTTGTTTCTTGTAGACTGAGCAAACTATTCTCTAAAAACAAGTTAAACTTGCCCTTAACAAGAACTTAGAGTACTTGGGGTCTATACCAGGTCAGTATAGGTGTCCCTTCAAACATCCCTTGGTGCCACTGTCAGAGTCAGAATTTGGGGCTGGATAGACTATTGTTTCTGACTAACAAGAATGGTCTCATGAGTCCTTGTTTGAATGAGGGAAATCCAGCAGGAGAATCCGGTCAAAATGTGGAAAGGTCAGACATGATACACATCCCCGTTGGAGTTCTGTCCTCATTCCTGCCCGAGGATGCTAGCAGCAGAATCCCACTATATCCTCTCTGAAGTTGCAGGTGTGCACCCTCCATGTAGCACCAGGTATCTCTGTTCGCTTTCTTTCACAGTTAAGGAGAAAGGATGAGAGCCCACCAGAGAGTACATGTTATTACAACAGGTCTGGATTTCAGTTCTGCAAATGCTTTCTTTTATAATATTCTATCTACTGTTCTACTCACCACCTCCCTACGCCCCCAAACTTCTCATATAGAACTGAAGTTGCATTTACAAACGTGGTGACGGAAGGCCTGGACCAAAAAATTTAGGAATCCACCATCTGTAAGACTAGTACCTCATATATAGGTGATGCTCAAGAAACACTTACTCAATGAATGAACGAATGGATCCTATTTGCAAGATACATGAAATGTGCCCCCAAGGAGCCAGAGCCCAGGCTTCTGGGTTTCTGTAGTTCATGTAATTCTGTTACTTTCTGTTGGGGACTGGCAGCATCACATTCCTTAGAGTAGCTTTGCTACTTTGTGGGCAGCACACAACTACGTTGAGGAAGAATTTCATTTGGGGCAGTAAACACCAACTCTTCATATAGCCCGGTGCAGAGCTCCACAGAAACAGATTTATCTGATTTTTTTTTTAACCAGTCTATCATCTAAATGTTGACCAGCCAGGGCACCATTTTTTAGGTTTGGGTACACTATTCTTTGGCAAGGATGGTTTATTTACATTTTGTCTTCTTATCATTATGCATTATGGTTTGTGAGGCAGTGAATTAAAATTATAAATGAGCAAAATAAGTGAAACATGTATAAGTGAATAACATTCTGGTTCTCCAACTCCTGAGTGAAATGTTAAATACAGTGTCCAGGGCCCTATATCTCCTTGCCCCCGACCCAAGATTCTTATTCAGCCTGGAGTTAAGGCCCAGGAATTTGCGTTTTAACGAATGCAAGCGCTCGATGCAAAAGGTCCATTGATCTTACTTTAAGAAGCATTGGGTGCGTGAGTCTTGTAAAACATGTGAAAAAGAAAATTTTAATTGTTAGTAAACTTTGCATAGTAATAGCTGACAGTTATTGAGCAGCTTCTGCCCCAGACTCATGATTTAGGTCACCTTATTACCCCACTTTCCAGATGAGGAAACTGAGACATGGAGAGATGTGTTGATAGCAGAGCCAGGACTCAGCACAAAGTGGTCTGATCCACTGTCCACTCTCTTGACCGTACGTTATCCTGCCTCTCCAATTTCTACTCAGCTTTCAGTAGATACTCACGAAGTGGTAACTTGATGCTTCCAGGAATTCTACCTAGCACTGTCATCTCTGTTATTATTCAGATTTAAATACAGATGGAAAGTCCTCAAAGACTGTGAAATGGAGTTGTGGTGTTAGAGCCCTGTGGGGCACCAACGGGCAGGTCCGTAACATAGCACACACTTCTAGATTATAAGCTGACCCCTAGCAGATGGAAACATGGGTATGATCCACTCTACTGCTTTTCCATTTTTTGATTTAAACATTGATTAAAGTTTTAGCCAATTCAGGAGGAAAAAAATCACTTGGTTGGGGTGTTATCGTTCAAATTGTTTGGAATTAGTTGGCTTTGAGCATTAGTGCTGCTGAAACAATATAGATGAAACTTTGGTTGATTGACAGAATTCTGACTACATTAATCAGACATTTGAGCATTATGAAAACAGTCATTTTCCTTTAACAGTTACTTATTGCCCTTCAAATGGATAAACTAATATGAAAGTAACAACTGAGACTTCACGAGAGGCTGTGATAGGTAACATAAATACATATGCTATTATGGTATAGACAAGAAGAGTGACCGATTCACACATTAAAAAAGATTTTACCAATTTATTTATAGTTCACTTTTTAATCTTTAAGTTTTTTAAAAATTAAAGCATGTGGATTACTTAAAAAAACTCTCAGACTTCTCCCTTATTTCCTGATGTGTTTTTTCTTCCACTCTTTCTTTCTCCCTTCTCTCTTTTCTTTCTCTGTAACTGCTGGCACTTTAATGTAGAAAATAGAATCATTCATCTTATCTTCTAACGAGCTTTGATTGTACAGTGTAAGAAAACCTATAGTCTGGAGAGGAGTGTTAATGTTGGATTCTAAGAGCCCCAGCATTTGTACTTTTGACTCTATCATCTTTTATCATGTAACAAAAGACATAAAAACCAACAGAACGCACTATCTACAGAAAATACCTATAATTGTTTTTTTAACCCAAGAGTTGACCCCTTTACATGTAATTTCAGGCTTAAAATAAGATCAAAGGCCACAGTTTGGGTTGTGTCTGCACAGTGACCTCCCCCACCGTCTGAGCTCCCTAAGGAAAGCACCAGTTTTTTTCATTACCATCTCCTCATGCCCAGCAAGCTGCTGGCACAGAGTATGTGAGGATGAATTGTTTGTACTATGAGGAACTTGGGAGGTTTGGGCAGTAATGTCTTACGTTGTTGAAAGGGCACTTTTGCACCTGTGATGTGCTATCTTTTTAGAGTCAGTGTGGTTTGCTGAAAGGATACTGGATGGGGAGTCAGGAGATAGGAGTTCTTTCATTGCTTCTGGGATCTTAAGTTCTCCTCAGCACTTCAGGCTACAATTTACTAATAGATAAAGTAAAATGCTTAGGCTAAGTGGTTTTCTTCAGTCTCTTCAGGCTTTAAAATTTATGTTTTAAAATGTATCTGCTATTATTTCTTTTTCTACTTTTTTATTTTGAAATAATTTAAAACTTACAGAAAAGTTGCAAGAATAGTACCAGATGACTCCTGTTTACCCTTCATTCAGATTCTCCAATTGTTAACATTTTGCCTCATTTGCTTCACCATTCATACATCTATATATATACATATATATGTGTGTATATATATAATTGTTTTGAAACATTTGCATTAGTTGAGAATTTCCTTCAGAAATAATTTCCAAGTACAATGATGTTTTCTTACATAACCACAATAGAGTTATCAAATTCAAGAGAGTTAGCTTTTATTCAATACTATGATCTAATAAATAGCCCATATTTAAATTTTGCCGATTGCCCAATAATATTTTCTATGTCGATTTTTCCCCTCCTCCAGGACCTAATCCAAGATCATACATTGCACTTAGTTGTCATATCCTTTAGTCTCTTTGAATCTAGAACAGTCCTTTCTTTGCCTTGTATGGCTTTGACGTTTCCAAAAATTACAGGACACTTTTTTTTGTACAGTCTTTTAATCTATTTTTTCTGATGTTTCCTCATGATTAGATTCAGGCTATGTCTCTTTGGGAGGAATACTACATTCAGTAATATTGTGTTCTTCTCAGTGCGTCATATCAGGAGGTACATGATGCTATGAAGTTCAAAAAAATTTTAAGATGTAAATTTAATGGAGTGGAGTAGTTTTTCCATTCTCATTGGTTTTGGGATCTATCTACAAGACTATAAACAAATAGAAATATTTACTAAATTACCCAGATACTGGAATTCTCTAGATTAAATAAGTTGGTTGCCTATATATTTTAGTTTTCATCAAAATAATTTTATTTGCATGTTAGAGAGCCTTAAAATAACTATTTCTATTCTCAAATAAGGAAATCTCAGTAAGTTTGTAAAGTATTTGGAAAGTGTTTTGAAGAAGATTCAGATGCCTTCATGCAGGAGCCCACATGATGTATTTATTTTCCTGAAGGAAAGGAACCCTCAAGATCACCTCGCTAACATTATGACAGGCAGGATTGTGAAGGCTAACCAGAAAATGAAGTCATACAGTGGTAGAACAAGAAGAAGAACAAGAACCGAGCTCTCCTGACCTTTACTGTAATATTTTTTCACTACACCGTTGTTCCCATTAATCACTATTTGGAAGCACATCTGGCTTTAAAAGAAGGAAAGAAAGAAAGAAAGTGGTTAGTCAATAACTATATAACATATTACATAGTGCACTCAGAATAGCACTACGGACCAGTTCCAATGATGATGTCCCTGATGAAAATAAAAATAACTACCTTGGATTCATTGGGTCACTTTGGGGCACTGTAGTGTTACTGCCAAGCAGTAGATGGCACTGTTAATATACATTGATTTCATTATAAAATCTGGAAAAGGGAAGTAGTATTCCAGAGATTTACTATGTGGTTGTTCCAACTAAAGTTAGTGACACTTCACTTACTTGGTAAAGTTCCAGCAATTCTATGATCTCTCTAATGTTTATTTTATTCTTCTCTAACATGATCTAACTGTGGAGGTTTTGACGTTTTTTGTTTGTTGTTTCATTTTGTTTTGGCACCACAAACAATGCAATGTTTAAACTTTGCTCCAAGAGTTTAGTAATCCATTTGGCATTGGGGAGGCTTTTACTATTTACCTCACCCTTGATACTGGCAACTTGGGAATATATATGATCTCTCTAATAACCTTTATATATTTCTTAGCTAAAGAAATATACTTCAGAGCATTTCATACCTTTGACCTGTTTATATGATGCTTACATAGAAAAAATTTTTAATGTATTCAATTTTCCTGATGTTTTATTGAGTTTAAATATTTGATTTTTAGTTTAAGATAACTAGATAGTTGGTAGTTTTCATTTAGATAAAAAATATCGTGAAGATATGTGTTTTATATTGCATAACACCATTGTTTGTTTTTTTTTAGAGCAAGTGGGTAAGATAATTTATAAATCACACACCTAAGAAACCTCAAAAAAATCTGGAAATAACATCATCTCCATAATCCTTGATGAATTCAGGCCTTGATTATTTGCATTGAATGCAAACTTTACTGGCTCACCATAATACCTTTTAAACACCCCACTTAAATTATGCAGATAAAAATTATATTCTCTCCCTTTATAAAAAAGCCTGAAAGAAATAATTAAAACTATGTTTAACTAAACGGTTCAGATGAGAAAAATCATAAATAGGAAATGGACTTCATCTTTGCTTCTTTTAAAAAATAAAATAATTTAGTTTTCCATCTCGGGGCAGGAGAAGTTTATACCTTGTAGAACCATGACATCACATGAAATGTTGACATCTGTTATCAACCTAATTAACTATTTGCTGTTCAAATTGTGGTGAAAGTACATTGAGACTTCTTTTGTACTCTTATCGCTTGTTTAATACCAAATTGCTTGGCATCTGTGTATCAGGGCTTTGATCTACTACTCTATCAGTTGTTGGCTCAGGCACAAGAGACTACAGAGTACACAAAGCTGTCGCTGCAGACTCCAGGGAAAAAAGAGACTGTGGATATACAGCCCTGATTAGCTAAGTCAGTCAATATTTGCATGATGCAATGATAATGCCTTCTTTATGTTAGATTGTTATTTCACTGAAGCAAGTAGGAAACTTCCTTTTCAAGAACTTAGTGTAGTTTTTAGAAATTCTCCACTCCCCCCTTCAGGTACATATATGGCATATTTTCTTTCATCTCTCTCCATTTTTCCTTCCTGCCTTCAACATTTCACCATACACAAATGCGACATGATACATATTCTTGAGGAGTCCACATTAGTTTTCAAGATTTATATGTAAAGGAATTTTGATGAAGTTGGAATCTTGCCTGCAATATGTCAAAATCTTAGATTTATTTTTATACCTTAAATACAGAAGCTGCTTGTTTTATTCCTATTTTCTGTTCTCTAATCTTCAATTAGTTGATTTGTAAACTCAAAACACTGGTGTCTTGATTCTACTTTCTAGTATGGGCCTCAAGCTCATACATATTTTAACATTACTCAAAGGATATGAGAAATAAATCTTATAAAATTAATATTTGAATGAAGGCAAGAGAAAGTTATGTTGAGCTCTCAGCAAAAGTTGAAAATTTCTCTATCATCTCCTTTGTTTCACATTATTTTAGAATTCTTGGCCTTTGCAAGGAGGTTTTGATATTATAAGATTCTGTTTATACCTAGCAAATTTTTCCAGTCACATTCTACTGATTTCATCTGAAATGTTCTTTCTCTTTCCATCCCTATTTCCATTTTTTTTTTACACATGAAAGGGAGTCAATGGTGATAAAACATCCAGACTGGTATTCCCTTTAAAGTCATTCGATTAACAGTTATGGAGTAGCCTGAGGGGCCAAGCACTGTGCCATTTGCTGGAAGGGACCAAAACAAGATGCTGTCCCTGCTCTCAGAGAATACACAGTTCAGAACATGAGTTGACCTGTAAACTCAAATAAGTAGCATGAAGGAATATAGGGATTATGATAAAGTTCTGTATAATATACTATGGGTGTTGAGGAAGAAGTGGTCAATTCTACCTGGGCTGGATGGTCTAATGGGCTTGGAGACAAAGGGAACACAGGAAAGGCTTTGTGAAGAAGAGCATCCAGGCAAAGAAAGCAATATGAGCAAAGGTGAAGAAATAGAACAACAGGACATTAGGGACAATTTAAGTATTAAAATTTTATCATGAGTTGGAGTTGGGATGTAAGGAGGAAAGAAAATTGGTATACAAAAGGCTGCAGAAGTCAGCAGGAACCAGATCATGAAAGGTCTTGCAAATGAGTTTGTGTTTTATCTTAAAATGGTAAGATATTATAACATTTGTATAGCAGGGCCATGATTGGATTTATAGACTGGAAAGACATTATGGAAGCAGAATGGAGGATAGGCCAGAAGGGTGAGACTAGAAGCAGGAAGAATAACTAGGAGATTATAACAGCAACTAGACTGAGCTCATTGTTCTTAACCTTTCTGGGGCCTGAGACCCCTTTTTAGAATCATATATGTATACACACACCTACACTTTACATATAACATCAGTGGCTCACAGATCTCTTGAAATCCATCCATGGATTCATGTGAGTCCGTGAATTCCATGTTAAGAACTTCTTGAATAGATAATGAGGGAATAAACTAATGCAGTAGCATGAAGATAGAGAGAAGCAAGTGGATGGGAGAGGTATAACTATGAATTTATAGAACTTGTTTGACAGATTGAATATGAGAGTAAGGGACAGCAAAGAGTCTCACATGACTCCCAGGATTCTAGCTGTGGTGACTGGATGGACAGTAGAGCTTTGATGGAGACAAATAATATACAGCAGAGAGAGGAGTATGTTTTTGAGATTATTGGAATACTTTGGAATATCCTGGTGGAGATGTTAGAAGATGGGTATAAATAAGGAGCTAGAGTTTAGTAAGGAGTTTAGACTAAAGATACTGATTATTTTAGAATCTCAGATCTGTAAATAGAAATTAAACCCATAAGTTGAGCTCACCCAAGGAGATCATGTAGCATAAGGAAGAGGAGGCCAGGTGATAATCCTTGGGGAACACCAACTTTGAAGGATCAGTCAAAGAAAGAGGAGCAAGCAAAGGAGATTGAGAGGTAGAAGGAGAAGTGAAAGTGAAGAGTCTTAAAAGCCAAAGGAATAAATAATATAAAGGAAAGAATGGTCCACATCATCAAATATTTCAAGGACAAAGAGGACAAGTATTTAAAAGATTTCATTGTAGATGACAATTAGGTATTTATGACTCCTGCCAGAAGAGTTCCAATGGAACTGGGGGTGGGTGAAGGTAATAAGCCACACTACTGAAAGACAGAGTGGATGGGAGATGAGAAAGTGGCTATGGACTGTTCCTCCAAGGACACTGACTGTGACAGTAAGATGAGTGATAGAGAATTTATGGTTTAGCTGGGTCAAAACGCATGTCTGTTTTTGGTATAGAGAGATATAGCTGATTGCCTCCCCCCAAAAGGTTATATCATTCACTTCTACAGTTGTGTATGAGAGTAAGCAATTTTCTAACCCTTCACAACTGTATAGTAGCATGCTTTCTAACTTTTGCTCATCTGGTGGCAAAAACTAACTCTTTTAATTTTCAATTTCCTGTTTATTAATGAAGTTAAACATCTCTCCATATATAAATTTTAGCCATTTGTATTTCTTTTTTTTTTTTTTTTTTTTTTTTTTTTTTTTTGTTACGTGGGCCTCTCACTGTTGTGGCCTCTCCCCTTGCGGAGCACAGGCTCCGGACGCGCAGGCTCAGCGGCCATGGCTCACGGGCCCAGCCGCTCCGCGGCATGTGGGATCTTCCCAGACCGGGGCACGAACCCGTGTCCCCTGCATCGGCAGGCGGACTCTCAACCACTGCGCCACCAGGGAAGCCCCCATTTGTATTTCTTCATTCTTGTTTATAATCTTCTTCCATTCTCCTATTGAGTCTGTCACTTCATTAATTTGTAAGAATTCTTTATGCTTATTCATATTGATCCTTTTTCTGCCATATATGTTGAAAACACTTTCTTCCTGGCTGTAGTTTGTGTTTTAACTTTGTTTATGGTGCCTTTATGACTATCGTATATGTCAATCTTTTTTTAAAAAAAATGTTTATTTATTTATTTATTTAGGTTGCACTGGGTCTTAGTGGCGGCACGAGGGATCTTTGTTGTGGAATGAGGGATCTTTAGTTGTGACGTGTGTACTTCTTAGTTGCAGCATGTGAACTCTTAGTTGCGGCATGCATGTGGGATCTAGTTCCCCGACCAAGGATCGAACCCAGGCCCCCTGCATTGGGAGCGCAGAGTCTTACCCACTGTTCCACCAGGGAAGTCCCTCAATCTTTACCTTTACAGAATTTTTTAAATGTTCTCATTTATTTTAATCCAGTATTTTAAAGATTTTGTTTATTACATATGGTCTTTATTCCATCTGGAATTTATTTATATATGTGACATAGTATAGTGCACAAGCTTTATTCTTGTAAAATGTATACTAAAGTATCCAGTATCATTATTAAATATTTCTTCTTTTTCTAATGGTTTGAAACACCAACTTTTTTATATACCAAATTACATATATACAAGAGTCTGTTTTCAGATATTTTTGTTTGTTTCGTTACTATATTTGCCTGTTCCCGCACTATGTTTACACTTTTAAATAATAGAACATCATAGTATGCTTGATATCTGATAGAATAAATATTCATTTTTACTTTTCTTTTCAAAAGTGTTAAAGGTCTATTTTTGCTCATTTTCTGCTTCACGTGAGTTTTAGAATCAGCTGGTCACGTTCCATTAAAGATCCTACTGGAATTTCAACTGATGGTACATTAGCTCATAGATTAAAATCCTTATCCTAGGAAGTCTTCCCAATCAGAAACTGTTCTATCCATTTTCTTGAAGGCTTTTAAAAAATAGTCTTCTTCATATGGGTCTTGGAAATTTCTTGTTGTATTTATTTCTGATGTTATAGTTTTTGCTTCTTCTGTGTATGAAAATCTTTTTCCATTGCACTGATTGTTATGAATGTACCAGTTAGGAATACGTTTGGCCGCAAACAACAGAAAACCAGCTGCGTCTTAAAGAAACAGGAGTTTATTTTAGTCACATAACAAAAAGGCCAAAGGTAAGCAGTTGCCAGTGTTGGTTTAGCAGCTTGATGATAGCAGGGGATCTGTCTCTTTTGCATCTTGTGCCCTTATCTTCAAAAGATGCCCACTGCAGCGCTAGCCCCCGTCAGCATTCTGACAAGAAGGAGAAGGGAGGGGTAAGTTGTGAAGTCTGTATCAGGAATGCATAGCTCCTCTAGAGACATGGCTCACCTCTCACTGGCCACGTGTGTCACTCCACCACCTCCAGGTGGCAAGGGAGGCTATAGGGGCCAAGGGGGGTAAGAATGAGGGTTAAGTTGGCCAAAAAACAGTGTCTCCACACCTGGCTTGTACTATAGCTATTGCTTTGTGTTTGTTGATCTTATATCAGCTGCTGTACTAAACATTATTGTTAATTTTAAGAACATTTCAGTTGACTCCCTTACATTGTCCAGGTAGAAGTTTGTATGTCTACTGACAGTCTGTCTCTTCCTTTTAGGAGCTGTACCTCATTTTTAAAAATATTTGGGTTTTTTTGTATTAAAAAAAATTTTTTTATTGGAGTATAGTTGATTTACAATGTTGTGTTAAATATATTTTTCTTTTTGCTCTTATTGTACTGGGAAGTATCCGATTTTCGTCTTATGGGTGCAATCGCCTTTTAAGTCTTTTTGAAGATTTTCATCAGAATGATTTTTTTCTGTTTTCTTTCATTCCTTTAATTATCTTTAATCCTCAGGGAATCTCCTCATCGTTGTTTCTGTTGTGAAATGCTATTAGTTTTCCTTCAGTATCTGGTAAATCTCAGTTGTTTATTTAACATAAATAATGATGGAAAGACTAGGTTCATTAATATAGGCAGCTAATACAGGTCTCCTCTGAAGAAGTATCCACCTGTTTCCCCTGCCTGGGGGGCTGACCAAGACTGGCAAGCTTTGTTTGAGGTGCACAGGCTTGGAGCAGCAGGCTATGGGCGGCCCCTTCAACCACTCCCCATGGCCAAAATGAGGAGGGCCAAGTTCTGATGCTGAGGCAAGCGATGCATTTACCTCCCCATCACACCTTCCCCTTCCCCGTCTGTTCTAAAGGTCTGTAGTTACTTACATTCCACCTTCCTCCTTTTTCAGTGCCTTGCACCCACACAGGAAGCCCACAGTCAGGATATTTCTTAAGAGAGATGTTCGGAGGGTTTAGCCAGGGGTTAAAAGCAGCTGCTGCCAACAACTGCATAAACAAGGAGAAAAGGGACACCTGCCAGCCTCTGCTGTTCCAAGGGCAGTTCTTTAGTGAACCCTCAAGTCCCCTCCAGGGCCTCCTCTTAAGAGTGAGACTTCTCTGAATTTATACTTCTCTCCTACTCCTGGTTTGGGCTGTGGTTCTTTCCCTCAGATCCTGTTCTTAGTCAATACCATCCATCTCCTTTGCTTTTCTATTTTCTAGGATTCTTCAGAATTTCTTGTCTGCTGACAAAAATTTCTTTTATATTTTAGTATGCTAATGAACGTATTCTGTTAAAATATCTGTTTTTTAGATATTTCAGGGGTTGTGGCCAGGAGTAGATGCATGTGTTTGGTCTGCCATCTTGATCCACACTTCTCTGGAGAGATACTTAGGAAATCATTTACATGTGGCCAATTGGCTCTCCTTCACAAAGCAAACAAAATACAGCTGTGTGGTGATTAATTGTTAAGTAACCGTTCTGTACTTTGTAAATCTTTCAATAATAAAACAATGTCATTTGGGATTAACATATACACACTACT
Organism: Mesoplodon bidens; assembly: GCF_964165515.1. NCBI lineage: Eukaryota > Metazoa > Chordata > Mammalia > Artiodactyla > Ziphiidae > Mesoplodon > Mesoplodon bidens. The sequence continues at coordinate 116,064,594 of NC_138178.1, forward strand.
ATATATAAAATAGATAACGAACAAGGACCTACTGTATAGCCCAGGGAACTATACTCAATATTATGTAATAACCTATAAGGGAAGAGAATCTGAAAAAATAGATATACATGTATGTATAACTGAATTGCTTTGCTGTACACCTGAAACTAACACAGCATTGTAAATCAACTGTACTTCAATTAAAAAAAATAATCTAACCTCATCTTCAATATTCTATATCTAGATCTCATGCACCTCTAAAATTCAATTTTTAGCCAATTTTCTTAAAAAAAAAACACAGAGAAACAAAAACAACCCCCAAACCACTGTCAGCTTGATGTATAATGATGCATTTTTAAGCTTTATTTCGAAGAAATAAATGTTGATACTTTAAAGCACCAATTCAATATTTCTCAGTGTTTTCCCCCACCCCAAATTGGTGTTTGTCTGCATTCTGTGTGCTTGTCCCCCCTTGGGGACAATTTCTTTAAAAAAAAATTTTTTAAGTAGGTATTTTCTGACAATACAAAATTTCCTAAACGTGATGTTTAAATAACATTGATGCCCGGGAATCATCGAAAGAAGTTCAATTTACTGTATTTTGTTGTTCTTTCTTTTCCTTTCTTTCGGATGGGGGTAGAAGAATTTTTTCTGTTTTCTTCAGCAATGAAATTGTCTGTTAAAGGAAGCTATTATATTATCATGGCAATATATTTTATTTTATGTTCAGCTTACTTCCAGAGGTGACTGCCTGTCCAGCAAGAAAGCCCTGGAAGCTCATCTAATCACTAGATTGATAAATTTCACTGCAAAATGAGGACTAACTTCCTTGTTTACTGTGGAATGTTGGATCAAGTTGTCATCACCATAAACTCATGGCAGAATGTGTAGAATTATATTTGAAAATAAAAAGGGATGAAACATGCTTGTTTCAATGGTGGGCTCTGTTTTCTCATCCTCAAAAACTTGATGCTCATCATATTAAAATGCTAAAAAATTGTGCCACATGAAACAAGCATCCAAAGGTTCTAAGCAAAACACCATGCCCTGAAATTAGTAAAGTTAAACGGCATCTATAATTCAAAGCTTTTCTAATATAGTATTGCCAAAGATTCCACAAATGAGAACACCTTCTTAATTCTCTCTACTTACTTTATTCATCTACTTATTTTATTTGGAAGGGACAGTAGTATTATAACCTATGATGCAGATGGCACTGAGAAAATAGTCAGGCTAGAAATGATTGAATAGCTCAGTACAACAGACTTAAAAATAATTGCTAATATCCCTTAGCTTTTAGTTCCAGGACCTATTAGTTTACTATTACTGACTTAAAAATATATTTCTAGCACTTTCCTCAGAGGAAAGGAAGTTATTAAATACATGAATATAACTCAGTCCACATTGGCCTAGCTTGTAAGATAGAGTTTGGAGGGAGAATAAGTTGAATTATTTGCTAAATGGGGCTTTAGGATTATGCTTGAGGAAATAACACTTTCACATATGGATTTCACTCTGGTTAGTTTTTGATTATGGTTTCTACATTTATTACCGAGTGTTCAGTATACTTAGAACTGGGCATCCCAATGACCAAGAGAAAATGTAAGAGTCTTTGGACAAGCACTCTTGTTGGGCCAGGAATGCTGTCAGAATTTCCTCAAAAAAGCGATCTGAATGTTTGTCTTTATTCTAATTTAAATCACATGGTGATTTGCTAAGGCTTTAAAAATGCAGTTTAATCCTGTTCAGTTTCCAAAGAGGGGTGAACATACAATGAAATGAATTAACTAGGCCAATCATAATCAAACACTGCAGAAAACCAGGCAGACTCACCATATGCCAAGGGTTTTGCAAACAGATCTCGTCCTCCCTGACACTGTGTGTGTGTGTGTGTGTGGTAACTGGGGGAGGTAAGATATCCCTTAAGGAAGGATCATCACTCCTTTCAGAAGATCTGTTCCTATGACTTTCAACAAAGCATCACCAAAGTTGTCATTGTATTGTGAGTAGCTAAATTCTTCTGGGAGCTGAAGACAAAGTTTGAAGCCAAAATGAAGACAGCCTCTTCTCACCTCATACTTGACTAAAGGTGACACTCTTATTCTCTCTGAGGAGAATTTGTTCATCTGAAAAAACGGCCTTGTATCTTGAACAATCACTGAGTATTCTCTAAACTCAAGCTAAGAAATGCTGCTTTGAAGTGGGGCAGTAGGATAGCAACAAGAAGAGAAGATCCGGAGTAAGACAACGTAAGCCTAGAGGCTGGCTGTGCTACTGATTACCTGTGTGCCCTTGGGCTTAAGTGAATTTGTGAGTGACTCAATTTCAGTGAGCTTTGGTTTTTCTCATCTGTAAAATGGGGATAATAACCTCATGGTGTTGATGTTAGGATTAAGTGAGATCATATAAGTGCTTAGCACACCGCATGACACATTGTAAACGCCCGATGAACATTAACAATCGTTAGTACTATTATTATTAAAACAGTCAAAAACACTAAAACTTTTCTTCGTGCAACAAATACTAATTGTGCGTTTACTAAATGTGAAACCTTACTGGAGACTGGGAATCAAGACTGCATCTCTGTTGGCCACAGATGTCAATTTCTGCTTCCTGATCTTACTTTAAAGGCAACACTTTATGGTGCACCATCCACTTTTACAGATCAACCCATTGCCACATTAAAAAATGTTGAGACTCGTGTATTTTAGTTATGCTTAATGAACAGCTACAGCAACAACAAATAAAGAAATTCAAGTACACTTCAACTGACTTGTCTCAAAACATGGGTAGTAAGTAGTGTTGCAATCGGGATTGTAGAAGAAAGAAAGGGGCCAGTATCACACGCCTCTGTGATGCTTTTGCACAGGTTATGATTTTTGTTTTTTGTTCCCCTCTGTCTTTTAAATCTGACACACACTAAGATTTTCATGTCCGTAGCTACCACCTTCTAAGATGCGGGCTTGCGTCTGTATGAGCGTGGAATCCCCTTGACAGTTATGTTTGCTTATGCATCTCTAGCAAGTGGAGAAAGAATCACATCAGGCTATGGGGTGTGAGCCGTGTCTCACTCATGTCCCCCCACCCCCAGAGTGAGTGCACTTTGAGGTCCACCTTCCCGGAGAATGTGCTTTGGAGCACAGTAACTGTGGGCTGGGGACTTGTCTGGGCTTCCCATTAATCTCTGAAGATGGAAGGGTAATCCCTTCACAAATATGGGAATGGGGGCTGCTCTGAGGCTGGCAAATAATAAACAATGAGGGTTTTTTTTTTTTTTTTTTGTCCTGGATTCCTCCAGCCCTCCTCTCTGCAGTCCTCAGCAATAACTTAGCCCTTGTCTTCCTCTCTGAAGGATTTAAATGGAATGACCTTAATTCTCGCTTTGTTTGCACTCTATCTTTTAAGGAGCTGCAATGAAGACCAAGACAAACAGTAGATTAACAGTGGTACCTTTTATAAAGCTGATTAGTTCCTGAAATATGCTGAAAGGAAACAAAACCAAAAAGAAAGAAAAAAAAAAGAGTGGAATGGGGGCTGAGACAGAAGCCTTTGTTGGTGAGTTTGAAATAGCTCCGTTCCTTTCAGTGGCTGCAGATATTGACCTTCCAGTGAAATATTTCCTTTGTGTGTGAAGGCTCTGACAGGATAGCATTTATAGTATTAAGCAGGTGCCTGGTAAGTGTTTCTAAACAAATATTACTTCACTGCCTAATTTTGGTTTAAGGGGAGAGTTGTACTAGGGATGAATTCAGAAAACATTTGATGATGGCGCATCTGCTGCTTCTTGTAGCGGTGCCTTTCAAGTGGCTGACGATGTCAGAATCAGAAGATGCTGTTCCATGTGGAGTCATTAAGAGGAGCACAGCCTCCTAAAATCTCCTTTAGCTTCTCCGGATTTGAAGGAATTTACAGAGAAACTTCCAGACACCTCAGCTATATCCAAATGAAAGCCAAAGAGCATTAGAGTGTGGCGCTGAAAGTGTGTCTCTGGAAAGAAAAAATATATAAAGCTACGCAGAAAATATGTGGGGACATCAGCTTCTGTTTCCTTTAAGGGATGGGAGAATGTTACTGAAATCATTCAATTTAATTTAAAGTTAAATAAAACTGTGAAAGGCTAGGGTGCATTAATAAGATGATGTGTCTGCTAATAATAATAGGATAATTCACATCTTCACGGTCAGAGCAGAAAGCCTCTGATAAGGTCAATCATTAAACTCAATATGTTTCATTCTTTGGTGCCGTCTCACTTAGATTCTCAGCACCACTTGTCTGCCCTTTTTTTCCAGTATGCACCTATATTGCAAATTTAGTTCCGTTAGGTAGTTGCTTATACCATTATGAAGCCTGATTCCATCATTTTCAAAGTGCCAAGCCATTTAAATACAGTTCAGTCTTTGGTCATATTTAATCCAAACATTTACACACATCCAGCTCCTTCTTATCTTTTTAAATAGAACGCAGGGCTTATTTTTAAATTACATCCTCATTCATGCTCTATGAAAGCATCAAGAGAAACCAGCCATGGGATTTAAATTCTGGTCCACAGGTGCTGCTTCCAATTCCTGGCATGACCATTAAATCCTGGCCCCAGCATAACTCTCGGCATGACTCTCTTGTGATGAGGCAGAAAAGATACAATAGAAACAGCTGTTTATTTTTTCTCTGCCAGAAATTATACTACACTTACGTATAATGTAGCTTTTGTTTTCTTCTGTATTTATACCTAATTTAAAGAGCGTTTTAAAATAAGGATCCCCAGAAAAAGGATATCATTGGGAAGTTAAGATGCTTGAAATGGGGCAAGCGCTTACCCAAAACTGAGGTGTGCCTGATTTCTTTCACCACGTGGGGTCAGTGAGATGTGAGTCTATCTGCGGGAGGTTTCTGTTGTTACGGTGAGTCTTTCCATGACTTGAGTGCTGTGACTAATACCAGACTGTCCAACAGTCCTGAAGCATCCAGGGTTCTCTTAAACCCTTGAGATTATCTTTTCCACCAATTTCCTCTCCTGCTGGTTTCCAGTATCCGCTATTCATTTCAGCCCTGTAACCAATGCACAGATGCCCTGAAGGTCTAGACACTGTAGCTTTTTTCATCTATTGCTCTGCAGCTACTGGTTCAGTAGGAGATCTCTCTTGCCAATTTGGAAAACAGTTGGACCGAACAACTTTTTGCTTAAACAAACAAACAAATAACGTGGTCTCAACCTACTCTCTCGTTCTGTACTTAAAAAAAAAAAAAAAAAATTCCTGACAGTGCAGTGAGATCCTGAAATGATCAGAATGGTGTGGTTGTCCTGGGTGCATGTCTTGGACAGGCTGCCGTTTGTTTCCACTCACCTAGAGAGCTCCTGGATAGCCTGAGAGGTTGGTGTGCGTGTGCGCGTTTTAACAAATTTTCAAAAATTGCCGTGGGGAGAGAATAGAAAGAAAGCCCTTCAAAAAGAAGATGATTTTCACAGCATCATCACCAGGAAAACACCCCCACAATGGATATCTTTGAAGTTCAGTCGCCATCTGAACTAATTGGGGAGGAGACGGGGAGCACTTTGAGATTTGCTCACCTTTTATAGCGGGCCTCGGAGAAGTGACCAGTAGCCAAACGCTTCCTGCCATGAGTGGTTTGGGCACCTTCTAAGCAAAGGAAGAGGCCCCTCCAGTTTCTTCTTGTTCATGTCACTGAGAGAGGTCACCACCTTCCCTCTTTCACTTGCCACTTCTGATTGTTGGGTAGGTTCTGCTCCAAAAGTCATCTTTTGTTGTGAAGACATTAATCTTCTCCCCAGTGGTGAAATGCTCGGTAAGAAGGAGGGGTGGAAGCGGGAAAAATGATCTCGAAAGCCTCAAGATCACAGCCAAAGAGCATTGTTTATAGACCTTTACTGAAAATCAACTTCAGTCTGCTGTGTGAATGCACTACATTAAACCAATAACAGACAACAAGCTTGGGAATATTTGGCACGATGATGAAATCGGCTGCAGCCCTCGTGCTGTGGCAGGCAGAGAAGCACAGCCTGGGAAGGGCTGGTACTCCTCCTTGGAGTGTGTCTGTTGTGATTGCTAGCTGGTTTCCACAGATCCTTGCTGAATGTTATATCATTAAACAGTATGAAAGAAAATCAAAATATATGTTTACAGCGTACTAAATAGTAAGTGCCCTTTCAAATGCTCTTTAATGGCTAGGCTTTAAAGTCGTCGTGGAGCACCCTTAGAAAGCAAGAGCGGCATGTTTTGCAGATTTCTGTGGCTGTAAACCACCATGAGGTGCTGAATGAAAGTGCGCTGAGATTTATGAACACCCCGCACTCTACAGAATATGCCTTAAAGGCATATTCACAAAGGGAAAACAGCCCTCTGCCACATCTATTCTTTTTATTATTATTATTATTATTGAAATATAGTTGATTTACAATGTTGTGTTAGTTTCAGGTGTACAGCAAAGTGATTCAGTTATACACAAATATATTTTTTTCCACATTCTTTTCCCTTATAGGTTATTACAAATATTGAGTAGACTTCCCTGTGCTCTACAGTAGGTCCTTGTTGGTTATCCGTTCTATATACAGTAGTGTATTTGCCACACATCTATTCTTGAATTTTAGTTTTTGTTGAAAAACTGATGATATTTCAGCTGTATTTTCCCAGAACTTGAGTGACAATCAAAGTTTGGTATAACATAGTAATGGATTTACTTCCTGGGGCCATCAAGGAAGGAATTTATGTTTAGATAGTGAGTTTGAGCAGTTTCTAAATACAGAGATACATTTTGCAGTGTAAAAATACAGATATAATTAAGAGCATTTACAGACTAAGTACAGTTCTTGTAGTGTATTGTTGACTGTATATTTGTTATGTTAAATGTGCTAGGGCTCCATGTATGAACAGACACATAGACCAAGGTAACAGAAAAGGAAGTCCAGAAATAAACCAAAAACCCAATATACTTAAACATCTGGAAAAGGAAGCATCTCAAATCAGTGTGTGTTGGCGGGCGGGGGGAGGAGATTTATTGTTGATAACTGGATAGCCATCTGAAAAAATCTAAAGTTGGATCCATCCCTCATACCATGATCAAGGATAAAGTTAGAAAGGGTGAAGATTAAAAAAAAAAGAAAAGAAAAGAAAAGAAAAAAGGAAAGAGACCAGACAAGTACTACAAAAATGCATGGGAGGGTTTCTTTACAGCCTTGACGTGGGGATGGGAGAGAAAAGACAAGCAGAAGCCATAAAAGATTTGTATGACTACATATAAACCAGAACTTCTTCATGGAAGAAACACCATATGCAGAGTCAAAAGACAACAAGTTGGGGAAAATGTTTGTAACTCATAACACAATAGAGCATAAATTTCACAAAAACATAAAAGAGATCCTAGAAATCCATAAGAAAAATATCAATACCCTAATATAAATATGGGCAAAGTATCTCAAGAGAGGATTAACAGGAAAATAAATACAATTGGTTCTGAAACATATGAAAAGATATTTGACCTCACTAATAACAGAAATTTAACTTAAAACTGTAGAGTGGCACTATTTTTTGCCTATCAGATTGGCAGAATTTCAAAAGTTTAACATTACCTTTTGTTGGGAAGATATGAGTAAACAGGTACATTTGTACACTGTTGATGGGAGTGTACATTGGAACAACTCCTACAGAGGCAATTTGACAATATTCATCAAAGTTACAAATGGAAATATACTTTTTAACCTAGAAATTTCACTTCTGGGATTCTATCTTTCACATATATTTGCAAACATAAAATGACACATACACAAGTTTATTTATTATAAAAGCAAAATATTGAGAATAACGTAAATGTCCATCAATAGAGACTGATTAAATGAATTATAGAACAGCCATACAATGGAATACTGTGCTATTGTAAAAAGAAGAAGGGGGAAGATCTCTTATGTTCTGATACAGAAAGATAATCAGATATAGTGTTAAGTGAAAAGTGCAGAACAGTGTGAATAACAAGCTACGATTTGTGTATGCAAGAGGGAAAATAAGAATCTCTGTCAGTATTTTCTAATATTTGCATAAAGAAATTCTGGAAAACTACAAAAGAATCTAACAACAATAGCTGCGGAGGATTAAGAGAGAACTAGATAGATTTCAGGGGTGGGAGGGAGATTTGTCATACTAAACCTTTTAATCTTTTTTAAGTTATATTTTACAAAATATTACCTACTTAAAACTTTGTATCATTAAAAATTAAATGAAATAGTTAAATAAAAATTAAATCACTTCAAAATCAAATAAAACAAATGAAAAAGTTCACAGTGAAAAAAATTATACCAATACTAATGAAAATAATTGCTGATTAGGGCAGATATATGTCTACCAACACAATGATGAAAGAAGATTAAGAGCAGTTTTTTATAGGAACTATTATTAATTTGGTCATTGTCTATGATATATCCTTTCATTTATCGTATATCTATGCTATATCTCTCCATTTTCTGGTTGAAAAATCTGGAAAATTAAAAATTAAATTGAGGAACGTTTATATTCATTTTGGTTAATTTCAAAAACATTTTTTACCATTTGAATTAAAAGTTCTCCTTTGTAGTCAGCTCTAATCTTTAAAAAATCATTTCCACATTCCCAAAGTAGAAATTGACCCTAACACTATCTTACCACCAAAAGAAAATTTGCCCAACTCTTCATTTGGCTTCAGTCCTAACTTCCAACATGCTATCTTTGGGTTAAACAGAATGTAAGGTTAAAGTAGCAGAGGCTTGAGAATCAAAGAGTTGATGCTACAATTGTATAGTTAAAAACTATATTTACTCTAAATTGCAAAATGGTAGGTATTGTATGTGATGTTTAAGTTGCAGTGATTGTTCTAGTAATAAATGTAATATTCAGCAACATTTTTCACAGATTACTCAGTTCATCATTAGTGCCATTTTGCCTCTTTATAATGATGTGCACTTTCCTTTAGAAGGAGCTTGGTTATTTCTTTGGTTGGGCCTATTTGCTCCTTTTTTATGTGAGATTTTTCAATACTATGAAATGATGCAGAGCAAAAAAGGTCCATCCACTTCACTTGTGTTGCCTCCTGTGTTACCTAAACCACAACAGAACAATGACAGACAACAGAGCCTTTCTCCTCGCTAACAATTCAGTCACCATGACAACCAGCAGAAGAACATTGGGCCAGAAAAAAGCATTGAGCTTGAGGGACTAGACTAATCAAAAAATGGAATAACATGGCAACAATTACACTGATGAGCGAGAGGGAAGCTACAGATGAATTCAGACACCTATGGCACTGCAGACTCAACGCATTCAGCATTTTGTGTTTAGTGTCTTGTGTTTCTGAGAGCAGGTAAATAGACAAGATCGAATTGTGTAACAGAATGTCAGTGCTCTAGTTAAATAGAAAATTCCTTTCCTTTGGCTGTGCTACTTCAAGCGCATTGAAGAGGGTTTAGGGGAGATGAGGTTTTGAAGTGAAATGTGTAATGGATACAATATGAGAGCCACAAGGCAATGTTATTTAGTTTTAAAAAAGTAAACTGGGGTATGTCCCCCCCCACCCCTTTTTTCAAATATGTAGGCACAAATAAAGGGAGAATGCTGCTGGGTTGGTGGCGACACTGCCTTAAACCCTGCCCTACGTCAGGAACATACATGGTTCACCTCCCCTAACGTGGTTCTGGGCTATATTGATTCCTATTGACCAAATCAAGCACCATGACTTTTAAAAATTGTTTTATTGAAGTATCATTGATTTACAATGTTGTGTTAATTTCTGCTGTACAGCAAAGTGACTCAGTTATACATATATATATATACATTCTTTTTCATGTTCTTTTCTATTATGGTTTATCACAGGAAATTGAACATAGTTCCCTGGGCTATACGGTAGACCCTTATTGTTTATCCATTCTATATATAATAGTTTGCACCTGCTAATCCCAAACTCCCAGTCCATCCCTCCCCCACACCTTGGCAACCACAAGTCTGTTCTCCCTGTCTGTGAGTTCAAGCACCATGATTTTAGCTGTGTCAGTTCTAATGTCTGGTGGAAGTTAAGCTGAAAGGGGCAGGATGGTTCTGTGGGTCAGATAACAGGAGAAGAGGAGTATATCCTACTCATCTACTGCCTCCAAAACTGCCTCAGTTTACCTACTTCAGAATTCCCCCCATCCCTGAGGAGGTTAGTATAATGTATATGTGTATTTCTTTTAAATGGCGTTTACACTGGCAACACTTATGGATTGCAGATGCAGTCATTGTGTTGTAAATCGATTCTGCATATGCTGACCTCTGCCTTGATTTCTCTGATTAAACTTTTTCACACTGTTTGTACTTCTTTATGTGTTGAACTTAATTAATTTGGAGGATATTTTTAGTGAATCACATTATCTGGTTTTGATTTATCAAAAGCAAATTTTCTTCCCCTCCCCTAAGCAGAAAAGTTCTAATTAGGATTATTTTATTAAATCATAAACAAGAACAGATATCCTCCTCTCCGAAAAAATGTTAAAAGATTTGAAATATTGTCATTTTTATAGAAAAATCCCTATAGAGGAGGAATGAGACCTAACTTTGTAAGTCGCCCAGTTTAAATTATTTGTGTTGGATGTGGTTGTAAGGCTCCAGGCTGCAGACTTTGAGCTAGTTTTGTCTCCACAGATTTCATAGACTATAGCATCTCCGGTTGTTACCTGTCCTATAACTTAGTATATTTTCTTAGTCTGATTATTTTGACTTCTGTGACTCAGTTTACCCATCTAAAATGGGCTGCTTTTTTACTCTCCACTATTTTTTTAAGTGGGGGGGGGCAGAGAAGGAGAGGAGGCAGCGTAATGAATTTGTTTTGAGCCTATAAATAAATGGGTAGTAATGATGAGAACTTTTCTACATCAATGAATGAGTTATCCTCTTTATTTTGGTCTTGGTGAGGCCAAAAGTTCTAGGTAGAAATCGCTCATTGGGAAGATGATTTTAAATTATTTTTCCTGGGTTACTTTTCCTGTTGCCCAGGTGAGAGGACCAGCATGATTAGAATGATGACAGCCACTTTTAAAATGTTCATTTATTCATAGTTCATCTGCTTCTCGAAAAGAAATTGAGGCAAGTTACACTAGAAATGGAGTTCTAATAAAACAGAGACTCATTAATAGAAGCTAGAAGAGACTACAAACAAACATGAAGTGGTAGTTGAAGAAAAATTTATATCAAGAAAACCTGGCCCGAAACAAGTACAATTTCCAGCTCTGAGCTTTCCAGCAGCCAGACAAAGAGAGAAACCCTATGAAGTACACAGCCCTCCTTGGCTAATCATAAACATTGTTTTGGTTCTTTAAGAGAAATAACCTTTTTGTCCCTAAGTCCTCCAGGTGGAATTTGTCCTGGGGAGTGGCGTGTGGAAACAGCCAATGAATTGCCACGAGAAGTGGGCTTTCAGCAGAGTAGTTGGGGACAGCCCCTCTGGAGGAGGATTTGGCCTTCTGACTTTGGCTGATGTGCTTTCTGAGTGAGGGGTAGACGAGGGCCATTCTTTTCCTCTATGTGATCAGGCAGGGATGAGGAAAGAGGAAGGAGAAAAGAACAAACTCTCCTGGGCATGAAGAAGAGATTCAGGTCCGCTGAAAGTGACTTAGCAGCAGCTTACTTGGAAACCGCCATGTAGAGGAGGACTTGAATTTGGCTACAGTGGTAGTTGTTTATACCGATGACCTTGTTTTAAAGGTAAAGCAGCCGATGACTGGATATTAGAAGGGGCTCATAGGCCAGGGAGGGCCTCCGCCCTGAAGTCCAGTTGAGCTGCTGCCAGATTTCATGCCAAATTCGAATGAAAACTGAGGGTTTTCTATGAGATTATTGTGAAAAGGTGAGAAAACAACTAAATCAGCCTTGTAGGAGATAAACAGTGATATGTTGAGTAGACCACACTTTACAAAAGCCAGATCTTATTTTAGACAACATGAGTGTGCTCGTTCTTTCTATACAGTCTCTGATATTTTACTGAACTGCAAAGAAATCTGTTTATCAGTGTTAACACCCTTCTCTGAGTTGCCAGATAAAAGACCACAGCAATCAAAAGAAATTTATCTTTAAAATGTTTCTATTATGCTTGGTGAAAATGCGGTTTCCACTGAGGATTTCTTTAGCATGTATTTTTTTTTCCTTTCCTATGGATGAAGCAAGTATCAAAAAGGTCTTTCTCTCTGCCTCAGGAGAACAAAACGGGCAAGCAAACACTGAGCCTGGCATTGCATTAAGCTCTGAAAATGCTTTAGGGAACTAGTGATACGGTGCACATGCATCAAAGCAAGAGTCTTTATAGTCTAGGAAATTCATCACAGTATGATAATTTATGCCAGGCTCCCAAACGGAGTTTGTTCCTGTCTAGTTCTCTCTTTTTTATTTCTCTCAGTGGCTCACACATTCGGGAATATGTCTTAAGGGGAGGAATTCACTGAGGTTTCAGATTAAGGGGAGAAACAGCCCACTGGTTTGGTTCACCCTCCCCCAAGCCAAGCCTTCATTGTAGGATAACGAGGTCGACACTTACAGGGCATTTACACTGAGCAGGCACCAGGTGAGTTCCTGCATTCGCATGATGCACTCCTCACTGCAGCCCTATGAAAATAAGTATTCTTGTCCTGCCTGAGTTCCTGTGTTAATCTGGCATTCATTCAACACAGTTTTGGAGGACATATGCTACAGGGCAGCTAACATAGTGCTAGATATTGAGGTCCCATTATAAATAAGATATGGCTCCCTGCACAGAAATGGGAAAACTAACCCGCAAAGAGGCTAGGGGATCACCCCAAGGAAGGAGTAGAATCTGAATGTGAAGTCGTTTGTATAATTCTGAAGCTCCTGCTGTTTCCTCTACACGGTGCTGCTTCTCTTGACTGGCCTCCGGCTTCAGATTTGTGAGTTTCCTGAGGTTAAGAGCACTGATTTGGGACTCAAGGCAAAGTTTGCCACATCTTAGCTGGATGATCTTGGGAAAATTATTTAACCTCTCTAGCCTCAACAATTTTATCTAAGCAAGAATTCTAATAACAACCCCATCCTTACCTTCTGAAGCTTAAATGAGATTTTGTATCAAAAGCCTTTAGCACTGCACCCAGCACATAGTAAATGCTCAGTAGGTGTAAAATTTGATTATCATCTTCTCTAAGGCTTTCTTTTACACTGAAGGACCTCTGGGGCTGTTTGCTTTCACCTAAAATTAAAGTCTCTTCCCCTCCTTCCCTGACTGGCTTTGCCCCATGGCTCGGCAGGGTTTTTGCTCTGACTTAAGGTAACATTTGTCATAATTTAGCTGTTCACACTAGGGGTGTGCAGGAACAGAGATGGAGTAATGTCCTGTGCTCAGGAGCACATGTATGACCTCATAGAATGTTATCAGGAAAAGAGGCCCCTAGAAAAGGACTCTGAAGACTTGAGTTTTAGCATCTCTGATTCCTGAGACTCACATAGGAGTCCATCACCCTTTGTCCATGTCCGTCTTTCTCTTTATTTTTTTAAAATTTATTTTATTTATTTATTTTGGGCTGCATTGGGTCTTCGTTGCTGCACGCGGGCTTTCTCTAGTTGCGGCGAGTGGGGGCTACTCTTCGTTGTGGTACGTGGGCTTCTCATTGCAGTGGCTTCTCTTGTTGCGGAGCATGGGCTCTAGGCATGCGGGCTTCAGTAGTTGTGGCATGTGGGCTTCAGTGGTTGTGGGTCACGGGCTCTAGAGCGCAGGCTCAGTAGTTGTGGCGTATGGGCTTCTTTGCTCTGCGGCATGGGGGATCTTCCCAGACCAGGGATCGAACCTGTGTCCCCTGCATTGGCAGGCGGATTCTTAACCACTGCACCACCAGGGAAGCCCCCATCTTTCTCTTTAGACTGGGGAATACATCAAGGAAATGACACGGTTTTACTCATCTTTGTCGTCTTAGTGTCTTTTATGGTTAGCATACAGTAAGTGCTCATTAAGCATCGTGGAATGAAAGAATGAAAAATGACCCCAAATTTCCATTTATTTGTTTGTTGCTTTGAAATGGATACATTTCTGCTTTTCAAAGGAGCATAAAAACATCTGCCAAAATGTAATGTGGGGGCTTCCCTGGTGGCGCAGTGGTTGAGAGTCCGCCTGCCGATGTAGGGGATGCGGGTTCATGCCCCAATCCGGGAGGATCCCACATGCCGCAGAGCGGCTGGGCCCGTGAGCCATGGCCGCTGAGCCTGTGCGTCCGGAGCCTGTGCTCCGCAACGGGAGAGACCACAACAGTGAGAGGCCCACGTACCGAAAAAAAAAAAAATGTAATGTGGAACAATGGTTTTCTCTGGGTGCTGGGATTTGGAGGTGATATTTTTTTCTTTGTGTTTTTAGAATTTTGTGGATTAATAATATTAACAGCAATTAATGGAAGAGCTTGGTATTCCTTGACCAAACAGTGACATGATGAAAGCTGGAGCCCCCAGAAATTCAACACGATGGTGGAGTACAGCATCGTCCCTGCCCTACACTCTCCAGGCACTGAGCAGACCACAGTTAATAAGCCTTTGTAGTTCAAATTATGTCAGTCTTTCATGGAGCTCTCAGCTCATTGAACCCATTATTGCATTCAGCCTTCCATTTAGGGGGATGGCATGACCAGTCCCATTGGACTGGGATCAAAAAGATTATGCTCTTGACCCACGTTTAAGGTCCCACGTTCTGCTCTCCTATAATCTAACCTTCTGTACCATCGCTCAGAGTAGTGACTTATTTCCCTCGCTCCTGACCCCTGGTGCAAATGCTTACTGATATGCTCAATCTACAGGAGCCAAGACACCTAATTATACTTAGTTTACAAGCAATGTCATTCATAATGGCTTGAAGGTTTCATTCTTTCTCCTTTCCTCTGCGGCAACTAACTGTCCCATAACTGGTGTTTTCAGCAATGATCTGCATACTCTTATCTCTTCTTCACAATTAGATGGGGCATGGAGGTGTGTTTTGTAGACCTGAACTTTGTTGCTTCCAAACTGGGCTGTGATGTTGCCATAAAGGTTATGAGTCACTGAAGAACAAGTTCAGG
This sequence comes from Mesoplodon bidens, assembly GCF_964165515.1. Classification (NCBI taxonomy): domain Eukaryota; kingdom Metazoa; phylum Chordata; class Mammalia; order Artiodactyla; family Ziphiidae; genus Mesoplodon; species Mesoplodon bidens. The sequence continues at coordinate 116,079,619 of NC_138178.1, forward strand.
CCAATTCTTCTCCCTCTGACCCCACAGGTTATTTTGAAAGCTGCCTGCTAAATCATCATGCTGTCAGTTGGGTCTACACAGGATGACAGAGGTGTGCCCCGAGTGCAGGTTCAATGGCAGGCCAGTAGGTAATTTGGCTTCTCAGGGATCACAGGCATAGGCTCACCCTATGAGCCTATGCTCGTAGGGGGGATCATAGGCTTACCCCTTCAGGCCACCACAAGGCTCTTTCTCTGGCAAAAACTGATTGTTGGGGGGCTTCCCTGGTGGCGCAGTGGTTGAGAGTCCGCCTGCCGATGCAGGGGACACAGGTTTGTGCCCTGGTCTGGGAAGATCCCACATGCCGCGGAGTGGCTGGGCCCGTGAGCCATGGCCGCTGAGCCTGCGCATCCGGAGCCTGTGCTCCGCAATGGGAGAGGCCACAACAGTGAGAGGCCTGCATAACGCAAAAAACAACAACAACAACAAAAACTAATTGTTGGGGAGACAGCACTGTAGGAAGAAGTGAGCGGGTCTCAAAGTCATGAGAAATTTATAAATGGAGTTAGTCTTGACTAGATTTTACATCTCATTAAAAAATTATTAGTGATAGCATGAACTAGATTGTCCCAAATGTATAGTTTATTATTTGGTAGTAAGTTAACTGATTTGGGGAGATAAATTAATCAATTAAATTAATCTCCACTAATGCATTAGCCAACTAAAGTATCATCTTTCACAAGCATGTATTTTTGCAGGCTTAGTTAGTCTGTGCCTTTTTCTAAGGAGATGCTCAAGGAGTGATGCTAATGGTGGGCTTCCAAGTCCCTGAAGATATCTTTGATCAGAAGGCCCCTTGGGAGGCACCAGGTCCACTCTTGAAGGGACTTCCTATGATAGCTCCTTACCTGACATCAGAAAATTATATTTTCAGGTAGGTCTTTCAGAAAGTCCAGAGTCAAGCTCCCTGTTACTTTAGATAATTTTTTTTCTTTTCCATTATGGTTTATTACAGGATATTGAATATAGTTCCCTGTGCTATACAGTAGGACCTTGTTGATTATCCATTCTGCGTATACCAGTTTGCATCTGCTAAACCCAAACTCCCAATCCATTCCTCCCCCACCTCCGTCCTCCTTGGCAGCCTCAAGTCTGTTCTCTATGAGTCTGTTTCTGTTTCATAGATAAGTTCATTTGTGTCATATTTTAGATTCCACATAAAAGTGATATCATATGGTATTTGTCTCTCGCTTTGTGACTTTCTTCACTTAGTATGATAATCTCTAGGTCCACCCATGTTGCTGCAAATGGCATTATTTCATTCTTTTTTAAGGGCTGAATAGTATTCTATTGTATATTTATACCACATCTTCTTTATCCATTCATCTGTTGTTGGACATTTAGGTTGTTTCCATGTCTTGTCTTGGCTATTGCAAACAGTACTTCTATGAACATAGAGGTGCATGTATCTTCTCAAGTTATAGTTTTGTCCGGATATGTGCCCAGGAGTGGGACTGCTGGATTATTACTCCAGATAATTTTAAACTACATTCTGGAAAGCCTGTTTTTTTTTCCTTCAATATGGGAATAACTGAGCTTGCTTACTTCATGGGCTCTTAGGAAGTTTTAGTGGTGTAGTGAGTTGAATGGTAAACCCTCCCCTGCAGAACCTCAGAATGTGACCTTACTTGGAATAAAGGTCTTCACAGATGGGATCTCCAGTTGAGATCATCCTGGATTATCCGGGCGGGCCCTAAACCCAGTGACAAGTGACCTTATAAAAGACAGAAAAGAAGACACAGAGACACAGAGGAGAATGCCATGTGAAGACAGAGACAGAGATCAGAATTTTGCTGCCACAAGCCAAAAAACACCTGGAGCCACTAGAAGCTGGAAGAGGCAGGGAAGGATTCTCCCCTAGATCCTTCAGAGGAAGCTCATCCCTGCCCATACTCATCAACCTCAGTCCTTGATTTTCTGACTTCTGGACTCCGCAATTGTTGAGTAAATAAATTTCTGTTGTATTAAGCCACACAGTGTGTGGTAATTGATTACAGCAGCCCTAGGAAACTAACGTAAGCACATTCTTTGAGGTTCATGACCACAAGTGCTCTAAAGGGTGGCAGAATGATTTGGGAGTGTGTGTTACCTAGGGTTGTTTTCTGAGGTGTCTGGATTTAGTTGGTTTGTTAGGATTATATCACAGTTGGCATCTGGTGAGGCATCAGTATGTTTTAACCCAAAGTCCAGTACGCAGCTGGTAGTTTTTGGTAAAGAACCGATTAGGAATGCAGTAAGTTCTTTATGCATTTTTTGAATAAGTAAACAAATAGTTCCTGACATCTTTTCCACTGGGAGTTCACCTTTTGAAAAACCTGAGGCTAGGAGTACCAAAGCCATGACAATAATTAACTCCTGATTGCAATGTACTGCCAGAAACTCCCGTTTTGTTATCGGTTCTCAAATCTCCAAGAGATTAAACATTTGATTAAACATATTTCAGCAACAGAAACTACTGAAATGGCTTTTGAACTATTTTAGTCACATAGCTGTATGTTTACCTTCTAAGAAATGAAACAGTATCCTGTACTCTGCTCATTTGTTTATGTGTTTGAAGGAACTGGGTTCATATATTCATTCCACCCTTTCTTGAACAACAAGGTAATAATTCAATTCAGGAAATATTTGGCCAGTGCCTCCTATGTGCCCTGGACACTATTAGAACTGGGTGGGTTACAACAAAAGTGAAAGACGAAGAGTACAAGTGCTTCCAGGTTAATCAAGGAGGGAGAATGGATAAGTAGTCTTCTTGGTTTATTTACCAGGTCTCTCCATCAGTTTACTAACTGGAGGAGTCCCTCCAGGTTTGAGTAGAGGCCCCTTTTCTTCTTCCTTTGTCTCTCTCCCTGGGCAAGAAAGTTCATTTCCACTAATGCTTTAGTTACTAAGGAGATCCCCAATATATCTCTTCTGACCAGATCTTTTCTCTGAGCTCTGCACTACTACACACAACCACTTGATATCTTTTTTACGTCTCAGACTCAACATACCCAAACAAAAATCATGATCTTTGACCCCAAATTTCAGATCTGACCATCTTTCAATGTTATCCATGCTCAAGAATGACCAACACAAAAACCAAAGAATTATTTTTGCTACTTCCATACCCTCCTCTCTAAACCTTCACATAGTCCTATCAGTTTTGCCTTCTGAATGTTTCTCAGATTCATGTTTCTCTTTATTTTCACTGCTACCTTCCTAAAATAAGTTACAACTTAATCACAGGACTAACTTCCCATCACCTTTGCCATAGTCTATTGGTTATAAGCGAGTCATAGGTTCTGCCCACACTGAAGGGGAGGAGTTTATGAAAGCACAACACCAGGGAGCCAAGGTCATGGACCCATCTTTGAATCCTGACTATCCTAGATCTCAACTCTAACTCACTTCCTCAGGAAAACCTTCCCCATCCCAAGAATTGGGACTAATCCCAATTGCACGCTCTCATAATACCATACATCTCTTCTTCACAGAATTTATCACAGTTCTAAGTTTAACCTAGTTATATGACTATTTGATTAATACCTCTCTCCCTCACTTGTCAGTCTCATGAGGGGCTGTTTTGTTCGCCATAGCACTAGGCCTGGAACATTGTAGAAGCTCGAAAGTATTTGCTGAGTAAATGGACCGAGAAGCCACAGAAGCTGTCTATACTTTGTTGCCTTGATCCCTCATGCAGAAACCAGAGAAACCATGGTTGCCTTCGACCCTTCCAGCAGGAATGCTGTCCACAATGGACTAAAGGAAGTTCTATTGAAAAAAAAAAAAAAGAGAGAGAGAAGCTAAGCTTTTATCCACCATCATGGAAACAGGCAAATCAAGGTTTCTCAAAGTACTAACCATAATAAGCAACCCAAATTGACAATAGATGTTAGAGGAGGTCAAGGATAGAGTGGTGACCTGGAATCACCAGTAAAAGTCAGTGTAACTGATTTATTTTTATTTTGTTTTCTGGAATTTTGAATTAGCTTGTGTTCAGAGAACATGCTAAACCATCAACAGACATAAGTTGATATGACTGTGTCTCATACAGAAGTTATGGCCAGATTCATGTTTGAGTAATTTTAGAAAACAATCAAGCATTTGCTTGGTTACCTGTGAGGTGCCTGGATAAGTGTTCCCTTTTCCGAAAACAGTGTTCCCACTGGTGGCCCAGCGTCAAAGGACCTTCTTAACCTGCATCGTGAAGGTAGTTACCACTACCACCTCCGTGATCATCTCTGGCAGTGATGGAGCACTTAATCTATGCCAAGCCTGCACCAAACACTTTAGGCGTGTTACCATGTTTACTTATTACAACTGCTATAAGTATGTAATGACTACCCTATCATAGTTCTCAAATTTTCACTAGCAGCAGAATCACCTGGAGGGCTATTAAAATACAGATTGCTGGACCCTGCCTGCAGAGGTTCTGATTCAGTAAATTTGGTGTGTGGCCTGAGAATCTGTATTTCTAACAAGTTCCCAGGTGTAGATATACTGCTGCTGGCCTGGGGACCACACTTGAAGAACTACCTACCGCCCCATTAGGTGAGTATTATTATTCTCCATTTCACTGACAAAGAAACTGAGGCTTAGAGAGGTGAGTAAGGTCACATGGCCAGTAGGTGGTGCAGCCAGGATTCAAGTCCAAGTTGGTTGACCCCAAACTACTAAGTAACACTGCCAGAATCAAACATTATTACAAGCCCATAATCAAAGACAACTTCAAACATTTCTGATCACACTGGTTTGGTTTAAGTAACTACTCATACAGTCTTGTTCTAAATGGTTAGTTCAGTAAGTTTCAGTATGTTAAAATCTAAAATTATCTGAGTTTATTAAAATGACAGTTTGAAAATCTTGATCAAGAAACAGAAAGAAAAAAAAGAAAAAGAAGGGATTCCAAAAAGAATTTGTATAGGTTGACTCCAAAAGGAAACTTCTCATGCAAGATGAAAGTGGATTGGCTAAAATCAGACACAAGTCTACGCAAGTCCCTTTCTTGACGGGTTGAGAAAGGTCTGGCAAGCAGAGAGAAAAACTCCACATCACTCTGTCTATTCTCCTGGAAGCTTCAAGTTTTAAAGTGATACAAACCGGAGGTCAGAGGTAATTTTCAGATCTGGTTTAAATAAACCCCAGCCCGTGCTATCTGTCTTCAGTGACTAGAAGCGGAACCTCCTTTCCATTCCCAGCTCCGTTTCTTTGCTCTCGACCTCGTCCCTGCTGCTCACCTTATCCCAGAGGCTGCCAGCTGGTTTTCCAGCCCTAGGCTTGCCTCCTTACTGATAACCAACACAATAGCAATGTTTTCTTTCCTCAGACAATGTTTTCACAAGATTCTCCCCAACTTATGAGCTGTCAGAGGCATATTCAAGGATTTTCCAAGACATACATCATTTTTCTTTCTGTCACTCATCTTGCCACCCTCACTTTTCATTATTCCTTAATGAAATTTTTGCTTCAGTAAGCAAATCTGTTCTTCCTAAGCCTTTGAACATTTTTTTTTTTTTTTTTTGCTGTATGCGGGCCTCTCACTGTTGTGGCCTCTCCCGTTGCGGAGCACAGGCTCCGGACGCGCAGGCCCAACGGCCATGGCTCACGGGCCCAACCGCTCCGCGGCACGTGGGATCCTCCCAGACCGGGGCACGAACCCGCGTCCCCTGCATCGGCAGGCGGACTCTCAACCACTGCGCCACCAGGGAAGCCCTGAACATTTTACTCCTGCTTTCTTTTATTCCTCTCTTTCTGCTCACCAATTATTATAACTCTCCACCTTCAAACCCAACTCAAAATCCCCTTCCCCTAGGACATCTTTCATGATTGACTTCATCTAACTCTGGTATTGCTCACTGGCCTTACTGGACCAAGTTGGTACTAAATTAGTTTATATGTGTTGGAAAGAAAGTTATTCTGTATAAGTATTCTTCAGCCATTCAGTTAGTGTTTTCTATCTCCCCAAACAGACCATAAGCCCTTTGAGAGCAGAGATTGTCTGTGTTTCTTTTTTAAGTGCCCAGGGGATCTCATTTATTCATTCATTCATTCCTCATATTCTCATTGAGCTCTTCATCTATTCCAGGCAGTGAGCCCACCCTGCTGCTTTCAGTAGAAGCTTGGTTGCTTTCATAAGCCCTGCACTGCCCAGGAGCCTTCTAGAGCTTTGGACTTGGGTGTGGGGAAGTGTGAGTTCCTTCCGATGACTTGTCGGGAAGTCTGAAATAGAGGACAGGAAAGGAGATAGGAGAAGGCTTGCTGGGAAGGCAGGGTGTTTTTGCATCAGGGACTCGGTTGAAGATGGTGAGCTAAGGCGAGCCTTGTTGAGCTCTGTGTAACATTTCCTATCATGGATCATTTTGGCAAATATCAAAGGAAAGTGTTCATTTTCAATGGTTGTGCCTCAGGCAGGGGCAGATCTATTGTATTTTCAATAGGCAGAGGCTGAGTTAGTAGTGGAAATCCAAGAGAGTGGGTTTCTGAACTTGTCTGGCTTGGGAGTTTCGTGACTTCGAGTAACATCCCTGTTCCTGAGTCTCTGTCATCTTTGAAAAAGTAGAAATTAGAATTGGCACATGAATGAGCCTAAGCAATTTATAAATAAAGAATAAGTTCCTTGAAGAGTCATACCATTGTGTTTTCAGATGTTGACATTTTCTGTGAGTGTCTGTATTCATGGTGTCGTCTATACAGAATGGTTACAAAGGCAAACAGTTCGAAGCTCAGTTAGAAATTGCTTATCTACATTAGAACTGGTATACGTGTTACAGCTAAGATATAGAAAATAGGGGTATAAGAGAATTCTATATTTTTGCTCATTCTAAGCAACTTTTCCTGCAACCATAAAGGCAAACCATTCCAGTATTACAGCGCCAAGCGCTGCTAGGAAGCTTCAGCTCCTTTGTTTATCTGTCCTGCTCTGTGTCTCAGTCAGTCAGGTCACCCCATCTCCCTGAGGGTGGCAGGAGGAACCAGAGTTCCCGGCTTCAGTGGGTTTGTCCTGCACAAAGGGGATGAACACAGAGGTCACTGGGAGGCATCTTAGGAGTCAGAGCCAAGCAGTTAGCAGCCCTCAGGGCTGAACATCATCTACTGAAAGATAGCTTTGTAAAGAGACAACTAGGAATTCTCGCCACACGTTTTCTCAGCGTTCATCTTTTTCTTTCCCTTTCCTTTTCTGCTCCTTTGCTGTGGCCAACTTCACCTTCCTCACCTTTGTTTCACCTGCCTCAAATCATGCCAAGGCACACACTCACCTCTCCTTCCCTCATTCCATTTCAGCTAGAGAAGCTTTCTTGATGTTAGCCCTTCCCTTTCTAAGAACCCTTCATATAACCCAACCGAGAGGCAATTCTCCTTGGGTTGTCCATTCCTTCCCTTCCAAGAATGAGGGAAGAAGGCAAAAATCCTGGTGCTGACTGAGGCGCCATGGGCCATCCCAAGGAAGAACGGGATAAGGGATATGATAGCTTCACTTTCCCCTCGTGACTCCCAAGCAACGGGAAGGTAACTATGGGAGGCCCCCAAGCAGCTACACCACAAAGATCCAGGGTCATTCTTGTTTGTTTGTTTGTTTTGGCTGCGCTTTGCGGCTTGTGGGATCTTAGATCCCGGACCAGGGATTGAACCCAGGCCCTCAGCTTTGAAAGCACGAAGTCCTAACCACTGGACCACCAGGGAATTCCCTCAATCATTTTTACAAATAAAGTCAATAGACATGGTGCAGTATGGGGACAGTATATTTTACTTGGTAGATAATCTTGCAAAGAAAATGACAGAAACCACTAAGCTAATCTTGTTCTTCCTTGACAAACACCACCAAAAATACCAAGTGAAACTTTAAAGTCTCTTACTTTAATAAATTCCAAGCAAGGCCCATCATGTTTGATGTAAATATTTTAGGAACCTTATTATTAAGAGGAGAGGCATATATTGCTATTAAAATTACATTGAATTTCTTTTTAAACTTCATGTTGAAAACTAATCTTTAGGGATGTAGGCAGAGGTTAAGGAGGAAGGAACATGAGGGAACTTTCTGCAGGAAGGGTCAGTATTTTATATCTTGATAGGGGTTTGGGTTACGCAGGTGTCTGCATTTGTCAAAATTCAGTGCATGTACATTTAAAATTTGTGCATTGATCATGTATAAATTTTAATTCAAAAGAAAAAACATAAATATTGAACTTCAGTTAATGATATGCATGCTGAAGTATTTAGAGGCAAGTGTACTAATGCCTGCAATTTACTTTGAAATGCTTCAAAAAAGTAAAATGGATTGAGGAATGGGTAATAAATTGATACGTGATAAGGAAAGTATAGAAATATGTTAATGGTAAAATCCGGATGGTGGGTAAATGGGTGTTCATTGTAAAAATGTTAAAACTTTGTTTTATGTTTGAAAATTTTAGTAATCAAATGTTGGAAAAATTACTGTTGAGATAAATTTACACCGTCTATCAGCCAACTGCTGTCATTTTGGAATATCCCACTTATTCTGGCTAATGAACAAAACCAACGTTATTATACAGCTCATTACTGTTTTATTTAAGAAACATTTTAAATGTTATATTTAAGAAACAACACCTGGCCCTGTAGCCTCTAGATAAAATAATTCTTTATGAAAATAATGCCTTTCTTCCACTGTATATACGTTGATAGAGAACACTAGTTTTGAGGTGGGGTCGGGGGGAAGCAACGTTTAATCATCCACAGTACTAATTATTTTCCTATAATCACTGTGACATTAATCATATATTAATTTTATCCTTTTAAGATATTTCTGTAATTTTCTCCTATGTAGTATAAAAAAATTGAAAGGAGGTGACATTTGAACTGAGTCCCAAAGGATGAATAGCAGTTCACCCAGCATCAAAAAGAAGGAAGGAGAATGGCCACTTTCATTTATATGTCTCTCATAATTCCTGGCAGACTAAATGCTAGATGAATGTTCAGTTCAAGTTGCAAAAGTCCAAAGGTCAAGTTCCTGAACAAATTAGAAAATGAACCAACCTGATTAGAAATAAACTTACATTTTACTTGGTGATCAAGTTTCAGTGTAAGGAATTCTGAGACAATGAAAAAACTGGGAGGTTTTTCCAAGATGTGTGACACTCCTTGGAGAAAAGAGACCCTCTACCAGGAAACCAAATATTGTGGTTTGCTTGATTTTCTTAAAATAAATATCCCGGACTTAACCCAGCCAAATGATTTAAAGCGGTATCCCTGGAGACCTAGGTACTGTAAATGTCGGCAAACTTTTGGAACCCCTTTCTTGGCATTGTATTCAAAGCCTATAGCACTTCCTTTTGAATATCTTCAGAGAAATTAGGATTTATTTATGGAATAAGAAATTCATGCAGAGGCCAGCTCAGTTGAGTAAGACTAGCTTTGAAAAGGGGTACAGCTGTAAACTTATCATGATTTTCTTGATATAAATTTGTTCTCCAAATTACCAAAGAAGAATTTCAAAAGTATGCTTAGCATCATGAGAATACATGTATAATCTTCTGGAGTGACTACTTTAAAGGGCGAAGCTCAGATAAGAATATACAGACACATCTAGAAGCATAAAAAGCATAAGCACACCTTCCCACTGGCCAGCGTGGGCTCAGAGAGACCGCACTGGCCCCTGAGAAGGAGCTTCTGAGGCAGTTTGCAGTGGGCTTCATGCCTTTCTCAGTGCTGGTTTCTAAAAAAGCAGTTCCTGAAATATGTCTGCTTAACATTTTACCCTGTGGCAAAACACTGAGAGGAGGCAAGCTGAGCCTTGTGGGAACATTAGAAATGTCCCAGAACTGAGCAAGAAAGAGAAGCAATCATTCACGCTGTGGCCCTGGTACTCACCCCAAGCCAGCGGCTGCCAAGGAGCAGGCAGGCGAGGGTCCTCGGGTGGTGAAAGATTAACGTGGAAAATGGAAGCAGCCTGATTTATATGTGTTAAACTGAAGCCTGAAAGAGTGCCAAGAGTGCATTGTACAGGGAGGCCTGAGAGCAAAATGAGGTGTAGGATGAGTCCGGACCAGTACATTGAAATTACAAGAGGGCGTGAGGGAGAGCGTGGATGGGGAGATGCGAAACTCATGTTCTGTGAGGAATAAGTTGGGCAACAAAAGGATAGGAAGAAACTGGGGCCTTGAGCCTTCGTGAATTCTCCCCTGCTATCTAAGACACTCCACTGTTATGAAATAACATTTTTCAAGGTCTAATTGCTTTGTGTTTGGACAGTTACCTTTATTCTAACTTTTGGTTTATCCAGGTTTATTCTTCTTTAGTGACTGCTCCCATCTGACTCCTAGACATAGCAATTTACTTAGTGCCTCATGTTTAAGTGACATTTTATCGCCTTCTACTTTCTAGACAAATACCATAGTGTCCTAGATACCTTTGAAACACCACCACCACCTTCAGCCACACTCTCTTGTAACCAAAAATCTGCAGGAAAAAAAAAATAGTATACTGTAATTCATTGTAACTGTAATTCATTGTCAGCATTGTGGGAAGTGAGTTGGGGGAAGAAGGATGGCCTGTGTAAATGGGGGTGTGTGTGCACGTGCGCACATGCACTATGCATTCCACCATTCACGCATAAATATAACCATTCCTCACATTACTATGATATTTGACGTAAATTCTTTAATAATCAGTGCTCATTACATAGCTCTAAAGCATCCACATTTCATGTGGAATTGAATGCTTTTTCATTCATAAGTGTAATTGCAACTCATGGACAAGATGACGTCATAGACTGTTTTGTATAGGAAGTAGGGTGATTTGTAGTAGGGCCCCAAGTTATGGATAAGGAAACTCAGGCCTAGAAGAGTTCCATAGGCTCCCAAATCCACACAGGAGGCCAATGGCAAAGGAGAAACCAGTCTCCCAGTTTCCTGCATCCCAGTGCAGTCATCTTTGAGCAGCTCACCCCTTATGGGGGATTGTCACAGTGTTGACAGTGGGTCAAGGTCTTGGGATGAGCTCCAAGAAACAAGCACCTTATGGATTATTTCCTTCCCACACAAGAGGCTTAGTGACCTAAAGGGCTGAGAAAAAAAGTAATATAGAGATAAAAAGACAATTATCGGAAATATTCCTTCTTTTAAATTGTAAATGAAGAACATTTGCCATGAGCAATGTCTGTAAAGACTACACATATCTAAACTGTTAGGTGGAGCTTGCTTTGGTTTTTAGATTAATTAATTAATTAATTCAGTATACTTTGGGGTTAATTAAGGCTTCCCTTTTACTTTTTTTTAATTTTAGTTTTTTTAACATCTTTATTGGAGTATAATTGCTTTACAATGGTGTGTTGGTTTCTGCTTTACATCAAAGTGAATCAGCTATACGTATATATATATCCCCATATCTCCTCCCTCTTGTGTCTCCCTCCCACCCTCCCTATCCCACCCCTCTAGGTGGTCACAAAGCACCGAGCTGATCTCCCTGTGCTATGTGGCTGCTTCCCACTAGCTATCTGTTTTACATTTGGTAGTGTATATAAGTCCATGCCACTCTCTCACTTCGTCCCAGCTTACCCTTACCCCTCCCCATGTCCTCAGGTCCATTCTCTACGTCTGCGGTCTTTATTCCTGTCCTGCCCCTAGGTTCTTCAGAACCATTCCCTTTTAATATTAAATAATCTTGGGAAGTGTCCCTCAGTCACTAGCTCACACAAGGAACAAGAATGTGGATTTAATAAACATTGGAATTTGGAATATAACTTGCAAAGGAAAATAAGTTTTAAAAAATATATTCATCAGCATGAAGGAAAAAAGCAATTGATTTCACAATTATGGGTTTCAAAGAATAACTTACTTTTTAAAACCTGCTCCTATTTTTAGGTGTAGTTACTTTTTAATAAATTCTCCCATAGGTAAACAACATTATTTTCATTTCTATTGCTGTCATAAAATATTATAGCTGACCAGTTGGTGGAGCAATTACATTTCCATAGCTCTTAATGGCTATTTTGCTTAGGTACTAGTCACTCAATTAGAATCAAGAAAGAGACTATTAATATTCTCAGGACTAACTAAACTGATCACAAACTTTCAGGAGAAACGACAGACAGATTCACTTTAACAACATCCGGCCCCTTGAAGACAGCCTGTAATTCCACTCATGACAGCTGGAGAGTCCTCTCTTAACTCACCTTCAAGAGGCAGGTCCCCGTCCCTGCAAAGTCACAGTTACAGGTAGGTATGGATACAGAGTGGGAAACAGTCAGCCTTAGTGCTCCAACTCCCGGAAACATGAAGTTAATGCAATTATAATATTTAATGGCAAACCAGATACCCTTTTACAAGACCATCCTGTATGGATTTCAATGTAATTATTAGCCTCTTTGGCTTAAGCAGCTGTCCTAGAGAGACAGCTTCTGGGAAAACACTTTGCTCAATCCAGAGTTCCTCCAAAAGAATGGTTAGCTGAATGTTTGCCAATCTAGTGTTTAAGTCCCTCAAAATTATTGTAGTTACTTCACAGTACTTAGAAAATGTAACCTTCACCTGTGATATATTCAAGTGAAAAATGTAGGCATTAGTTATAGGTATGATTACATGAAAAAAAATGCTTTGGGTAGATAAACGACTATAAGGAAATATAAAATGCTAACAATGGTTGTACTTGCATAGCGAGATTGAGTGATTTTTTTCTTATATTTTCTTTGATTTCCAAAATTTTCTAAAATAAATGTTTATTTTACCTTTTTAAAAAATATTTTAAGGTGTTATTCGAAAAGTAGGAAATTAGTGCCAGTGAACTTAAAAAAATGATTATGTGTATAGATGTATACAAATACAAGCAAAATAGTATATCTTAAAGCTATCTAAATACATCCTCATAACAGAGACCAGGCAGTACAAAGGCTGGGCACCTGCTTTTTGCTAAAATCAAAGACTAACCTGCACACATTAAATAAGTTATGTTGCCTGGCAAGCTGAAGAGAAAGGGGGCTGACTGACATGGGTTAGGGTGAGGTAGGAGGTGGTTTTATTTTCTAAAATCCAACTTTCTTACAGATATGTGCTTTTAAAGACAGTTTTAAAACAGTTATTTATTAAGTACCTGTGATATTTACATGGGACTCTTCTAGAGAGTAAAGCTAGAGCAGTAAACAAAATAGAGATCCTTGCTCTCTTGGAGCTTAATTTTTGGATTAGGGAGACTGAAAATAAACACAAAAATCTGTAGTATTTTAGATAGTGATAAGAACAAAAAGGAAAATAAAGAGGAGACGAAGGATGAAGGGCACCTGGAGAGGGAAGAAGAAGGTCACTCTCTCAAAAGATGGCCAGGGAAAGCCTCACTGATAAGTTAATATTAAGCTAAGATCGGAAGTAGCCATGACGGTATCCAGGGCAACGGATCCAGGCAGAGGAAACAGCAAGTTCAAGTCTGCCTGGGGTGTCCCGGGATCATCCAGGAGGTAGGTGTGGCTGGAGCAGAGTGTGAAAAGGGGGATTTGGGAAATGAGGTTAGCAGTGTAATGGAATACTAGACTGTGTAGACCTTGCAGGTCATTCAAAGAATTTTGGCTTCTACTGAGAAGGATGGAAAACCATTGAGAGGTTTGGGACAGAGGAGTGCCTTGATATGATTTTTAAAGGGTTGCTCTGGCTGTTTTATTGAGAATAGATTTTGGAAGGAGAAAGCATGGGTAGAGCCAGGGAGATTAGGTAGGAGGCTGATGAAATAGTCAAGACAAAAGATAGTGGTAGCCTGGACCAGGGAAATAACAATGGAGGTAGTGAAAACTGACAGGATTCTGAATAAATCCTGAAGGTCAGGGTCAACTGATAGTTCACATATTGACTATGATACAAGAGGAAGAGAGGAGCCGAGGATGATGTCAAATTTTTGGTCTGAGTAACTGGAAGAATAGAGTTGACATTCACTGAAATGGGGAAGCCTGGGTGAGAGGAGGGGAGAAGGGAGAGAGTTTGGTGTGAGTTGCTTATTAGTTACCCAGGTGGACATGTCAAGTCAGCAATTGGATATACAAATGTCAAATGGAGGAGAGGAGTCTAGGCTGGAGATGTAAGTTGGGAAGTTGTCAGCATGGAGGTGATATGTGAAGCCGTAAAAGTCGATGTCACTAACACAGTGAGTGTGGATAGAGAAGAGGTCCAAGGACTGAGCCCTCCCACCCTGCGGTATATAGAGGTTGGAGAGATGAAAAATAATCACCAAAGAGACAGGAGTGGGAAAGTAGAAGCAAAAACACAATAGTGAACAACAATAACAACCCAGAAGAATGTAAATAAAGCAAAAGCTGGAGATTTGTTTTTGCCAGGCCCTTAAGGAAATCTCTGTCCAGTCATTAGCTTGACCACTAAGCAACTGAGCAGAGACTTCAGTGGCCACACATGATGAAGAATACAGACTTTACAAAATTAGTTCAGAAAAATCACTAAAAAATGTTACATAAATGAGCCAAAGATGGTCTCTGTATATTGGCCCCTAGGTTGTTTATTTCAAAATTTTGACCTGTTAGCTGAAAAGCCTGCTGGCACCAAGCTCAGATTTTTACACATCCAGTTATTTTATTTTATTTTATTTTTATTTTTTAATTGAAGTATAGTAGATGTACAGTAATATTATACAAGTTACAGGTGTACAGTACAGCAATTCATAACTTTTAAAGGTTACACGCCATTTTTCTTATTACAAAATATTGGCCATACTCCCCATGCTGTAGCTTATTTTATATGTAGTAGTTTGTACCTTTTAACTCCCTACTCCTATATTGCCCCTCCCTCCTTCCCTTTCCCCATTGGCAACCACTAGTCTGTTCTCTGTATCTGTGACTCTGCTTCTTTTTTGTTATATTCACTAGTTTTTTGTATTTTTTAGATTCTCTGTATAAGTGATAACATACAGTATTTGCCTTTCTCTGTCTGACTTATTTCATTTAGCATAATGCTCTCCAGTTATTTTAAAAATTGCCCAAACAAGCAAAAATTAAACTATTTAGAACCTTCCTGCATACCCTACAAAGCCTCACTTGACAGTTGTTACCCATTGATAAGATAAAGCCTTGTGTTATGGACCCAAAGCTGTTATGGCCCTTCAGAGCTCACTGACCCAGAGACTCCTCACCGTGCTGCCAAGCAATGTCTAGACGTGAATCATCCTTTTTGAAAAGTTTGCTTGAAAATGAACTACAACTAACAAAATGTGAATCAAAAATAGCTTAAAATTAGGAGAAATTGTGCTATGAAATGACAAGCGGTAAACATCTGGACCATTTAAACAGTTAAGTTTAAATGATCGATCAAAATGTGATTTTTGAAATGAACAAAATATGGAAAATATTTTAGGAAAGAAAACTATTTCAAAAAATGATTTTTAACATAAATCTGGGCCTAAAGCCACAGAAAATATTAATAACTAAAGCATATATTATACTGACAATATGACAAATATCAAATTTTAATTACATGCTGCTTAAAAGATATGTATGTAAAACAAAATAGGTGACCCTCCATATGGATTCACATATCAATGTCAAATCAAAAATCCTGACTGAAATGCCAGCAAATCAAAGCCAGCAGTATGTTTAAGAATTGTTTAATCTGGTGCTGTTTATTTTGAAAACACATGAAAGGTCTCACATTAGGAAACTGATCAGTGCTACTTGTCACATGCACAGGTTAAAGAAGAAAACAGCATGATTGTGTCAAAAAAGAACCTGATAAAATTATCCATTCAAAAAAGGAAAATATTAGAAATATAGGAATGGAAGATTTGGTATTTAACATGATAGAGAATGTCTCTGTCAAACTACGGGACATGACAAAAATTCTAGAAGTACTTTTATAAAAGATAGGAGTGGGAAAGAATGCTTACTATTAACACTATCCACCACTTTTAATGGTCTTAAATATGCATAAATTCTTTGAGACTCATCTTGGAAGCAGATTCTATAGTCCAGTCAAGCCTTCGGATGACTTGCAGCCCTAGCTGACATCCCAACTGCAAGCTCATGAGACACCCGGCGTCACAACTACCCAACTATCTGCTCCTGGATTCCTGACCCTCAGAAACTGAGATAATAAATGTTTGTTGCTTTAAGTTGCTAAGTTCTAGGGTAATTTGTTACACAGCAGTGCTTGACTAATATGCCATTGTTTAGGTAGTTCTAGCCAATCAGTATCAAATCAATTAAATAATTCATAAAATCATCTGTGACTATGGAAATGGAGAAGACAAAAACAATAATTTTTGAAGATTGTATGAAGTGGGTTGATGAATTAAAATTTTTTAAGAAGGGCTTCCCTGGTGGCGCAGTGGTTGAGAGTCTGCCTACCGATGCAGGAGACACAGGTTCGTACCCCGGTCTGGGAAGATCCCACATGCCGCGGAGCGGCTGGGCCCGTGAGCCATGGCTGCTGAGCCTGCGCGTCCGGAGCCTGTGCTCCGCAACGGGAGAGGCCACAACAGTGAGAGGCCGGCGTATCGGGGAAAAAAAAAAAAAAAAAAAAAAAAATTTTTAAGAAACCAAAAACTAGAAGATATAAGTGAATATTTCATTGATCTTGGAATTGGTAAAACAAACAAAACAAAAGGGCTAAAAACTACAAAAGCAACAGAAATCATCATAAAGATATCTAACATTTATTAAGCACATACTGTATTCTAGACATTATGTCAAGCACTATAATTCTATAACTCATTTTACCTTTACAACAATCCCATGAATATGAGGAAATCGAGGTTCAGAGAAGTTATTTTGCTCAAGTCTCTAGTAATTTATTGGGTTTAGACTTGTCTAAATGGAAAGCCTCTGCTCACAGCATTTTTAGAGTTCAAAACTCTAAAATTATGGAAATACAGTTGGCAAATGACGGGAAAAGACTTTTAACAAATGTGACAAAGTGTTCATATTTGAAATATATAAGGATGTACAAAAATGTTTATCATAATATTTAAAAACAAAATGGAAAAAATTTAAGTATACAACAGTAGAGAAATGGTGAAATGAATTATACAAATTCATAGAATTGAATTTTTTGCAACTATTAAACAATTGTGTTTTCAACTCGATTAAGAAAATGAAGTCAGACACCAGGAAAAAATATTCACAAAACATGTATCTGACAAAAGACTGCTAGGCAGGATATACAAAGAACTCCTACTAAACTCAACAATAAAAAGATAATTCAATTAAAAATGGGTAAAAGATTTCAGAAGACGCTTCACAAAAAGAAAAATATGAACAGCCAATATGCATGTGAAAAAATGCTCATTATCATAAGTGATCAGAGCAATACAAATTAAAATTAAAAGCATGAGGAAGCACCTTAAATGCTGACAGGATGTAGAACAATTGGAACTCTCACACGTCGCTACTAGAAACATAAAATGGTACAACCAGCTGGGACAAAGTTTGGCAGTTTCTTAAAAACTAAATATATCCCCACCTTAGATGGAGAACTTCCACTCTTAGGTATTTACTCCTGAAAAATAAAAACTTTTTGCAAAATGAGTTGTATAAGAATGTTTATAGCCGATTTATTCATAGTGGTCAAAAACTGGTATCAGCCCAGGTGCCTCTCAATAGGAAAATGGATAAGTGGGTATATTTGTACAATGGAACAGTGACTAACAGTAAAAAGGTACAAACAACTGATTGTTTATTTGTGTGTGTATACTTGTAGCAAAACGGGTAAATTTCAAAAGCATTATGCTGAAAGAAATGAACCTTACACAGAAGGGCACATACTGTATGATTCCAACAATATGAAGTTCAAGACAAGGCAACAAGACTCAGCAAAACAGGGTCGGGGATGGGGTGAGGGGAGGGGGTGATTGAAAGGAACATCAAGGAACTTTCTGGGGTATGGATGATGTTCTATACCTTTATAAGGGCTTGGGTTACACAGGTGTTGCTTTTGTCAAAACTTAATGCATGTGCACTTAAGGTTTGTGTATGTCATTGTATGAAAATTTTACCTTGAAATAAAGTATTAACTAATATTGAACTTTAGTTTAAAATATGAATGTTGAAGTATTTTGAAGGAAATATATTGATACCTGCAATGTTTGAAATGCATCAAAAAGATAAAATGGATTAACGGATGGTTAGAGGGGTGAATAGGTGACTAAATATGTGATAAAGCAAACATAGTAAGGTGTTAATGGTGGAATCTTAGTGCTGGGTATATGGCTGTCCAGCATAAAATTCTTTCAACTTTCAAATTTCCAGTGAAAATTTTTGTAGTAACATGGAAAAAAATCATGTTTTCAAAGAAATTACTTAAGATACCTTGTCAAATTTTTTGAAAAGCAGGATTGAATGTTGCATATGTGAGATGATGTCATTCAGAGAGGGTGCGAAAGAGAGCACTAAGACAGAGAAAAGAATAGTGGTTATCTTGGAGTGTTGGGATAATGGGTAGTTTTTCTTTTCTTTTTTTTTTTTCTTTTTTTGCGGTACGCGGGCCTCTCACTGTTGTGACCTCTCCCGTTGCAGAGCACAGGCTCCGGACGCGCAGGCTCAGTGGCCATGGCTCACGGGCCTAGCCGCTCCGCGGCATGTGGGATCCTCCTGGACCAGCGCACGAACCCGTGTCCCCTGCATCAGCAGGCGGACTCTCAACCACTGCGCCACCAGGGAAGCCCTTTATTTTCTTTTTTATATTTTCTAAACTTTTAAGAAGTGTGAATGACTATTATCAGAAAAAATACATTTTATCACCTAACATTCTTTTTATTTTTTTTTATAGATTTTATTTATTTATTTTTGGCTGCATTGGTGCTTCATTGCTGTGCGAGGGCTTCTCATCGTGGTGGCTTCTCTTGTTGCGGAGCACAGGCTCTAGGCACGCGGGCTTCAGTAGTTGTGACTCGCAGGCTCTAGAGCACAGGCTCAGTAGTTGTGGCGCATGGGCTTAGCTGCTCCGTGGCATGTGAGATCTTCACGGAACAGGGCTCAAACCCATGTCCCCTGCATTGGCAGGGAGATTCTTAACCACTACGCCACCAGGGAAGCCCCATCTAACATTCTTAAAAATAGTTTCAAGGAGGCAGGTTTTAACTAAGAGCACAGAGGAACACTTTCTGACAGTCAGAACTACATTTAGATGGAATGGACCTCTCAGACGGTATGATTTCCCATCTTCCAAGGACCACTATCCAGGCTGGAAGACCACAACTGAGAATATTTTAGAAAGGGTGTAAACAAGGTATGGGGGATTATAGGGCATTCTCAAATTCTGAGACCTATATGTGAAACTGAAAGTACTAGAGAAATGAAAAGATTTCTTGAGTTTTCCTAAACTATTGCAATCTCAGTACTACTCCATGAAAATAAAAGTGCTAATTCAAGACTTCCTGTACCAGCACACATACATCTGGTTCAATATATAACAGGAAAGTCATTCTAGGCACAAAATCAGAGTTGTTTTATGATCTTAGCTGTGCTATAGGTATGGTGGAGTCATAACAATACTTCGTATTTGCAAACTGAGAGTGAGCAGACTGCTTCAGCATATATTATTTCATCCAAGTCCATGATAACCCTTAGACATGTTGGGGGGAGATGGGCTTTCCCAGAGCTGAAGGCATCCAGATGGCTCAGGGGCACCTGGGCACAAACTCTGCTTTCTTCCCTCTTTTGTGGATGTGCTGCATTTGGTTTAAGAACTAAGAGAGCCTTGTATTTCTAAACATTTCCTTAAAGAGATGCACCAAATTAGTTCAAGTATATTTTTCCAGTTAAGTAGTGTAATCACAATGTGGTTTCTTCCTTAATCAATCCCTTTGCATACTATCTGGAAGGAGTGTTGATGTCCGCTAAATGCCCCAGGAGGAATCCAGAAAAAGAGGAAAAGCTGAGCCGAGGTGCGCTGCCTTCACCCCTGTCTGGGTGAGTCTCTCCTCCGTGGCTGCATGAGAGCAGCTGGGCATGTTGGTGTGGAGAGGCTTTTCCTGTCGATTAGGAGTTTATCTTCAGTTATGCACATTATTACTATGGTCTCTGTTTTTCTGTCTTAATTTTTTCGTAGACAAAGAAACTGAAGTTCTGAGAGATTAGGTAGAAGAATTAGAATGTGTGACACCAGTGTTGTTGGGGGAGCCTAGATGAGATCTCCATTTTCTGAGCATTACTCAAACGCCTTCCCACTCAAACTTATAAAAGCCTTTAGGTTTACCAGCATAAATAAAAAATAAACCAAAAGATTACTAATTAGCACCTTGAATTTATTTAAAACTTAAAATTTTTCTGGGACTTCCCTGGTGGCACAGTGGTTAAGAATCTGCCTGCCAATGCAGGGGACACAGGTTCAAGCCCTGGTCTGGGAAGATCCCACATGCCATGGAGCAGCTAAGCCCATGTGCCACAACTACTGAGCCTGCTCACCACAACTACTGAAGCCCACATTCCTAGAGCCCATGCTCCGCAACAAGAGATGCCAGCGTGATGAGAAGCCCACACACTGCAACGAAGAGCAGCCCCCACTCGCTGCAACTAGAGAAAGCCCACGTGCAGCAATGAAGACCCAGTGCAGCCAAAAATAAATGAGTAAATTTATTTAAAAAAATTTTTTTTCTGAATGCTATAAATGCTGCCCTGAGCATTCTGAAAGCTTTTCCCCGTGAGGGCAAGACCACATGCGTCCAAGGTGATACATTAGGTGTTCTCTTTCTCCCAAATGACAGTAGAGGACTGGAAGAAAGAGCTTTGGCTGTTGCACTTTTGATTGACGCTCTGTTTAAACTGGGACTTTTTTGTCTGAGACACTCTGGCTACCCGTCCTGTTCATGAAGAGGGGCAATTACATCCAAGATAGACCAAGCAAGAGAGTTTAGAGTGAGTGTGCAAATCCATTACCACAAATTGAATAACAATATAATAACCTATATAACATTTTTGGAAACATTTTCCCAATGAAGAACCAGAATGGGATGGAGGCAACAACATATTTCAGGAGTCTAAAATCTCTACTTTGAAAAGATATTCTACACTAAATCTTGGAGAACCTTCGACAAATCTTTTAGAGCCAGGACTAGCAGACATGACTTTTTCCAATTCATACCTTCCAAGTTGTAATGAGAAAAATGAATTGAAATGAGAAAAAGAAAGCATCTGAGAGCTCTTTCTTGTTACTACCAAGCCTGTATTTTCCATGAGGAAAGGACCATGTTTGTTTTGTTTACCTCTGTATGTTGAACATGAAGGATGATTTTCAAACTATGTCACCGCTGGGATGGCACAGCAAGTCCCTGCCAGTCAGAGCCCATGATTGTCAGGATGCTGTACCAGTGGGTTCCAGCTGACGATCAGCCCTGACCAAAGCCAAGAACAGTGCATGATGTAGGCTAAATGCTCTATCAGCAATTTTTGAATGAATAAACTAATGTAGTATGTTTTTCATAAGCAAACCAAAAAGTCCAATATAGAATACTTCTGTGTTTGACTAAGTTCTATTAAGTGACGTAAATCCTGTCTTTACTGAGCCAACGGTCTCTTGTGTTTCAGCCTTGGAATTAAGAGGCCAAGCCCACTGCCTGTTCTGGTGTCAACAGTGATTTAAGTATTAAGTGCTTTTCCAACTTTTCAGGTTGCCACAGCCTTCACTAAATACTGACAAGAAAAAGTCCAGAGGAGCAATGTCATCCCATTTTTCCAAATATTGAAGCCCATCAGGTCACCCCCAAATCTGCATTTCCAGATTATCTTGAAAACTCTGCAGGCACCCCTTGGCCAACTTGAGGGAAAGCCTGGTGGCTGAGGGCAGAGGTGACGGGGAGGAGGATGCCCATTCCAGAATCTCAGGGCCCTCAGAAGCCACCCTGCCTCTTTGCATTCACTTGCCCTAAATACTTCTCCAACTCCAGGGTTGCCTGAAATCATTCAATTAGAGGTTTATTTCTTGAACTTGGCTTCTGTTAAAATGCAATACCCCTAGGGGAGTTAATAGCAACGTTCAACTCAGTGTGAAGATGTTTATCAGATTCCCTTATGAAGAAGGTTGTGATTGAGCAGAACAACCCTCGGTGCCCCTCTGGGAAGGCAGGGAAGCAACGAGGAAGAAAAAACATTTCCCCAAGGGGAGGCTGGGAATATGGGCACCCTTAGATTACACTGTTTTCTCCAGCCAGCCTTGGTCTTAAGAGGTAAAATGCTCTCCATCCCTATCATGAAACCTTACATACTGATCCGATAAAATATCCCAATCAAAAACCACATCAAATTTGTGTGTGCCCAATTTTTCTCTATCTTGACCAAATACAGGAAATGAATCACTTTGCAAAGCACATGGAGACCAGCCAAAGCAATCTGCAAATTGTGTAACTCTGTCCCAGCTCTTGGCACTATGTATTCAGCAAGAACTTCAAGAGAAACCTCATTCCTGCTCACCCTCTCAAATGCACACGCCCAGATTTTTTGGGTGGACTTGCGGGCTTTGATTTTGCAACCTCCAGTTTGGGGAACAAGTAGAAAATAGTAACACTCCGTCTGTTTTGTGCTTTTTCACAGTGTTTTGTCCTCTACTGAGATACATTGGAATAGTATTTTAACTAGGAAAATATAAAGGGTACCTCCTTTCCTTGTGTACACACACACACACACACACACACACACACACACACAGGCTTATAAAAACCATGTGACCATGAATTGGTGGCCCATGTAACCCTATTTTTAGCATAGGATGAAAAACCTTGAAGGACAGGAGAGAGAACTAATTTTCCTGAATCACTCGGCCGAGCTGTTGGCAAAGCTTGGAACTAGACTCCGGTTTCAGAGATTCTGTTTTATTCTTGTTTACTGAGTTGTACTAACTGCAGAGACTCACCATACTGTCTATTTCTGAAGCTGTTTTAAAAGCCACCAAAGTAAGCAGGGATATTATCTTTGCTAAGAGATGGTGTGATGTTCTCTCTAACTATACTTATCGCTGAATTCAAGTACAGGCTCTTTATAAAGTCTCTGTGCCATTATTAAACTTTTAACTTCAAAAGCATACGAGGTAGATATGATAGTAAACTGTAAATGGAATTTAAAGGCAAATTCAATTTTCTTCTTAGAGCTGTCATGAACTTCAATTCTACTGGCCATATTTCATTTATCACAGGATCTGAAATGAGTACATATTGCGTGCAATTGCATAATATAGTTGTCCTAAACTTTAATACATTTACTTTTGAGTACCGTTTACAGATTGTTTCTCTAACACGCACTACCTGAGTTATTAAAGTTTAAAAGTGCACAAGGCCCTTATGAAGACCCTGCTTATAGTTCAAGTACAGAGCACAGGAATTCTGGCTAAATTACCTCTTTTTGCTGTCAGTCTGTTCTCCTTCATTTCAGACAGGCTACAATATCCAGAGAACTGAATGTTCCTTTTCAATGAAAAGGAGATATTCTTAAACTCTAGTATTTAGTGAATAACTGGTGGTGAAAGACCTCATTTTTAAAGTGCCTTCTTAGAATACATAGATACATAGATAATGTCATAGGTAATGTCAAGATCCAACGTAGGAAGACAAGGTATTGACAAAGGAAGATGAGTAAGAGCAATAAACCAGATAATTAGAAGGCTGACCACCCTGTAGATCAGGGGTTCCCAACTCTCAGGCCTCTGAGCCTGTTAGGAATCCAGCCATGCAGCAGGAGGTGAGTGGCAGGCAAGCGAGTGAAGCTTCATCTGTACTTACAGCTGCTCCCCATCGCTCCCATTACTGCCTGAACATTCCCCTATCCCCCCACCCCCAGTCCATGAAAAAACTGTCTTCCACAAAACCGGTCCCTGGTGCCAAAAAAGTTAGGGACCGCTGCCATAGATGAATGCCATTCAGCAGCTACCAACTTAGATGTTTACCATTTCTTCAGGGTCCATGCAAGTGTTCATGTTTCCTGAACACTCCTAGTTCACAAGGATGCAACCCTCCCTTCTCTGCATTCCTAAAGCATCTTTAAAGTGAGCTTGAAGTCAGTGAGACCTCAGAGTTCACTGGCCAGTTCATTGAAGATTTGGACCTAGAACCCATGACTCTTCTCTTTCCTCCAGATCCTGCCCTAGTCCTGGGGTAGGGGGTGGTCAAATTTGTAGCTTGGAGGAAAAAACAGATCTGGGAGGTGAAAAAGGAAGATTCAAAGATGTCTAAGGCTTTGAACCTGGGTTTCTTAGAAAATATGGGGAGCTCGCTTTGAAGAAAAGGTAATGGGTTTCATTTTTAAACATGTTGAGTTTGAAATGATAGAACATCACATCAATTTGGTCTGGTTGGTTCAGGATTCTTAGAATGATAAAGGCCAGAAGCTTTGTGTAAAGGCCAGGAATCTCGGTAGAATGATGGATAAAAGTTTTAACCTTGGTAATGAAGAGAGCATAAAGCTTAATTCAGTGGCCTAGGCAGGTTTGGATGACATTCCCAAGCCCTGTTAGAGTGATGGACAGGGCAGCTCCAATGACTGTTTCCTCAGTAGCAACTATGGCCTTTTCATTTGGAGCAAGTGTTTCATGGTCAGCCATGTTCTATTGGTCAGGTCAGAGGTCCACAAGCTACAGCCTGTGGGCCAGTCTTGGCCCACTGCCTCTTTATGTGTGTGGCCTGTTAACTAAGAATGGTCCTTCTATCTTTAAATAGTTGAAAAAAATCAAAAGAGTAATATTTCATGACAAGTGAAAATTATATGAAATTCAAATTTCAGTGTTCAGTGGAAGAGTCACACCATTCATTTACATATTGTCTATGGTTGCTTTCATGCTATAGCAGCAGAGTTACATGGTTGCAACAGAGACCATAGAGAAAACAAAGCCTAAAATATTTACTATGTGACTCAGGAAATTTTTGCTAACCCCCGTCTTAAGTCTTTAAGAGTTCAGGCCTCTGAAGATGGCTTCTGATCCTTATCACTCCCATCCATCCATCCATCCACCCACCCATCCACCCACCCATCCACCCACCCACCCATCCATCCATCCATCCATCCATCCATCCATCCACCCACCCATCCATCCATCCATCCATCCATCCACCCATCCATCCATCCATCCATCCATCCATCCATCCATCCATCCATCCATCCATATATCCAGCCAGTGAGCCAGACTGCCAGCCATCTAATATTTGTCAAGTCTGTCAAGTCTATATGAAGTTCTGAAGAATCCCAAGACCTAATACTTGCCCTCAATACCAGTGTTATATAGCAATGCCACTACCTGTTGAAGGACTTGGCTTTCACTTGGAACATTAAAGTACTTCGCAGGGTAGTTGAGGTCTGAGTTTTCAGTATCCTTAGGTTTTTCCTTATTAGGGTCCTCTTCTCAGGGCCTAGCCCTTCCTGTGGTTGAAAGAGGAATTGGTCTTTGAAATAGGAGTGGGACTGACACTGCAGCTGTCAACTCAGGGAAGAGGAGGATTGCTGAGGTTGGGAGCTAGGCTGAGCCTGGGGAGCTGCAGCTTTTGCCTGGCTGACCAGGGCTTATTTCTCTAGCTTTACGATGACTGTCATGGGCTTTATACACTTGCACTTTTGTGAGTAGCTTTCTCCATTAAAAAAAGTAAAAATTAAAAAGGTTATGACTCCATGGGTATAAATATGAATACAAACCAATTTGGGTTTATTTATTTTTTTCTAATTTTAAAAGAAATTAGTATTTTTGTGGGTCCCTAAAGTACTATGGGCCCAAGGTCCTACTGTGCTGCCTACTGTGCTGACTGGGTAAATCAGCCTTGGCTAGGAGCTATACAATCTTCTGGTGGAAAGAGACCCCTGCCAACCAGGCGAGAGCTCAGAAGCACGGATCCAGTGTCTTGGGGCTCAGCCTAAACCCCTCACATGAAGCTTTGATTTATAAAGAGCATTAGACTGAGCCTCCAAAGAATCCAGCTCCAGCTCCTCCAGTGGCCGCCAGCACTGGTGAACTACAGTAATGTCTCTTGCTTTCAGGTATCATGTCTAGCTTGGTTCCTCAATAGACTTTTTTTAATTAGAATTTTATAATTTTATTGGTTTTTAAAAAAATCTGTTTAATTGTTTGGTAGGAATCATGATAGAGTTAATATAGGAAAGTTCTCATTGATAAAGATGATTCTAGGCATATATTATAAAGTATAATGCATGCTCATAGAATTTGGGATATATTACTACTAGAGCAGCACTGCATTATACCACATCATACTCTCTATCAGTTTCACATATGAACAACAACTTGGTTCTCACTGAGTATAACCTTCTTGCACCATAGCCTTGTCCCCTCTCACTGTATAATTTTGGCATTTACTTTGAAGAGCAGAAATCTGAGGTTGCTCATATTTTTTCATCTCTGTAGAATATCCTCTCTTTTTTTAAATTTGAAGATGCACAGGGTGGGAAGAGTGTTTTGGATATCATTCTTCATTCAAAGTAGTGGCCTTATTTTGGCCATGATACACTTACATGGCATCTTCCACCACCCTGTAGCCTGATTTGCTGACACTTCAAACCTGTGAAACCTGCAGAAATCTACACTCTGCAGCAAGTTCTGATACACCCACTTCCCCAGCTCTGCCGTAGCCTAACTGCTTATAGGTAGGGAGTGCCCTTACCAGGACCCTGTGTACCACTGCTCATCCTTTTCAAAACCCTCACTTTGTTTCTTTCTTATTGGTTTCTTGCAAATTCACTTTCTAAATGTAAATAGTTGAGGAAATACGGGCTCAATGCGGGACAATATTTTGGCTTCTTCCAAACACATTCTAGTTTCAGGGAAATGAATACTCTCTTATGCTGTTAGCAGGAGTACAAATTATTCCAATGGTTTTGGAAGACCATTTCAAAATGCACATTAAAAGCTTAAAAATGTAAATGGTCTTTTTTGACCCCAGTAATTCTACTTTCAGGAATGTACCTTAAGAAAATAATCTTGGACAAATGATTTTGTTTTGAGTTGATGATTGTTTCATAACAAAATTTGGAAATAGTCCACATGACTAATAGTAGGATGCTGATTAAATAAATGCTAATATCCCTAGATAGTAAAATATCGTATAGCCATTAAAATAATGTATAGGTAAATATTTAAATAAATAGGAATAATTAATTATATATAGAAAAGTAGAGAAAGATATCAAACCTTATGTAAGTTTTGATAATAATATACATCATTATCCCAAATTTGTTTAAAAATTTAAAAGGATATATGTGTATTTATGCATAGAAAGGAACATATATTTATGTTTTTGTCCCAAGGAATACATATATAAGCAAATGTATATTTATAACATACATATATAATCAAATGTTAAAAGCTATTTTTTAATATCTGAAATTTCAAATGATAAAATAAATTTTGTTATCAGCATACAATGAAACTCTATACAGCCAAATATATATCCATGCAGATAGATGTTTATTAGCATGGAAATACATTCAACATATTTTAAAAGAAAAAATACAATTGCATGGATTCTATTCTAATGATCCAGTTTTGTAAAATAACCTGTATACATATTTGTGTATGGTTTACAAACCTGTAAGTTCATAGAGGCAAGCTAGAAATATATACTTCTAATTTTGAACAATTAAAAAATAAATATATATACTAAAATATTAAAATAATTATATATTTTAAAAATTATAAATATTATTGTAAAAATAATATTATTTACAAAAATTAAAATATTACTTATGTCTAAGTGGTGAGATTTTAGATGATTTCATCTTTCCTTTGTGTATTTCTTGACTTTATCTATTTTCTACAATACACACTAATTACTTCTGTCATCAGAGAATAAAAATGATTTATTTTAAAATGCAGCATCTAGACAGTAGTGGAAAGCTGCCCAGTTATGTCTTTGTCCCAAGCCAGAGAGGAGAGAGCCATGATGAGACCATGTACTGCTCACCATTTTCTGTTTGGTATTTGAGTTAAGAATGCTTTCAGCTGCAAGTAACAGAAAATCTAACAGCTGAATAGACTATAACAACATGTATTTACCCATCATGTTCAGAGGTAGGCAGTTTCAGGATTGTCCTGGCAGTTCAACTGTTAACAACTTTCTAACTTTCTGCTCTGCCGTCCTTTGAATGTTGGCATTTTATCCACATGCATGTCCCCACGTGGTCTTAAGATGGCAGCTCTCTCACCTACCCATTCAAGGCATGAGGCAGGAGGAGGGGGCTGCATTGGTGTCTCTGGAAAACAAGTCTTTCTGGGGCAAGGGAGAAGGAACTTGGAAATATAGCTGTCATACAAGCCAGTCAGAAATGTTGGCCATAGGTAGGAAGGGGCTGTTCTCTTTGTTGAGACATATCATTTGCTGATTTTTTTAATTATTATTACAACTTTCTCAGTCTTCTAGTTAGTAAAAAATGTCTCCAAGATGCTGGCAATGAGTTGTTTGTTTTTCAGTCAAGCGTGAGTTTTTCTTTCTCTGTCTTTCAGGGGATTGGGAGTGAATACATCAGAGTGTACTATGCAGAAGACAATTGACATGGAGTTTCTTGAGTTTTCAAACACTCACATCCTTTATTTCATATAAGCATGGGAGGTAAGTACGTATGGTTAAAAAATAAGTATGAAACTATTCTGAAAATTTTACATATGATGATATGTAAAGAGAGCTAGAGACTAGGTTATAAAAAAGACAGATGGTCCTAAGTGAGAACATATTTATGATGCTCAAGGATAACTAATGTTGAGTTAGACACAGCACAGCAGCACCTTAGTCCAGGTAAGACAAATTCATTTTTATTCAGTTTGATTCTACTATGTAGTCTAATGGTAAAAGAGCATTTCAGAAATAAAAGACACATCATCCAGAACACATTTTGGAAACTGAAGAGTTTCTTTCATCTTATTGTGACTATAACCACCTGAACCCTCACCTTTCTTTTGAGTGAATATTGCTTTGAGTTAAGTAATTGTATCTTGTTCTCCAATATGTAAAATGGAAATTATTTATATAGAACCTGCCTTGCTAAATGTTACTTGAATTAATTTAACGTGCATAAAAGACTTTGTAAGGTGAAAAGTGCTGGGCATCAATATTAGTTCTGATGCAATATTTAGTGCATGATGGTTAAATCTCAAAGACAAAAATAAAAATCAAACAAAAACCCCCCAAAACCAATGAAATTAAAAAACCCTGATAAAAGGTTGAAATTCTCTGTAATAGGTAGCACTTAGCTGATGATGTTGCTAGCTGAGTGGTTGTGAGTCTATTATAGTATTCTCCTAAATGAAATGAATCCAGAAAATAAAAGTTAAATGAGTTTCACTTAGACGTGAACTGAATTTAGTGATAGAGTTTAATTGATCTGCAGGCTTTGAATATTCAAGCAGCAAGATTTTGTGCTGTGTCAGTAACATTTTTGTCACACTAATTCATTCTAGCTTAATACTCCTTGTTACTGTTTTCCCATTATTTCCTACAAATAACCATCATTGAATGAATGAATTGTACTCCATCATAGGTATTGCTTGAATTTTCAACTAAAATGCATCCTGAGCATTTATGAACATCCTCTCTGCACAATATAAATTCCTTGTATTCTGCATTGAAAATTCCCCAGTGGTTTCATATATGTGTATGTTTCCTCCCTAACTACAAGAACAGAAGTTATCACTTTTACTCTCTTGAAAATCCTAGTGAAAGTGTTATTAATATAACAAACTTAATACAACCCTTCATGTTTATGTTTATATAATACTACTTATCATTTTCAAGGCATTTTTCATATCTCTTGGTTCATTTCATCTTCATTGGGGTGTGTGTGTGTATTTTTCTGTATTAAAAATATCTGCATTACACATATTTATATCACTTTTCCTTGCCAAATGAAAAAGAAATCCTAGAATCAATTCATGATTTATGAAGTCTTTAGAAAAACATAAAATTAATCTTTTTGTAATAGCATTCTTATTTTTCTCCATGCTCAAAGCTTCAAGATAGGAATATTAGGAGAATTCAGGCCAGAGAGGTTAAAGGATATGCCCAAAGCTATTTGGTCAATGGCATGAGATGAGAACTTTGGGAAAATCATTCTGCATTGGTAGAAATGGTCTGAGGTGGACATTTTTCTTCAGTAGCAAAGAAACCAGGAGGAGCTGGAAAATCACTTTTTTAAGTACAAGAAATCATTCTACCAGCAACTATTGAGCACCTCCCCAGTCAATCACTCTCTGTAAAAATAACCCAGGCCTACTCCCTACCCTTTAGCTGCCCCCCAAATCCATGGAGACTGTCCTTTGGGAAATCAGATCAAACTACATTTCACTGTGCCTAGCTCAGCCTGGAGGAAGGCAGGGGCTGGTGGAAAGCTGATGGTGGGAAGAAGTAAGGAACACTTTCTATTAGAGTGAACCCTTATCAGTGAATGGAAATTAAAAGATACCAATAACTTTACATAAAATGGATTAGCACTCATTTCACTGTCTCACAATAATTTATTTGTGTGTTTATCACTGCCACTAAACTTGGAGCTCCTCATTGTCAGAGACCAGTTTGTGACGGAGGCTGCTAGTTGAACACTAACATTCATTCTCCCCTTCTTTCTTAGCATCAAAATCCTGACTGCTAAAGAACAAGATTCAACTGAGTAAATTCTAAAGGTCTTAATGGCTTTATTCAGTGTTTCATGAATTGGGCAGTGTGCACTCTAGCACATGGAAAGGAGCTTGGAGGAGCTGTACAAAATGAAAGGCTTTTATAGGCAGAAGGGAGCAGGAACAGGGAAGTCATAGGAGGCAGAGCGGATTGGTTATTGCAAGGTTGGCGCCTTCCATGGAGCAAAGGGAAGTCTTGGAGCTGAGCCTGGTGACTTGTGCTGAGAGGTGAGCACTGATTAGTTGACCTGAGCCCTCCTTTTCTGGGAGAGCGGAGCAAAGAAACTTAGTTAAGTTTTGGTTTGCTGACGTGGGGCTTAGCACGAGTGACTTCATCTTGGGCCTAATCCGGTTACTTTAACGTGAATTTTTGGCTGAACGAGTGACACCAGAATAAAGTCTACATCTCCCAGCCTCCGTGCAGTTAGCTATGCGACTAGATTATGGCAAAAAGATGTGAGGAGGATTGTTAAGTGGGAGTTCTGGGAAGACTCCTTAAGGGGAAGGAGTCTTTGCTTCCATTTTTCATCCTGCTGCCTGGGTTACAGATATAGTAGCTAATGTTTCAGCAACTATCTTGGACCATGAGATGACCTTGAGGGTGAAAATCAAAATAGGAGAGAAAGAAAGATTCTGGGTCCCTGATGATTTTTTGGAGTTCCCTTTGTCTGGGCTGCCTAAATCCCACCTTATTTTATACAAGAGAATACATTGGAGTGCTGAGCCACCTAGTCAAGTTTCCATTAACAGCAGCTGAAATAAATCCTAAACGATACTTGTCATATTTCTGTATTCACAACAGAGTCTGGTGCCTAAATTGATAGGTGCTCAAGACATATGCACTTTAAATTGTATTTAATTACTTACACTTGCCTTATTCCAAAAACAAAGATGTGGTGCTAAATAAATGGCTGTAAAAGTTGGAAATTATACCAGTTTACCAAGGAAGAGCATAACAGCCAAATCAGAAAGACAAATACAAGAAGGTAGAGTCAGTCCTCAAATAATAAAATCATAGAAGTTATCCAGGGAAATGTGAAGGCAAATGTCACTCCTTTGCCGGGAAGAAAAGCTGGCAACATAATTTGAAAATTATTTAAAAACACGGATAATAGAATAAAAATTAGGAGTAAATAACTGGCTCTAAAGATGAGTTGATAATATATTAAAAGACCAAAATCAAATTCAAAGTGATAGTGGAGATTTGATCCATATCAGAGTAGAGAAGGTTTGAATTGCATACCTGGTGAGGAGCATTTGAGACAATAAAATGGACAAGCAAAATTATGACAAAAATAAGCTTGGTCAGAGAACCATGTGCTCAAGTGCTGGTAACTGATTTATTTAACGATCACTAATTTATCAATTCTTCTGTGCCAGGCACTATTCTAGTCACTTTACAATTATTAGTTCATTAAATCTACAAAACAATCTTATGAGATAGTTATTGACTTATACCCACATTTCAAATGGGGAAACTGAAACCCAAAGAATTCATGTGTCTTGCCCAAGATCACTCGGTAGATGGAGGAGCAAGATTTTACCCAGAGACCAACATTTTAAAGATGAAAAGTGGTCGGCATTATTACTAGTTCTTCTCAAGCATACTTTACTATACAGCGTACTGATGGGCAGACCAGCTCCTTGATGCCTTTAAAGCTAGTTCACATTTTGAAATTGTGCAGAAAGGGAGTCTGGAAAGGACTCAGAGAAGGGTTAAAAGGAAAAGTCATAGGATGAAAAACTGGAGCCCTGAGGAAAAGCCAGAAGCGTTAAGTGCATTTAGAGAAGAGAAGATACCAATGAATTTCCCAGCCTCCACTGAGGGAGTATGGTCAGGTGAAAGAAAAAAAGAACTAATAGGTTGTGATAGCTTTAAAGGGTGGTGTTGGAATCTCTGATCCTGATAGTTCTTAAAATGGGGAGAGCCAATGCAAAATATAAAGATTAATTATGAAGATTTTATATGACATCTGTATCACTTCTTCTATATATATTCTTCCAAACTAATCCTGACAATTCACATAAGTATACATAATTCTGAATGCCTTCCCTGCCTTTCATTTTCCCTTGTCTGCCTGGAAATTCTTCCTCATCCTCCAAGATTCTGCTCCAGTGTCACTCCCCGCTGAAGCTCCCAAACCCACACTCTGCCCTTCCTGAGCTCAGTTGACAGGAGAGGGTTTCAAAATTCTTAGCTCTTGTTGACCCTTCTATTCGAGCTCTTTTTCCAATGAGTTTGCAATTATTTGTTCACAAGCACACATCCCTCAGACAGGCAATGAGCTTTGTAGGTCAAGAACCATCTCTTATTTGTCTTTGGAACCTTCACACCCTGCACAGTAGTGGGTACATGCTTGGCACTGATAAAAACTTGAATGAAAAAATAAATGACCGATTGACAAACTGTATTATTCACTGGTATTCGTGTGAGGATTTCTGTCATCTAGAGAGAGCAATATGGTTTCGCAAGTGCTTCTCAAAATTTGCCAGTGATGTGAAGACGCAGATTCTGCTGTCCAGGAACAGTATCCGAAATAGAAGGGAAAGCAAGGGGCCAAGAAAATAGTAGGTGGGGTGTTACTAAGGTTTTTTTCTTTAGAGAAGTCACCTGCTGACCTTGCCATCTATGGCCAGGAGACATCATTGTTGATTCTTTGACCTTTGTCCTTCAAAAGGTAAACATCCCTAGCACAGAACTCAAAACAATAGGAAGACAAAAAGAAGGGGGAAATTTGACCCTGCCCCTCACAATTTCCTTGAGGATTTTTAGTCGTTCTATTGTACCACCTTAGTACTTTGGCTAGGACCTCTGTATTCCCCAGGGTCAGGTCAGCTGTGCTCATAGCTTATGGATTAAACACTTCGAACCATCCTAGAGCCTGAGCTTTAGCTGTTCTCAAGGACATATAACCACACCTGCATATTCTTTTCTTTTGCTTCTTTTGCTTTTGCTTTACAGGGGATGGGGCTCCTTTTTAAACCTAAGGTTCAAAAGACAGTAGCTAGAATTTATGCTGAAGTGGAGTAACAGGCTTTGAAGCTGAGCAGTGTCCTAATACAGGTGAAAAGCATGTATTGATTACTTAAAGAAAGTTAAAATAAAGGCAATTTTTCTCCCCATTTCGGCACATTGCAGCTTTTGGCCTATCCACTCAGAGCTAAAAAAGCATTCTTTCCTGATAATCAAGCTTCAGCTGTCTGAATTTCAGGCCGAGCTTCTCCTCCTGAGCTCTGCTGAAGAGCTGCTTTAATTAACCATTATACCACAGATGTTATTGATTTTTTTCAAATCTGGTTGAAACATCATTGTGCTGGATCATGGCCAAGACTAAGGCCTGAATCTGTGCATGTGTGTGTGCTACTTTTACTCCTTCTGCATACCTTATTAGTCTCCGTGTCTGTTAAGTGCAATCCTTCGCATTAACTCAGAAAATATAGAATTGATTTTTAGCCTAGCAGCCATGATCTAAGGGCTCCTAATTTGAAATCTGAAAACCTCAGTTGCTGAGGAAGTCTTTCTGCTGTTACTCTATCCTTCCTTGAAGTAAGCTTTTTATTCTTTAATTTGAATGAGAATTCTCCCCCTGCCTTTTACTCCTCTCTCTCTCTCTCTTTCACATACACAATTGGAGGTTTCAGAGAAACATGATCCATTCTTTGCATTTTGAATATGTTCATCATGAAAGGTCCCCAAAGGCTTATTCTTATCTGCCTAGAATGTGTGACCTGCAGTGTGGACCATAGGAAAATTTGAAATTGAATGGTCTCCACATTTTCCATATTTTGAGGGAAATGGGGAAGAATTTGAGCCACATTCACTTTGTGCAAATTGCAGGATATTAGAAACAATGGGGCATCTGCATTCCTTTTACAATCCGCCTTCCAGTAATGATAAAACTCAAGGACCAAACAATCACAGTGGGTTCCCAAATTCTGGTAAGTTTTCTGTGAGTTTAGTGATACATTCTTTAAACATAATTTGAAGCTTTTAAAATACTGTAATGGCATCTCTTGACCTTTAAAAAAAAATCACATGGAGCAAGAGGTGGTGAAAAATGTTTATTTACTCTGCATTAGTGGCTAAACTCCTGTTCCTTTCTAGAACCGGGAGTTCTTTTATACTTGGGAACTCACGCATGTCACCCCCATTCTTCCAACAAGAACCAGGCAGGCCCACTTGAGCTGGAGAAACAATGGTCCGCAGTCGGTCCTATGCCTCAGTGAGAAACAACAATGCAGGCCTCTTGACAAATTCTGGCGTCAGGAGTGGAATCTTGCAGTTCAACATGTCTGCTGAACAGAAGTTGGAAAAAGAAAAGATCATCTTGTAAACAATTAATTAATGTTTGTCATGAATTATCATTTTTACTTCCTTCTCAAGAGGCTCAAAGGGAATCAAAAGGCATTTTTGCAGGTGGTGGCATTCGAAGTAAGGGCAATCAAAGGTTTGAGAGCCGAGGCACAGCACTCTGCGTCTCTAAGGGTGAATGGTGCTAGGATTAGAGCACAGCAGGGGGTTGAGGGCTTCAGGTGTGAAGCTTAATGTTTGTGATCAGCAAAAAAAGTCTTGAATTTATCTAAACTGCTCTTCTGCTAACAGTACTTCTAGCACATAAATGTTCTGAAACTGACAAGTGTTCTCACTGCTCTTCTAACGCAAACATGATCTGCATTTGAAAGATGCATCTCTTTTGCCTAATTTAGAATATGCATCACAAAGAGCGTTAGATGATGACCCCACAAAGAGATAACACACACACACACACACACACACACACACACATTCCAGACATGCACGCTGCATGCATATACACACATGCAAACCGCGTCTTTCTTGCCTGGATCTTCTATGGAGCTCCCAGCAAGGATCCTGCAGGACTGTTTTTCTCTAGATTACTAAACCAGAGGTCAAAAACTAGGAGACTCAATAGCCATCTGACCAGTGAGTCCTTCTGAATTCACTACATGAGTAATTCCTTTTCATTTGGTTTGGATAACAGCCTAGAATGTATCATGCTGCATTTTAATTTGCATTCCTTCTCCTGCCTCCCCCTACCCCTCTAGACACAGAAAGGTATCAACACATAAAAATTTAAAACATACACATATATACAACCAATGATATTAAAATTTACTGAAGAATTGTTAAGTGTTTGCAACCCCTAGAACCAAAGACTAAGGCAGGCATTGTTGATGGCGAGAAGGTGGCTAAAGTCCATACAAATGCATCTGATGGCTTAATGAATCCTCTCCATAATCTACTGCTGAACTCTAAATACTCATTTTCTCACTATGTCATCGATACGTGTCACCTGCTAGAAAAGCTCTAAAAAGAAAGGCTAACTGAAAGTTTGGTAAGACAGGACTGGGTGAAAATCAGTCATAGGCAAAATCTGGAAGGACTAAGATGAACCTAAGATTCTTGAGTTAATTTTAAATCTAACCTTCAAAAATTCTCCATTATCCCATGGAAACCACCCATGTTCTTTTATGCATTTAGAGTTTGTATTCCCTTTAGTATTCATTTACCATAATCTAATAAACGCAGGTTCTTGGGACATCAAGCCTCCTCTTTCCCGCTGGAGGCTGAGGGGCTGAGACGATAAAGGGAAATGAGGCTCACATTTGCCTTCTTTTGCCTTGGCTCCCCTGGCGCTAACAAAGCTGAGTACTGCTCTGAGCTTTGTGGTCACCATCCCTGACAGTGTCTGATGGGGTTTTCCCTTGAATACAAGTTTGGAACACAAACCTGTGGGCTTAAACTTACGACCCCCAGAAACTAGAGAAGAGCTCGGGTAGAAAGGGCCAAATTGGAATATCATTGGATAAGGGCCATAAAAGGAGTTTCAGAAGGTTTAGAAGACAAAGGGACCCAGAAGGAAAGAAACCTAGCACAACCTCTGAGACAGAGTGGAGGTGAAGGAGCCCCTTTCCTGAAATTTCTGGGAACCCTGGTTTATGTTAACTTTGAAGAGTGGGTAAAATGGCTTACCAGGAAAAGTAAATTAATTTTTCATAATTATCAGAGTTCTTCAAACTCAGAAGTCTCCCAAAGTATTTAGTTTGGTTCCCCACTTTTTGTAAAGATGTTAAAATCCCATTCAAAACCTAATGCCAACTGCTTTAGAATCACTGACGAAAACAGTGAAAAGAAAGTAGCAATGGTTGTGATTAAACTGAAAAGGAAGAGTTCCTGACACCCAGGACCCAGTACAGAAAGGAATATTTTAGACCAGTGTCAGGTACATTAGGGTTGCTTCTAGGTCCTAGGACCCTGGACCTTCATCAGTCTGTGGCTCTGTCTGGTGGCTCTGCTTGATGGCCTGCCCCATGTCCACACTGCCTTCTGAACCTACCTAATGTCCCCGCAGCACCTTGTTGAACCTTATTCTCCACGTGGTGCTGTCTCCAGGACAGATCATTGGTTTGGGGGAAAGGAAGCCCACCTTTGTTCCATGCCTGCCCCATACCAGGCTGAAAGCCATGTGCTGCTGTTTCTTCCCACTGCTTTGGGTGACTGAGATGGCACACACTAGTGGGTGTGGAGGTGCAGTTGTGCTGAAAAGTCTCCAAAAGAGTAAAACATGGAAAGTCTTGGTGGCTTTTATTGGTATTGGTTCAACTGACCTAGCTCTAACTGGAAAATGTTTTACCGGAGGAGGAGTATTTGCAAAGTTAAGAGCATTTAGCTTCAAAATAAACAACATTGACTAATCCAACCGTTTAAAAAATGTACAAAAATGTATCAGCCTGATGTCTCTCCCTACCAGGAATGACATAGATTGAAAAATAGATGGAAATGATTTTTTCATATTCTTTTTTTTCCAGTGTAAACAAATACATTCCCCCAAGTATTTAGCTGCAAGTTGCATTGACCCAAAGTGACCAAGAATAGTTTGAGTGTTACTAGGAATATACCTCCTTCCTCCATAGCAGAAAACAGTGTTTTTGAAATAAAGTCCTCTCTATAAATTACTAATAAACGCCCCTCTCCCCCAAAAACCACCCAAGAATGAGTTGATAATGAAAAAATTAAAAATTGTCACCACCTCAACGGTTCTCCTGGTTGGATCTGTCTTTCCCAAATGGATTGATTGACCTTTCTAGGACTTCTGTCTGCGTGAGAGGTCCCACCCACCCTGTTACTATTTTAAGGAGATCTGTAAGTTTCCTTCTTTGGCTTCCCTCCCCCCCCATTATGCCAGCACTGTGTGCTAGTGCTTGAAATTAATCAAGGGCCCCTTCTGGGAAAAGGGATTCCTCTTCGAGAGAAATGGACCTGGAAACTTCTCTGCCTTTCCACGTCCCTTCCAGGACCTGCTCCCCAAATCTCCCCAGACAAAGCCCCAGGACTCTCGGGGAAGCTGCTAGAAGCCGCAGACCTGTCTTTGCCAGACAGCTGCTGTTTGAACCCAGCTCTGACCGTAAAATCAAAAGTGGGTCCGAGGGAAGCGGTAAACACTGTGCAATGAGCCTTTTGAAGGCAGCTGATGCCTCATTTGGGGTGACATGTTGTGGCTGATGCGCGTGGATGATGTGGGGTTTTCGATAAGTGCCTCATCAGTATCCTCATCATGCTCGTGTTGCTCCGCCGCGGCGTGCGCCCTGACTTGATTGTAATTGCCCGAATCTGCTCCCGCTGCTCAGGCGCTCACAGTAATATGCAATAAAACAGCAAGAAGTGAATGTTAACCATCTGAGTTCTGACACGGCGGCTCTGCAGTTCAAGATCTCCATTAAGGACCAAGAAAAAAAAAAAAAAAAAAAGCCTGTAAGAAAAAAAGGAATGATTCCCAGTGTCTGCTTCCCTTTTCAAAGGGAAAGCCCAGAAATGAAGGCGCTGTTTAGCCTTCCTAAGGTCCTCCCAGGTAGAGAAGAACAGGTAGTTTGCTGGTATTTATTTATTTATAATTTAATTTTTTCATCCCAGGTGTCCCTGCTTTTGCTCATTAGCTCTAACAGCAATGCTGCTGTTGCCTCTTCCCAGGTGTGGATGGTGGTCCAGTTTCGGCAGGGTAGGCGAGCCTCCCGTCTGTCCGTACCCTGGCTATGCAGCAGCTTGTTTCAGATACTGAATTTCTAAGATCCAATTGTGAGCAACTCAAAGAGGCAGTCACCTGAAGCAGGGCTTAAGCAAGTCACAGATGGCTGCCTGGCTTGGTTGTCAACTTCAGTAACATGCAGAGTGACAGAATTTGTCTCTTCTGTTCTTTTTACCATCGCTACACGCATATGGAAGCCTCATTCAGTACTTTGAAATTAAACCTGATAGTATCCGGGACACCTGGAAACCTCCTTCCGGGGGCGAGATGGTTCCCAGAACTGGGTACCATCTTCAGTTGTAAGGAAGCCTCTGTCTGGGTAAGGAGACCTCAGTCAAGTGTGCGTGGAGTGAGCGCTTTTCCTTTCTCAGGTGAAATATTCTGAACGGCGGGGGACGGGAGGGATTGTGGTTTATTTTTAAAGAATTTTCTTAAGTTTGGACTTTGTATGAACGTATCATTTTCAGCCTGAATTTCAGTATAGGTCTAGTGATAAGTATGCACCCTTGAAAATCTAATTTCACATTACAAACCTACTTTTCTTAGCATTACTCCCTTTTCTTCTACCCTGGAAGGAACCATAATTGCTTATCATTTGGAGGTAAAAGCTACTATCCAACCTATTGTCTTCCTGGTAGTATTTCTTAAAGCATCTCAAAGAAATACCATAATCTTTGCAGTTTCCTGTTAATTGTGTCCTTTGGGAGCCAGTGGCAATGGTAACTTCAGAATGAGGTTTTAATTACATATGGAAACCTTTACCATTGTTTTTCATTTTAAAGAAAGTAGGCTTTGCTCAAAAGCATTCATTCCTTTTTCTCCCTCCTCATTTCCAGTAGCAATGTCTTTTCAGAACTTTACAAATGCTGTTTGTTTGGACTGTGGGTTTTCTCCTGGCTTTACAAAAAAAAGAAAGCCTCACATCTGAAACTAATGAATTCAGCCTGCACTCCCACTTGGAAGCCCCTATACAGATGGAGTTTCATTAACTGTTTGAATATCTGTATCAGTAACTGCTCAAGAGAAACAATTCCTGCCCATATAGATAATTAATAGAGCAGCTCGCGGGAGAAGACCATCCCTTACTGTAACTGCCTGGCCCTTGCTTCTCAAACCTGTCAGGGTTCACTCTTCCTGCCTGTGCCAGTCCTTCCTGAAAGCAGCCAGAAAGCTTTTCTCCCTATGGGGTGACTGACCGCTTCCCCACAACTGCTGCAGCCCACGGGGTCTTGCCTATATTCCTGTAGATTCAGCTTGGGTCTGCACAGATAAGAATGAAATCATCCTGTGCTGGGGACCCTCAGTAATGCTATAGGAGGAAGTCTTTCTCTCCAGCCCAAAGACATGCCCTAGCCTGGTGCTTGGTAGACCCTCTTTTTGATTATAATGACCTTATCCATCTTTTATTATGAGGCAAGATTTAACCCTGAGTTTGGACTTAAATTCCCTTGAGGGGTCATTACACTTCAGCTTTTAAAATTCTCCCCCTCACCCCTGCAAACTCAGGTAGAAAGTCTTTCCAGTTCTTGCCTGACTTAACCAGGTGTGCAATGTTAGCAAGGCTATGCTCTCTCACAGCTGTTGCTTTTTATCCAAGAAGTGGCTGAATTTCAGAGGTGGGTGATTCCAGGATGGAGTTCTGGCTCTTCCCATTAACTTGGCATTCTATTGCAGTTTATAAAAGATGTTTTCTTAACAGGTGATATACACATGAAGGAGTAATAGGATTTTTAATCTCTTAAAGGCAGACACATTAAATGAATACAATTTTAAAGTGGGATTTTTAAAAAGCTAAAAGAATAATGATAATTGTATCAGAGAAGCAAAAATGGATAAACTGAGTAAATGTACAGTTTCCGGTGGAAGTGAGAGTACCGTAAATCAGAATACTCTGTGAAAGAGGAAGTTAAACCAGGAAATGGTATCACATGTTACCTGGGCGCTAGCAAACTTCTACGTAGAAACTGATGTTTGTGTCATTTCTTTTCAAAAACCGATTTTAAAGAATTTGCAAATAAGCACATTATAAGCAATTTTTAAAATATATTGCTGCAAAAGAGGTTTTTAGGGTTCTGTCCTTAACAAATATCAATCCGGTTAGTATGATAGCTCAGAGAACTAGTAAATTGAAGTTACATAGAACTTTCTAGATGTAGAATATGTATGAGCTTTTAAATGCATGTTCCTTCATGTATTGTATGTACACACACATGCTGACTATGTATGTGTGTGTTGACTTAAATTTAAAGTAAGGGTTTGCAAGAGAGTTTCCTCTCAAAAGTAGTTCTCTGCTATAGCAATTAAGAGAAAATGGTGAAAGGAGGAAAATGAATTCTGAAATGCAAAAGGCTTTTGTTAAATGGCAGGTTTTAGATAGTATGTCTTAGTGAACCTGACTGGACTCAGGCTGGTAAGTTCCGGCTGTGAATTCTGCACAAGTTGAAGGATGCGCAAAAACTGCAGCATCAACAGTTCATTTCAAAAAGGTTCCAGAAAAAAAACCCTGCAGTCACATTTCAGCATTAATAGGTGGGGTTGCCATGGGCACCAGAGAGAAGCTGGGGATAAGGA
This sequence comes from Mesoplodon bidens, assembly GCF_964165515.1. NCBI lineage: Eukaryota > Metazoa > Chordata > Mammalia > Artiodactyla > Ziphiidae > Mesoplodon > Mesoplodon bidens. The sequence continues at coordinate 116,120,792 of NC_138178.1, forward strand.
CTGCTGCCTGAAGTTCCTTGTCGGGGATGGACAAAAGCGGGAGGCGAATATGTAGGGCTGGGCATCACAGCTGAAGGGGAGCGTCGTCATTCCATGGGGCCTCAACAAATGTCGCGTACTGTTGGTCAGTTGAAGAGGATGGGTCTGTATAATTGTGACACGCCTGTTAAGTGAGAACTAACTGATACCCTGGAATTTATAGACAGAGAAACTGAAGTTTCTTGCCCAGGGAATACGACTAGGGTTAGAGAAACAGTTGGTGACTTGATGCAGTTGCCCAAGTGCTAGTCCTGCTCCCGTGTAGTTTAGGGAAGTGACTGGCCAGGTATCCTTCTGGATAACTGATTAGCTCAGGTCGGAATTAACCCAAAGCTGCAAATACAGACAGAAGTTTGGTAAGCTCGTGTGGCCCTGGAACGAAACCAGCAGAAAGCGTCAGGGAAGGACTTTGTTCCTTCCAGTCAAATATAGAATTTGTATTTATTCAGGGAGAAGTTTACAGTAGTCCAAATAAGCCACCTCTCCTGATGGAGGTCCCAACCTCCTGCAGCAGCCTAGACAGACCCCAAAGGGCCAGAAATAAAATGTATCCTCACCTGAGAACCACAGTCCTGGAGTTGAAGAGTTCAACTTATTATATTCTATTCCATGAACATACAGAAGGAGCTTTATTGATTAACGGTAAATTCATAGTGTAGAGTCTGTTAGTATTAGCATCGTAAGGAGACCCTCTTAAAGAAAATGAAAACAGTAGCTGTTATGGTACAGGAGAGAAAATGAGCAAATACCCAAACATCGATGAATAACACATTCCCATCTTTCCTAAACTTGGGACAAAGAGACTAGGCAGGGATCTGATTTTTATTCCTCTCTTTTAGCCAATAAGGAGAACTTTAAAAAAAAAGAAAAAGAAAAAAGAAATCCACGGAATAAACTAGAAATGTGGCTCAAGACAGACAAAGGGAATGCAAAATTAAATTCTTGATGTGAAAAGGACTGCACAATGAAGGCTTCTAGATGAGATACCTTTGGAGAAAATTTCAATTTCACTGTTTCTTTTCTTGCTTGCTTGCTTTATTTTTTTTTCACAGATATGCTCTGTGGAATGCCTGAAAGCCTTTGTATTATTTCTTATTTTCTTTCTCTTTTTACTATGTGGTATACATTCATTATTTTTTTTTTATCTTCCTTCCGAAGTGGTTCCCATTTTTCTAGTTTTGTTTCTGACACCTAGCTGTGCCCAACAATACCTTCCATTGAATCATTTCTTTCATCTGCTCCCTTTCTCTTATTTCCTCATCTCTCCTGTCCCTTCACTTTCCCTTTACCTCTTATTAACCCTTGACATTCCAGGTATATTGTGACTCTCATAATGATACACTTCTCTTTTTTTTTTTTTCCGAGCCTAACCTATTTGTCTACGTAAACTCTAGTTTCTAGCCATGATTCTGTCTAACTAGGTCCATGAACTCAGTGTTAGCAGACAGGGAACTCATATTAATTTATTATATGTTATATAATCTTGCCTACTTTTTGAGGTGTTTATAAGATGCTATTCTCCTTAGGAGAATAAAGGATATTTTAGTCTGGGTGTAGAACAGCTCAACAGACAGCTTTATATTGCATTAATTTGCTAAGTCACTGACTTCCAAGGGTCTCTGACACTAGATTTTGACATGTCTTAGACATGACATGATGTCTTTTGTCAGTTTTTCATTATCATTTTTCTTATGGAAGGGTGGTGGGTATTCCATTGAATGACATTCATGTTAGGAAAACAGATCTTCAGGAAGGTAAACTTATGAGAGATCAACTAAAATTTTAAATTGCCATGTTATTTCAGTATCTTGAGCTCTTCCAGACACATAAACGCCCATGACGTTTGGGTGCATTCATAATTTTTCACCATGAAAATCCCAAATTTATGAATGAGAGTTATCTCATTACAGTACCCTCCCTATTCATGAATGTTTGCATTTTGCTATATTCTTTCACATGTTTATTTTTTGATGTTATATTCCCCTATATAATGCTCTGAAACATACGGGAAAAAATAATATTTTCGAAAAACAGGGATTATGTTTGCTTGTGAATGTGGAAGATATAGGCTTTTCTTTAAATACCATCATCTAATATAAAGTCAGAGAAGATATAAAATCCAAATGTGCTTATTTATCAGATATAAGTCTTCCTTTAAATCTACTCAGAGAGGGATTTTTTTAAACTCACACTTTGATTAAATATTCTGAGTTTACACCTCACAAGAGTCTCTGTAAGTTAAGGAACTTATTGGAAAATTGATTAATGTGACAATATATGTTGCATGAATCAACAATGAAATTTTTACAAACTTAATCAACTTGGAATTTCTTTTTTCATGGTCTTTTCTACTTTGGAAGTAAGGCTTAAGGAAAGTACTTTTACTTTTCTTCCTTTAGAAGGAAAAGTTCTTTTTTAATACAATGTAGAAATAAATTTTCACTTTTTAAAACATTTTATAGAAGTCAAGCCTTGAGCAAATAGAAACTTTGAAAAACTTAGGGAAAGACTTTTTGGCTGTACCTCAATGATAAAGACGTGTTATTTTTGTGACAATACACTCGTGCATTCCATGGAACTTATTCTAGGTCATTAAGTAGAGCAAATTTAAAATAAATGAAATAAATCATCTCAAGGAAAAGACTATAATCAGAATTAACCTGAAATGTGAAATATTTAGAAAATCTTAGAAACTTTTTAAAGTAGTATTTTAAAGAATTTTTGTAAATACTATGCTTTCCAAATTCAGAAAATCCATTAACTCTAACAGGCTCCTGTACCATTAAAACTCATGGAACACAGAATTGCTCCTCACCACACTATTCTAAAGTAGCCACAAAACTGAAAATAGTCATGCGTCCAAAATGTTTGTTCACGCGACACAGATGTCTGTCAATACAAGCAGTCATGTTCAATGGCAAAATGTGTATTTCAAAAAGGTTATTAGAAAGTTTGACAGGAAATGGTCTTTCTGTCTTAGGAAGAGTTTCTCTTTTCACTTTCGTATTCTCTTTCTGTATTTTCTTAGTTGTCACTTGCATCATAAACTTTCATTTTCATCAGTTGGACTTCGTGATATTTTTATTTCCACTGTGTTCTAGGAGGGATTTTTAGTAGAAGTGAATTGCAAAGCCAGTGAGCTTGAGGCATGGCTTTTCTTTTGTCTTTTATTTATTTATTTATCTATTATTAATTTTTATTGGAGTATAGTTGCTTTACAGTGTTGTGTTAGTTTCTGCTGTACAGCAAAGTGAATCAGCTATACGTATACATGCATGGTTTTTCTCTTATTCATGAATTCAGAGGTATTGTTCTAGTAAAATATGCTTTCAGGATTGCTCGGGATATCATATTCTTTTAATAGGCAACAGTAATTTTCTCCAACTACATTATGCCTCTCTGTGTCAGTCTAATAATTATATGCTATCAGTTTTGTGTCATTTCCTTGGGGATTCTCTGTCTGTCATCCACCACTTTTGACTGTTTCACTTCATTCAACATACTCTCTAATTGCCATATCAAAGCTTTCCTTGAACTCATTTTTAAGGATAATGCATTTGACCATAAAATCAAGCATTTACGGTTGAGTATGCATTTATGTCAAACTTATAGCTTTAAATTTCACTTAGGGGAAAAGCCTCATATTTTAATGAAGGTTTTGAATGCAGATTTACTATAAAATAAGTGAATAATAATGCCGGGTTATTTTGGAAAGTGTTCTTTTATGCAATCGCTGCATTTAATACAGTCACAAAATGGCAGCCCAACAGGTGGTCTTTTCAGAGTGTTAAGCCACAACAATCAGAACAAAAAGGACACCAGAATCTAATGTTCTTCAGAATTTAAAAAGCTGTTCACTTTCTTTTGTTAATTTTCAGATTTAGCCATGTTCATTATTGTTGAGTCCCAAATGCAGGACATTCTTTTTTGACATTTTGCCCTAAATAGACACTGACCGAGGCTGACTCTCCAACTAGCTGTTTTGTCACATGCAAGCGGAAACTAGTCGTGAACAATGAGTGGGCATTCTTGGTACTTAAATGGCTAAGGAAAGGACCAGTTTTGACACGCTGCAAGTCTGGCAAAGTCTGGGTTAACAAAAGTGTGTTTGACAAAAGATGAAGTTTCTTTTCCTCTATTTTCCCCAAAAGTATTTAACTATGTCCTAACACATTTTCTTCTTCTTCGCCTGGAGGATTATATGCCCTAGTGACAGGCTTATTCACTCTCTGAGGTTATCTGGTAGAATTATGGACCAACCATGCCATTCAAAAGCCTTCTGTAGGAAGAAACTATTCTTTAACTACTAATTATTCACTTAAGGGAGAAGGGTTACAAAAATATATAATTTCATTGTAGCATTATTGTTACACTGTAATAGTAGCATTTTATAAGGTAAAGTTGTTTGAGAAACTTCTCAGAAAATTGATAAATGTGGCAATATATCTTTCTAAGCAAAAGAACGGGCTACATTAAATACAAGAAGGAAAACATTTAAAAGGATTTGAGTTTATAAATGTTCAAGTAAAGAAGGTAACTTCTAGGGCTTCCCTGGTGGCGCAGTGGTTGAGAGTCCGCCTGCCGATGCAGAGGACATGGGTTCGTGCCCAGGTCCGGGAAGATCCCACGTGCCGTGGAGCGGCTGGGCCCGTGAGCCATGGCCGCTGAGCCTGCGCGTCCAGAGCCTGTGCTCCGCAACGGGAGAGGCCGCAACGGTGAGAGGCCCACGTACCGCAGAAAAAAAAAAAAAGAAGTAACTTCTATACTTAAATGCAAGACGTAAAGTACACTTTAGAGCAAGCTGTTGAATATCTTACCCTTCACTGTAAAATCTGTAGCCTTTTAAATTGAGGCTTTAAATATTAATATATATAAAACATGGCATTATTTACATTTCCATAAAGCTAAATAATCCTCTGCTTAGAGAAAGAGGCTAGTGATAGATGCTTGTGAGAAGAACATATAGATCTTATGATACGAATAAGTTAATGTATATGTAATAAATTGCCATTCATTTGCAATGAATAAATAGGGAGGTTAAAATAACTGAAACTGTTTTGTCTGGATAGTGTCATAGAAAGAAAGAAGCAAGCAATAAAATAATCTTACATTTTAGGGTTTTATTTAAAAAATACAACCTAGGGAATATTGTGGGCTGTTCCAGATTCAGCCAAGTCACCCTTACCTTCTGCATCAACCATGCTATTCAAAGAACACTGATGTTCAGAAGGGTGAAACTGAAGCATTTGGACTTCTGACTTGTCTGCACGATCATCTTTCATTCCATCTGGTAGAGTTTTTTAAAACCTCTTTGCATTATTGTATCTTAATTCTTGGCACTCAGTACTGTGTGTATTATAAGTGGGACTTTCAGTTTTAGAGACACACAGTCTTTAAAAAATGGAGTTTATTGTGATGCCCATAGCTTTTGTTAGACTGGCCTAAACAGCTCTCATTCTTCAAGGGCTCCAAGGCTTTCTGGTTTAGAGAATTTCAGCCTAAAATTTTATCTGATTTTTAAGGTAGACCTAAGTTTTTCCATGTAAATGTGGACTGACCTCAAAGAAGATCTGGCAAGAAGAGACCAAGTGGGTTAAGGCCAGGCCAGAAAATGGCTTACATCATGTCTTTGGCTTATATCACGTCCACCCACATTCCATTGGCCAGAATCAGTTGCATGATCCCTATCTAACTGCAAAGAAGTCTGAGAAGTGTAGTGTTCCTTTACGTCCAGAGAAAGAAAATGGTATTGGTGAATCTCTAATAGATCTCAGCCACAGTGATCTCTACCCCGGGTTAGAGATCATTTGCTTTTTCTCCCAGTCACTCAGGTATCCAGATTTCCCAAGCTTGGCCTTCTTGTGCACACATCTGAAGTGTCTTGACCTCTCTGGTCTGCACTGTAGACTGAGTTGATCATTAGCACTTAGGAGAAAAGCTAAAATGCCCTTCCAGTCCTTCCAAAGCATTTTTAACTGATCTGGATTTTAGAGAAACAGCTTTAATTAGCTTCTGGTGGCATAAAGAAAAAAAGTGTTTTGGTATTTACCCACTAAACTCTGGCCCTTAACTTGTTTAGATTTATCCAAATGTCAAATCTAAATACAGAAAAAACTATATATATATATATATATATACATACACATATTTGCATAGTAAAGTTCTAGAAAAGAAAACTGAAAGGTTCTGAATAGACATTGTGGTATTTCAGTGGTACTAATTATAATTCAAAGCAAGACAATAAAGGTGTGAGATTCAACATAGTATATTACTAAAGTGGAAAAAAAGCTATTCATTGAAAAAAATTAGAATCAGTGCTGTCCATGAACTATTTGAGTGGACTATGGCACTCTGGGTTATCAAACATATATCTATTTACTTATTTTTAACAGATGATTATAATTTTTTATCCTCTGACTCAAAGTGTGAGAAGTCTTCAGTGTGAAATTTATCAAGTAACATTGAAGATGACTGTCCTTTTATTATGCTCTTGGAGAGTGTGCAGTATATTGTGAAACTAGAACACTGTGCCATAATTAATTTGGGTAGCTAGTCCAGCCACATGGACAGAAGCAATTCACTTGCACTTATGAAACTGATTGGTAGGGAGACTCTATTTTACTGCTGAGACCAAATAGATTTTTCATGATATTGTTATGCTTAGTTGAACATCACACCTTTTATGTTCTCTCCATTTGGCCTTGAATAAACATCAATACAATAATAATCTCAATGGTTCGCAAGTGGTCATGAGCAGTTGCCTATGTGCTTTGGACAGAATTATATAAATCAATTACATGGACATAAAAGCCAAATAAATGTGGGTGAATCAACAACAGAAATGAAATGGATGAACTCTTCAGTTTTGTTCATCATATATAACCCCTTTAGTAACCAAAGATGGGTAAATTACACTCATTGACCTTGAAAAATTAGATGATTTGTACATAATAGGTTTGAAACAATACCTTTCTACTCCCGGTTGTGATGAGTATTTTGTCCCGCACAGGCATAGTTTAATTGGAGGTCTACAAAGGGGATTGTTTTGATATGGTTTGTTCCTTCCTAGAGAGATTATTCCATAAAATTGGCATGTATTTGTTTTTCACTCTCGAACTCAAACTAAAAAATCCAATTGCTCAGTTATGCTTAGGTAAAAGTGAACGTTGACTATCCTAGGAGCAAAGTAAGTATGTGTTTAGTTTAAATGAATCAGTACTGAACCTGTGGGCAGGGACTTACCTTGAGAGAGGCCAAAGGAAACACTGTTTAAGCTTTCTAATGGGTGTTTGTCAAGAGAGTCTTAAACTAGGCATCACTGCAATGAAAAACCTATCAATGAAGAAAACGTGCATGTTGGGATAAAGTTAAGGCAATATCTGAAACATTTAGTTTTTCTGAGACTGTCCTTCTCCCATAAAAGGAAGACTCATTGAGGTTACTTTTCCAGCCATGAGACTGTTGGGGAGATCATTACTGGTAAGCCCTGAGAGATGGGTTTTGGGTCCTGGTTCTGTTTCTTATAAGACACTTCAACATCACTACATGTGGGTTGTCCCCTCCCCTGTCAGGGAAGCCTCCAATTTACAGGATCGGGGTTGAAAATCCCAGTGGCATCCTCTCAGAATGGCTTTGGAGAAAGCCATTGGTCATGAATTCTCCAAAATGAGAAAAGCCTATGCATGAATAAACAGGCTTGTGTTACAGAAAGGGAGCATTATCTTGCCGTAGGAATGATTTGACGGCTTGATTAAACTGAAATGGGCTGTGTTAAGTGGAGAGTTATAATATGATGGTTAATTTTATGTGTCAACTTGACGGGGCTAAAGGTATCTGGTAAAACATTATTTCTGGGTTTGTCTGTAAGGATGTTTCTGGAAGAGATTACCATTTGAATCAATGGACTGAGTAAAGAAGTTTGCCCTCACCATTGCACGTGGGCATCATTTGATCTGTTGAGGACCTGAATAGAACAAAAAGCTGTAGGAAGGGCAAATTTGTTCTCTGTTGAACTGGAACATTCATCTTCTCCTGCCCTTGGACATGAGACTACTGGTTTTCAGTCCTTTGGGTTTGGACTGAAGCTATACCACCACATGTCCTAGGCCTCTAACTTGCAGATGGCAGATCACTGGACTTCGGTCTACATAATCATGTGAGCCAATCTCTCATATCTATCTGCCTGCCTCTTTGACTGCCTATCTCTCTGTCTGTCCTATTGGCTCTGTTTCTCTGGAGAACACTGACTAATACGTATACCTAAGAACCTCATCAGATGTTACCAGCCTGGACAAAAGATACCTTGAATCTCCTTTCTGTGCTACAAAACTACTTAAAATGACTGCAGAAAAAATATTTTCTTTCCATCCCTATCTTTTGTCAATGTTTTTTATTTCTATCAGGCAAGCTTTTTTTTTTTTGAGGACTTACTCTGTGCTAGGCCCTCTGCTAAAAGCTCTGCCTCTTTCACATCCTTCATACCTCTGTCGTTCCCACAGTGTCTGCTGAAGCGTGATGTGATATAAATCTAACATATCTGAAGCCGTAAACTTTTAGCTTGTTCTGACAGTATGTCTGGGCTGTCTTTCTAATTTCCATTTGCTATCTTTGGGCGTATTTTTTTTTTTTTAACCAGCACCTACACACATCTTGATTTCTTAATCACTCTGGGTTGCTTACCACTGCTGTTTTCAAAGCTCTTCCTGCATCAGGATTAATCCAGAGGACTTAAGCTTGGCACTGGAGGAGTTAAAACACTTGAGGAGTAGTGTACATTCTTAATTAATACAGGAAGAAGAATCACTTATACTTTACTAAAAAAAAAAAAAAATCCAATGCTGATCCAAATAACATTTTGGAGTAAATGGGTATGTAGTGAACAGTCTTCTATGGTTCCTCATTCACTGATTCTTCCTGCTGGTGTGAGGGCTGTTCAGAATAGCACTTCACTTTTTGGTTTATTTATTAAGATCCTGCACTCAACTATAAGAAATTAGCCTCCTAGAGGTGAATCACTTTCTACAGTGCAAAGAAGAAATCTGTTCCTATAGCAAAGAAGAAAACCCTGCATACATTCTTGAGGCAGACAATAAAGAAAAGATCAGATAGGTTTATTGCATAACCTATTCCCTGTGTAAAATAGGGCAGGTGGATGTTTAAGTAATGTGGACTGTAGTGTCTGAAGGAGTGATTTCCTTACTACCCATTAGACAAGGGGGACACCTGAGATGGGAACGTGATGGGTTTGGGGGTGAACTTTTAAACTCAAAGCTCTTTAATAATTGAAAACTGGAAGTGTTTCTCCCCATGTAGGATATTCTGAAAGCTAATAGCATAACTGCACAGGAAGAGGCATTGAGAGAGCTCTAGTCAAGCCCCGTCCCAGGTATGTTCAAATCCCCCTGCTGCAAGTCACGGTCCTCGCTTTAATTATCCGCAAAACGCCCTGACAGTTGGAATGTTTCTCTTCCCTCCTGTCCTCATCCAGTGTACTGGTGGCTGCTTTACTGCATCGGAATTTTCAAAGACTCCCCCACTTCCATTTCCAGGGAGAGAATGCCAGTTAGACTTTAAGTGTCTCAACAAAAATAAACTCCTCGATAAAGGCCACCTCCAGGACACAGTGTGCTGACTTATGGTTGGCCTGCCTGCCTAAGTGATGCTGTCTGCAAGAGGCCAGATAGGGGTGAAGAGAATTACTAAGTTTGGCCTTGCCTCTCTCCCCGCCCACTCCTTTTTTCATCTTTTTTCTTTGCTGCTTTACTAATAAGTAGAAAGGCACAAAAACATCCACCCATATTTAGAAAAGCTCACACATGGCTCACACTATGCCCTGTGGGAAGGGTGTACATATATGTGTGTGTGTGTGTGTATTATGTATATGTATGTGTGTGTGTATATATATATATATACATACACACTATATCAATATATACAAAGGATATATAAATATATATATAAAAATAATCACTTTGTCCAACTGAGCAGTTTTTAGCCTGTTCAGATATAGCCAGTGGAAAACTTGTTCAATAAGCATTAGTTTGGGGCCTGACTCCTAATCCCTACTTTTCATAGCACCTCAACAATTCTTCAAGAAACACTGAGCAGTGACTGTGGTCACAAGAGTCCATGGTCTGTTGGATATTCAGCCCTGTCCTCTTTACCTAAGTAGACTCACCTGCTTCCTGGCAAGCTGGCCTTATCTTTGAGGCAGGTTACCCTGGGCCAGCGTTTTCCCCTTGCACCCACCCTGTTGAAGTTCACCAAATCTGTGTTCCACTCCTTGGAGTTTTGGTAGCTGACTGGCCAGTTCATGAGGTGAGTGGGTCATGACGCAACCATGCAGATTAACCAAGACCTCCACAGGTAGTAGGGAGGCTGGTTTCAGGAAGGAGACATTTCCTGTGCTCCTGGAATCTCAGTATGTATGTAACCATTAGGTGGCCCCCTGGCCCTGGATTAGCCTGTGTCTTTGGAAAGGCATGAAGTGAGTTTTTCAGAGCGACGGGATCTCCCTGCAAAGAGAGTCTGTATTCTAGAATTTTTGTCACAAACCTGGATGGATGCTCCTTTTGGAGATGGGAGACCCACTGTTCCTTGTAGCAAGGCATGTTACCTTGCCAGGCAGCCAAATACACTAAAGCAACTGGCTTTCAGAGGATATGAATGCTGATCAAACCTCTTTGGCCAATGACAAATATCAGTCTATATGAGAGGGGTTGTGTTAAATGATTTACTAAGTGGATTTCTTCTCTGTAGCATTTTATCTTTAATATTAGTACCTCAGCAAGAAGACCATCTCCTGAATTCTGTAATTCAATAGAAACTATACTTATGATTGTACTCGTCATATTCCCCAAAATTCAAAGTTGATACTCTCCATTACTCCATATCTCTTTTTGTTTTTTTTTTTACATCTTTATTGGAGTATAGTTGCTTTACAGTGGTGTGTTAGTTTCTGCTTTATAACAAAGTGAATCAGTTATACATATACATATATTCCCATATCTCTTCCCTCTTGCGTCTCCCTCCCTCCTACCCTCCCTATCCCCCACCTCCAGGCAGTCACAAACCACAGAGCTGATCTCCCTGTGCTATGTGGCTGCTTCCCACTAGCTATCTATTTTACGTTTGGTAGTGTATATATGTCCATGCCTCTCTCTCACTTTGTCCCAGCTTACCCTTCCCCCTCCTCATATCCTCAAGTCCATTCTCAAGTAGGTCTGTGTCGTTATTCCTGTCTTACCCCTAGGTTCTTCATGACATTTTTTTCCCTTAAATTCCATATATATATGTTAGCATACGGTATTTGTCTTTCTCTTTCTGACTTACTTCACTCTGTATGACAGACTCTAGGTCTATCCACCTCACATATCTCTTCATTTGAGAAGAAAATTTGCCTTTCTTTGCTCTTATCAAAAGGATAATTCCACATATTTTATTTTTCCAATTAAATGTTTGCCTTTGCTTTAGCTGACCATTTTCCCCCTTTTATTCTGTTATTATTCAAGGTTACCTCAGCCTTTCCCCAATCCATCTGCTGCCTAACTTAGCTGCACCATAAATGTATTTGCAGCTTTTTGTAGAGAAAAAACATGGGCTTAGAGAGGGTGAGGGCAGGTTAGCCAACCCTGCCCCTTGCAGAAGGCCGTACTCACCTTTCTGAATCTCAGATCCATTATCTGCAAAGGAGGATGATAATACAAGAACCTCTCAGCCGACTGTAAGGGTTAAACGAGATAATGCATGAGGTCTTCATCCTCTGTCTGGCTTGAATAAATCCTCCCAATTGTTAGTTCGTGTCAGGTCTTTCTTCCTTTTTCTCCATTTTGAACTCTTCTCCATTAGTCAAAATTCACAGAATCGAATACAATTGCAGATGTTTCCTATTGATATAATAACTTTAAAAACTACATTTAGACAGACTGTAATAAGGTATTTAAAATAGATCTACTGTGGTTTCTTCAAAGGGGCCCTTTTCTGAAATTTTTACTTGAAGGCCCAGAGGTTTAAGGTTAAGACCCTGTTTATAATAATAACTTCTTAAGTGTAATGTAGCGAACAATAGTAATCTATTCCCCATGCTCTAGCCAGAAGCCAGAGTAATTTTTCTAAGGAGCAAGTCTGACAGGGCCATTCCCCTGCTCCTTCCATCGGCTCCTTAAGCTGATTTACTGGGCCCTTTGGACTTGGGTCCGTCTTCCCTCTCAAGGGTCTTTCTCCCACTCCCCCCCACCCCCCCGCCTGACACAGTGCTCCGCATACAGCAGCTGAACAACAGCTGTAAGTTGAATGAATAAGTACATGAAGGAATCAACAAAGAACAAGGTGGTCACATATTTTATAGCTTTTATTAAGCTATAGAATTCAACAGATGGCCATCTAGCTGCAGAAACAAAGTTCATTAATTTAAAATATATATCTGTAATTGGTGGCTATCAAAGAAAGGCATAATTGGGAAATTCAGTCACAGTGTTTGGATTTCTTTTTTAAGGTCATTTTCCCCCATGGGAATTTTCTATTTTGTCAGCTGTGTGTCTGGTGTATTTTTTGGAAGACAAACCTCTTTTCTACAGTTTACAGCAGCCGGTTAGCTTTAAGTGGAAATCAATTATATTAACATACGTGCATATGTATTAAATTGTGCAAATAGCGAGGATAGAGAGATAGCAGTGCCCATGTTTTTCCAAGTGTTTTCATTAAAAAAAGCTTTCAACCCTTCAAAACAGTGGAAAACAAATATGCTGAAAAATAAAATTCTTCTATCACAAATTAAATTTGCTTTTACGCTGGAACAGCTCACATGGAGATGACTTTCCAGAAGAGGGAGCAGACAATAAATGTGATATTTAAGTAATTATGTAGCTTGTTAGAAGAAACTGTTAGGAGGGAAGGAACAAAAATAGGGCAGGTGAGAGGAATCTGGAATGTGAGGGTAGAGGGAAGGCAGGATGTACTTGGGTGGGGACAGAATCCACTGTAGGGTTGCCAGATTTAGAAGAAAACAAAACAAAAGGGCACCCAGTTAAATGTGAATTTCAGATAAACAATAGTTGTTTTTTTTTTTAGTATCCATGTGTTCCATGCAGTATTTGTGGGATGTAGGTGGCTATTTATTGCTTATCTGAAATGAAAATTTAAATGGTGCCCGGTGTTTTTTTCTGGCACGTCGATGTCATCGAGAGTGAGGTTTGAGCAAAGGAGGTGCAGGGCATGTGGGACAATCTGAAGAAGGCATTCCCGGCCGAGAGGTGGGCATATGGTGAGCACACTGGGGCATCAAGGCAGCCAGTGTGTCTGAGGCCGAGGAGTGGAGAGGAGACCGTCACAGAAGGATGGGGTTAGGCAGGTTCTGCTGGGCCCTGTAGACTTCTGGAAGCATTTTGTTTTCTCTCTTGGGTGAACTAAGGATCCATTGTAGCGCTCTCAGCAAAGAAGTGATGTGAACTGACTCCCGACTTTAAGGGATCACTCTGGCTGCTGGGTTGAAAACAGAGACGAAGGAGCCAGGGCAGAGGGAGGGAGACCCACAGGGGATTTCGCAGTTACCCAGGGGACTGGCATGATGGTGGCTCAGACTGGGGTGGTAGCGGAGAAGTGAACAGAAATGGTTGGATCTTGAATATATTTTGAAGAGACAACGGAATTTTCTGACACATTAAATGTGGGGGGGTAAAAGAAAGGTAAGGGTTAAAGGTGGGTTTTGATCTGAGGGCCTAGAAAGAAGGGAGTGGCCATCTCTGAGATGGGAAAGATGTGACAGGAAGGGGTCAGAGGAAAAGATCAGGAGTCTAGTTTCAGAAGTTCTGTGTTTGCTGCGACTCAGGACGGCTCAGGGGTGATCCGAGTGCGTCATGGGGAGGGGAGTCTGGTGTGAGCAGGAGATGTCAGTTTTGTGCTCTCTGTAATCTCCATGTAAACCAGCATTCCCAAGGAGAAACGACTTGTCACCCTCCTCTTAAGGAAATTGTTGCTCCTTCCTTCTAGTTTTACTTAGAAAATATCTGTCTTTGAACCCGTTGCTGTGTTTAGTTTCCTGTCACCTATCCTTCACTTTTGAAAAAAAGAAGTGAAGTGTGATAGATTTACAACATCTTCACTTTTAACCCTCCTGAAGTCCAGGAAAGTGGGAAGAGTCATTTTTCCTATACAATGATCCTTTTAGTGAGATTCTTCTCAAATTTGTCCTTGAGGATCCCATTCTAGGTAATCTGGTTCTTTTTTTAAATTTGACTTTTGGCTCTTTCTGAATCAAGATGTAAATAGGATTTAAATTCACACAAGTGTCTAGGCCAAGGCTTGCCACATTCTGAGTTCATATGGAATATGTCGCAGTTTCTAATAAGGGGAAGGTGATAGCAACATTTGAAACAGAAAGATTTTGAACCTAATATATCTAAAGTTCCTAGATTTCAGGGACCTAAAAGCTGGGGCTACACTGGAAAGGATAAGGTCTAAAAGAAGATGTTATATTTGAATTTATTCAGAAGAGAGATTCTGAATTATTTTTTTACTCTTTTAAAAGGTTTTAGAGGGTCAAATAATTTTAAGTTACATGAAACTTTGCTAAACTGATCCAAAAGCTTTGGGTTAGGAGAAGTAATTAGGTTTTAATCCTGATTCTGTAACTACTTAGCCATGAAGCCCTTGGGCAAAGCTTTTACCTTTCAACACATCCCAGTTCTCACATCTAAAAAAATGAAGAATCAATGCAGCAGGTTACCCCTTCCTAGAGTAAGAATGTGATACAATTCAGATTACTGTATGAGAACGTAACTTGAAAACATAAACCAAAGGGATTACTTCCTTATTGTCAGCAGTATTATTTAATACAAGAAGAATTCCTTCTACTCTGTCACTGACATAAAACATAAAATTTGGCTTGTTGGCACAATATAAAACAGAGAGACATATTTTTATTTCTTGAGGGAAGAAAATGTTCGTTCAGTAAAGGTGTTTCATTGATGAAATGAACAAGAGTTTAAATATTGAGCGATGCCTAATTTCTATTATTTCCCACTTGAAGTTTCAGGTTTGTAATTATTTTTCTGAGACCAAGAAATTATGAGAAAGACTTAATGGGGAAATAGGCATCTCCCAACATTGACCTTCTTTCCCCGTTGCAAAACATAGTCACATGGAAACATTAAAAACAAATTAGTTGATCAATTTATTTAACACAGGGATTTTAATTTCCCATTTACATCACTGTCTGTATATCCCTGAGCTTTACACAATATCTGTCCTCTATTTGGTTTGTTCATTTACTTATTTTTTCAGTTAAAAGTAGAGGCCATTTGGCATGTAGGTGCTCAATAATTTAAACTGAACTAAATTAGTCTAAGCCAGTTATGGAAATGTAATTCCTCTGGACAGTCATTGGTTTGGGAAGGCATATGGGATACAGTTCTGGCCAATAAGATGTAAAAAGAGGAAGTCTCATAAAAAAAGAGACATTTGAGAGGAAGTATCACAAGACAGCTTCTGCTGTCCTACCTACATTGTTTTATCTGGATGTGATGCCTGGAAGTGTGGCAGCCATGTTGCCACCGTGAAGGCTTATAGGTGACAGAGCAGAAAGATGGGAAGAACCTGGGTCTTTAATGAAACTAGTGGATTAACCTGTCTTGGACTTCTCTTTATGTGTAATAACAAACTTCTCATTGTTTAAGCCAGTTGAGTAAGAGTTTTCTGTAATTTGCATACAAAAGCAGCATAATATTACAGATAGACAAATCCTAATGGTGAGCTTTTCTGGTTATTTTCATTCATACATTCTCTTGGTCATGTTAGTTATGCTTCTTGGCATTTCCAGATCCCCCTAGTTTTCTTGAAAAGAAGTAACTAGGGCTGTTGTCAATGCTGTGGATAAGGACATATACTGCTTAAGGCTTCTGAGGGCAGCAATTGCATCTGTTTTGCGTATCATTGTATACCCAGCCCCTTTATTTTGCTTGTTATTTATATATGTTGAGTGAATAAATGAATTTTCCATAATTCCTTTTTTACCATAGTGTCACATTAGGATGATAGCCTTAGGCAGCAGACTAAGGTTAACAGAATGCCTTTTCAATTCCATTCTTTTTTTTCCCCAATTTTGTTTATAAAGGCAAATAAAGGTCAGAGGCCATGACTTTTCAAGCATCAGTCACATTTTTTTCTCCAGATTTGTTAACTGGCATGAGAGGTCATCTATGCTTGTCTATCTATTGAGACAGAAGAATGAGATCACAGTTCCAAGAACAAGGGGGAATAAAGGGTGGTGAATAGCAGCTATTTAATAGGCTGCCACGTGAAGGCTGAAGTTCTTTAGCAACAGTGAATTTTAAAGCATACTTCCCATGCTATTAAGCCTTAAATGTTTAAATCAACTGAGATGATACAGGAAAGAAACAGAATTTTCACAGTTAAAAATTGAGCATACATTTTAGGCTTGGTTAAACTTTCCTATCTACCGTTTGAAATATCTGGTTCTATCTGTATTAAATGACTGGTTAATTTGCATCCCTGTTTTAAAATTACATTCCAGAAAATCTCTAGGGTAGCTTGTTTTCCAAGGTTGGAAGCTATGTGTTTTGGAAATCTACCCACTCCAGAGGCTACCACCCGTACTTCAGGGTACCAGCCAAGAAGTAAAAAGAGTGGAAACAACTTAGATGTCCCTTGTTTGGGAAATGAACATAGAAACTCTAGTTTATTCATACATTTGAAATACTAAGTAACAGTTAAAATAGGTAAAGTAGATATACATAAATCAATATGGTTAAAACTCAAAAACTGTGTTCAGTGAAAAGTAGCAAGTTTTAAGTAAGATACAATTAAAATAACATGTTAAAAACAAAACAGTACTAAAAAAATGCATGAAAATGATGCATACCAACTTCAGGATTGTGGTTCCCTCTGAGAGAGGCAGATTGATTTTCACTGTATCTCCACTTGGCCTATTTCTTTAAAAGTAAAAACTTGAAGTAAGAATGGAAAATGTTAACACCTGTTAATGCGGGATGATGGGAAATGATTGTTTGATATATTATTGTCTGTACTTTTCTGTATGTTTGAAATAGTTCATACTTTTTAAAAAGGGGGCTAATTTCACAGTTCTGGAATGGCAAAGATCTATAATTAACTTAACTCCTGTATGATAGTCTAAACTTATATCAATATTCAAACTTTTAATTTTAATATAACTTGGAAAATTTTTATATTTCCTAGTGATTTATAGCAGTGTAGATTAAGGTCATCCCAGGAAGGCCATTTAAAGACAAGAAAATAGTACTTATAATAAAATAAGTTTCTCAGACAGTTCTGTGTTTACCAAGAACTACAAGTTATAAAAAATGAGTAAAGAATATTTGAAGCATTTTGTCCTACAAGGATGGGTTGTTTTTGAAAGTATACCAACTTTTTACATAGAGAAAGCAACTTAAATGTTTACTTTTTAAAAAGCATAAGCATGTGAATATTTTGCAACCCAAGGATTTTCTCACAACTTTATTCATTCCTCTTGACTAAAGTTTCCTAGAGAAACTGCATGGGGAAGTGACCTCATGTCTTTAAATTTCTTGAAACCATTAAAAAAAAATCTTGGAAAGTGATTTTATCTTGCCTAAATACATGATATTTTTTTGTTGTTTATTTATTTATTTTTTTGCGGTATGCGGGCCTCTCACTGTTTTGGCCTCCCCCGTTGCGGAACACAGGCTCCGGACGTGCAGGCTCAGTGGCCATGGCTCACGGGCCCAGCCGCTCCACGGCATGTGGGATCTTCCCAGGCCGGGGCACAAACCCGTGTCCCCTGCATTGGCAGGCGGACTCTCAACCACTGTGCCACCAGGGAAGCCCCATGATAATTTTTTTACTTTGCTACTATTATAAAATTAATATTGGCATATGAATTTTATAAAGCTCTTCATATTTTAAAAATATATCTTAATTCTCAACATACCAGGAAAAATACCATTACCATCTGTGTCCATTAATCTTAAAGTTTAAAACTATATATTTTAAGTCATATCATGAATAATTTACAGAAGTATAAAGGGATAGCCTAATTTAAAACTTTGAAAAGAATTTAAACACAGTAAACACAATTTTTCATTTTTTTTGGCTTTGAAGTTATATATATACTTGAAATGAGTAATGTCAGTTGAAGCTAACTAACGGCTCATTACCTGCCATGCATGAACCTGGAATATATCCATCTTGTTAATTGTGACTCCAGATTTCAAATACATTTCTATTAGGTTCTGGCTTATCATTACTCTGGTTCTTCTTGCATGTGCATTACCAAAATGCAATACTTTAAAACACTTTGACATAATTTTTTGAAGAAGGATGGCAATGATTGGAAAACATTTTAATTTTTTGATTTAAAAGTACAAATTAGAATAAGTCCAGTAATTTTTTCATTTCTACATCATTTATTTACTTTCAGTCACATTTGTGTACATACCTGTCTTCAGCATATTTCACGTAGGAACTATATCAAGTAAATTTTGGTGGCTAAACGTCATAAAAGGTGAAAGAATACTGCCAAACTATCTACTTAGCAAAATTAGATGGTCCAGGTCCTTGTCGTAAAATATTGCATGATGAAGCGCTTTCTGTTGAGTAAGTGGATGAGAATACCATATTTGCTTGTTGTCCTTAGAAATGTATGGTTCACTCATCCATTCTTGAGTTTGAGAAAACTCATTTAGAATATGTACCTGAAGACTCATGGTCTGAGGTTTTGCCTACATGATCAGTGTCATCAACATCATTAGGATTTAGCCTGTCCTCTGCATTCACCTTCTGATCCTCTTAATAATTGTGAAAATTCCTCTGTTAATGTTCTCCTACTTGCCATTATGGTCAAAATGAAAAATTCTAAACTCTCAACTGTACTACTCATTGAAAGCCTTTAAAAAAAAAAAAAGAAAGACTCAAAAGCTGGTGTCTTTCCAGAATTTTATACCTTCTCAAAAGATGATGTTAATACTGGGGGCAATGTGATATGAAAACTAAGGATGAAGTAATAGTGATCATTTATTGTAAAATAATTACATGGGTATAATTAATTAGTAATGATTAAATAATCCCTGAGCTAATGAAATAGTAAAATATCTCAAAAGATGTAGGAAAAATTGAATAAAATTAAGTCACTGAGATTCCATTATGTATCTTAGAGTTATAAAAAGGTCCAATGGACACGCATAGGGATTGAAAGATATAATGAATTTTATTATATTTTTAAAAGGTAGATTTTCTCTTTATCCCTGGGAGAATATTAAGAAAAAGTAGAAGTCATGAAATATCAATGCTTATAAATAGTTAGTTGCTCAAAACAAAACTAAAACTAAAATTTTGTCCAGTGGACCCAGATGGTATCTCTAGGGTTAACAATCATAAAACATTTTCAGTTAAAGTAACAGGCAAAAAAGTACTTCTTAAAGAACTAAAAACTTTATAAAGCGGCAGAGATCACAGGGGCAGAGTTCCCAGCCCATGCTTTCTTTCCCCATAGGGCTGGGCAAGTGTGGCTATTCTTGTTCTTCTAGATCCTAACACTCAAGCCAAAGATAACTGGCCCAAGTGTGGACAGCTGACCCAAGTTGAGAATATGAATTCCTCTTTTTCCAGATTTTGAATCATAAGAAACAAACACGAGACACTGGAACCAAAGGGCTACGTCTAAGCTAACAGCGCCATGGAGCCCAAAGTCTCGAGCAAAATCAAACTGCAAAGAGGCAGGAAAGAAGACATCTTTCGGAGAAGCCAAGCTACAAACAGAGTGAAGCAGGTATGCAGAATCTAGACAACATGCCCCAGTGCGGGCAAGAGGGTAACCAATCCTGGCTGAACTTCCGCCAATTTGAATTATTCACGTTCTTTATAAACGACACCCCTTAAGTCAGAATTGGTTTTCTGTTTCTTGGAAACAAGAAATCCCTAAAACAGAAATCAGTGCCAGGAATAGGATTGTAATAGGCTCTATGTAGAACTAGCTGTCGAGTCAAGGCAGAGGGATGGGGTAAAGGCAGGGGTGAGAGAGAGAATTCCCAATTCCATTGAAAACGGGTGGCACAGAAGTAAGAGGTGGCAAAATACCTAAACAACTGCCCAAAGTCTCTTGGGCCCAAGCCACATGTCACTAAAGCCAAAGCTTCAGATTTAAGTAATCAAATGTTGAAATGTAGGAATGTGTTAATTGCCTTTGGACATAATTAAAAGTCAGTGGCAATGAGTTTTCTGTACCAGGTTGTCTGGCTAAAAGTAGATAGGAAAAAGCAGGAAATTACATATCGATGTTTCATAAAGGGAATTCTCTTCTGCTGAGATTGTTGAAGGTAAGATCCAGATATTATTCATGAATTTGGAAAAGCTCAGGGCTCAGGAGCCTAGCAGTTGAAAGGATGATAGCTAGACTAGTTCAGCCCTTTTCCACAGGATAAGCATGCCTATTACCCCCAGCCCCCAATTTCCAAACCCTAGTAAAACACGTCCCTAGATTGGAATGTAACCTGTGGAGGGGAGGGATTTTTAAGGGCAGACTAGGGAAGAAGTGCTTCCTGTCCTACAATCCTCTTTCAGGTCACTTTTCCTCCTTTATTCTCTTGAGGACAGAGCCATTAAGAATAATGGGGTCTAAGAAGAGCTGAATAACAAAAATCCTGAAGGAGTGGTCATTAGGTGGCCTGGTGATTAAGGGAGCAAGCTTACTCCCTCCCCCCGGCCACCCCAGAAATTCTTGGCATCACCTTTTAGTCAGTGATGCACTCAGGAAAGACAATGACTGGAAGCCCACTGAAATACTGGGTAGTTATCACCAGAAGAACCTGTCTTAAACAAGCAACTATACCAACTCACGCCAACGGCCTCTTCTGGAGGCTCCGACTCAAGCAGAAAAGGATGCTGGCACCAGACATTACTTACTGTAGAGAGGAGGACTCTCTAATGTCCTTCAGAAGAGTAAGTCTGAAGGGTAACAGAAAAAGGAAATCCTTCTAATGGCCAGATCCTAGGACTGTCAGACATGACTTAGGAACATATTCTACTGCTAAGAGCCAAGAAACAGATATGTGGTATTTATTTAGGGGCAGACTAGTGACCAGTATATGATCCTGTTTTCTAGGTTTCTTCCCCACCTCTAAGTCATCCTCCTTTTCTCATCGATCATTTTTGTTGAGGTTTCTCCTACTGTATTGCTGATGTGATCGTAGTACAGTGTGCCAGTGAACCCAGAGGAGGTCATTCTGTCAGGATGGTGATTACAAGCACTGGATAGAGACTGAAGGGCAGACATTTGTTGCTGTACCTATAATACTGGATGACATTAGGCAAGATTATCTTGAAGGATAAGTTTGTTCTGCAGAGAAGAAATATAGTGGTAAGACATTAGTGGAAACAACTCGTCCACATGCAGTTCTTGGGAATGATTTTAAAGCCCCATTTTGTTTTTTTTACCAGGTGACCCCATTTTCAAGGCTTCCACAAACATGGTACAAGACTGTGTGTACAGTGCATATTCCTATGAAGAGGTCCTGCCCCATCATCCTGGCCACAACTGACTGAGACCCCTGATGACACTGAGATTCAGTCTCTGAGGACCTGAACTAAGATACAAAGACAGGTAAGCAAGCAGGGGTCAATGGAGTTGCAAGGCTCTATAGAGCTGGGTTCAGAGTGTGCACCATGTAAGTTCAAAGGCATGAACAAGCCAAGGTGATGGAGACAGGGCTAACATGTCACCCATGTAAGGAAGCAGAAATGAAGAGGCCTTCAGAGAAACCAGTTCACAGAGAGAGAATAAAGCAGATGCATAGATGCTTATGTGTAATAGAAAAAGAATGAGGAAGACAGAGGGAAAGAGACACAGAGGGAAAGGGAGAGCAGAAAACAAGGAGGGTAGGGGACAGAGACAGAACTAGGCAGAGCCAGAGGCAGCTAGAGACACAGAGAAAGAGACGAACCGAACCACTGGTAACTTTCTGGATGCCACACTGTCACGCTATACTTCCTGCAATTAAATTCCAGGTTTCTGATGCTTTTTAACAATTCGGCTTTACAAGCTATTTTAGGTAGATTTCTGATTCTTGGAACCAAACAATTATTGAGCTAAACATCTGCTCCTTGATTATACCTGCTTTAAAAAAAACATTTCTTTTTACTGCAGTATAGTGGATTTACAATATTGTGTTCCAGGTGTACAGAATAGTGATTATTTTTGCAGATTATGTTCCAATATAGATTATTACAAGATAATGGGTATAATTCCCTGTGCTATACAGTAAATCCTTGTTGCTTATCTATTTTACACATAGTTCCTGTTAATGCCATACCCCTAATCTGTCCCTCCTCACTTCCCCCTCACCTTTGATGATGGCAGGTTTGTTTTCTAGGTCTGTGAGTCTGTTTCTGTTTTGCATATTACATTCATTTGTATTTTTTTAGATTCCACATGTAAGCAATGTCATAAGTATTTGTCTTTCTCTGTCTGACTTCACTAAGCATGATATTCTCTAGGTCCACCCATGTTGCTGCAAATGGCAGTTATTTCATTTTTATGGCCAGGTAATATTCCACTGTGTATATATACCACATCTTCTTAAGCCAATCATCTGTTGATGGGCACTTAGGTTGGTTCCATTTCTTGGCTATTGTAAATAGTGCTGCTATAAATATTAGGGTGCATGAATCTTTTTAAATTAGTGTTTTTGTTTCCTCTGGATATATACCCAGGAGAGGAATTACTGGATCATATGGCAGTTCTATTTTTAACTTTTTAAGGAACCTCCCCAGTGCTGCACCAATTTACATCCCAACCAACAGTGTATGAGGGTTCCCTTTTCTCCACACCCTCTTCATCATTTATTGTTTGTAGATTTTTTGATGATGGCCATTCTGACCGGTGTGAGGTGATACATTGTAGTTTTGATTTGCATTTCTCTGGTAGTTAGTTGAGAAATGATGTTGAGTATCTTTTCATGTGCCTGTTACCCATCTCTGTCTTCGGAAAAATGTCTATTCAAGTCTTCTGCCCATGTTTTAATTGGACTGGGTTTTTTTGATAGAATTCTATGAGCTGTTTAAATAGTTCGAATATTAACCCCTCATCAGTTGCATCGTTTGCAAGTATCTTCTCCCATTCTGTATGTTGTCTTTTTGTTGATGATGGCTTTCTTTGCTATGCAAACCTTACAAGTTTAATTAGGTCCCATGTGTTTATTTTCGCTTTTATTTCTTCTGTATTGGGAGACTGACCCAAGAAAATATTGCTACAATTTATGTCAAAGACTGTTTCACCTATGTTCTCTTCTCAGAGTTTTATGGTTTCATGTCTTATATTTAGGCCTTTTAACCATTTTGAGTTTACTTTTGTATACTGTGTGAGGGAATGTTCTAATTTCATTCTTTTCCATGTAGCTGTCCAGTTTTCCCAGCACCATGTGTTGAAGAGACTGTCTTTTCTCTGTTGTATATTCTTGCCTCCTATGTCATAGATTAATTGATCATAAGTGTGTGGGTAGTAGCTGCATCTTTTAAATGTTTAGTTTGCAACTATGGAAATATAGGTACTGCCTAATATAAAACTGGGGCACTCCAAAAAGGTGAGGCTCTCAAGGGAGAGGGACTATGTAAGTTGTAACATTTTAATTACTTTCCAAAGACACACTTGGTTTTAGTCAATAGTAATAGCTAACGTTTACTAAGCACTTCTCTTAGGCCAGATAGTTTCAAAAGCTGTACATGCATGATTTCAACAACTGTTCATAACAAATGTAGGATATATTATCCTACATTTTACAGATAAGGAAATTAAGGCACAAAGAAATTAAGTAACTTGTTAAGGTCACACAGTCAATAAGGGGATAAAAGGTATGATCTACTATTTAGATTAAATTGACACTTAGAAAAGAATATATGCATTCATTTAAAACTCACTTCAAATTTTTATTGAATGCCTATTATGTACAAAGTACTGGTTTAAACTAAAACTAGTTAATATCAATGTTACAAATATAAAGTCTTCTTAAATATCACTATTCAAAATAAACCTTTCTGTGGTAAACACACACATACACATGAAGATGTACTTTCAAATTAAGTTTTTCAATTTCCAAAGTACCTCCTTTAAAACAGAAGGGAATAAATTCCAACAATGCTATTTTCAATGCATTAACTATTTTAAAGTACACTGGAATATTTGAAGATTGCTTGCTGCCAAGTGGACTCACCTTGATTTCAGAGGGACATCTACATTAATAAATACACTGCAATTAATTAAGTGGATATGTAAGTAAGTTATACACACATATCTAAAAATGTAAGTAAGTTATACACACATGTCTAAAAAAGTAAAATGACAATGAGGAGTTTTTCATGGAAGGTGATGTGTCACCATGGAGTCTGCTTCTCTTGATTTTCTGAGCAGAGCTTGCTTGAGGGCACTAATTTTCTCATCAAGTTCAGCGAGTGAATAGTTCTGCTGTAAACAATAACACAAACTGCTGAAGTATCTTAATGCAGATAAAGTTCTATAAATATATAAAATACCCAAAAGCATGGTAAATACCCTTTTCTCATGAGAAGTTAAAAACTGAACTATACATTAATGTTGACTATACTATAAATTTAAAGGCATAAAATAAGGCTTAAATATTTCTTACTTTTGCTTTTCTAATGACTAAGCTCTCCTGTTGCTACAATTTATGTCAAAGACTGTTTCACCTATGTTCTCTTAGAGTTTTATGGTTTCATGTCTTATATTTAGGCCTTTTAACCATTTTGAGTTTACTTTTGTATACTGTGTGAGGGAATGTTCTAATTTCATTCTTTTCCAAGTAGCTGTCCAGTTTTCCCAGCACCACCTGTTGAAGAGACTGTCTTTTCTCCGTTGTATATTCTTGCCTCCTATGTTATATTAATTGATCATAAGTGTGTGGGTAGTAGCTGCATCTTTTAAATGTTTAGTTTGCAACTATGGAAATATATGTTCATATATTATATGAACTTTTATACTTTCTGAAAGGATTGTAAAAACATTTTTTCAACTGACTATTCTCATAATCAATAGTAAAAAAAAATAATAACTTACATAGTCCCTCTCCCTACGTGTGCTTAAAATAACTGGAAATTCTCTTTTGATTAACTGCAATCAACTACCTCTCCTGGAAAAAATGGATACTCTCAAATATACTCAAAATTTTACAATCAAAAAAATAAGTAGAGGGGGATCAAGATGGCAGAGTAGGAGGATGTGGAGCTCACCTCCTCACGCATCAAGAATATATCTACATGTGGAACAATTCTCATGGAAAACTAACTGGAACCTGGCAGAAGAACTGTACAACCAAAGCTGCAAGGAAGATCTCTAGGAAACCAGGTAGGACAGAAAAAAAAATCCACATCAGGTCAGGACCTGTGCCCCTGGGAGGAATATGTAAGGAAGAGAAGGTTGGCATGGGTGGACCCTGGCATTGGGGAGAAAGCAGGTTAGGCCACAATCCTGAATTCCAGTCCTGGGTTCCTGCACAGGGGTGAGAAGTGCCCTTGCCTGCTGGGAAATCCACTGGGACAGAGAAAAGGGCTGGAGAAACCTAGACTCTACCCAGGAGGAGTACGTATGCAGGCTTCACAATAATCAGGGTGGAGAGAGCCTTGCACTGGTGGCTCATTACACTTCCCAATCTGAAGGGGTGAACACCCCCGGCCCTGTTCACTCCACACCACAGCCTGCGAGATCTGGGCCAACTGAACCCTGGGAAAAGACTTGGTCTAGCGATGCAGAGACAGAACAGGGTGCCTAGAGTATGATCTGGGTGGAGCAGGGGCAGCCATTGTCAGAGCACTCAGGAACACAGCGGTTCGTCTCCCAGTGAGTGCGCTGGAATGTCCAGTCCACACTGCAGCTTAGTGCTAGATTCTAAGAGAAGATTGCCACAGAGGCAGCCCAGATCTCAGGCAGCAGTGCAGCCACCTCAATTCCTGCAGTCACAACACTCCTCCATGCCATACCTTTGCACTAGATCTGGGACAAATACAGTAGAGGAAAACATGCAGCCTTGGGCTGCTTCTAAGCAGAACCACAAACACCTACACAGGCAGTGCATAGGTTCTCTCTGACTGCACAGGCCTCACTTGCTTCAGCAATCACCTCCTTGGGGCAGGGCACACAGGAGCCTGATAACCCAACCCTCTGGACTTCTACAACAACTGTGAAATAGACCCCACCCTTGACAGGGCAGTGACAGCAACAGCAGAGAGAAAGCCCTGCCTCACACCCTGCACAGGTTTTAGATACTCCAACACCAACCATATCCCCTATTAAGGGGATAATGGCCAGCACACCCAGAGGAAAGACGTGGCTGTCATCCATACTAAAACCATCCCTTGCACCAAAGACACTGGATACAGTTTACACAGGAATGTCCTCATATAGAAACAATCCTTCAAGAAGACCACAGTAGATAACTTTCTGCCTCTATGAATTTAGGAGAAACAGTTAAGTAAAATATATAAAACAAATACTAACAGACATAAAAGGAGAAGTTAACTATAATGCTAGGAGACTTTAACAGCCCACTGACATCAATGGACAGCTCATCCAGACCAGAAATGAGTAAGGCAACAGAGGTACTAAATGACACTATTTACCAATTGGACTTAATTGATTTCTACAGGATGCTACATCCAAAAAACCCAGAATATACATTCTTTTCAATCATGCATGGAATGTTCTCTAGGATAGACCATATACTAGGTCACAAAACAAGCCCCAACAAACTTAAGAGGACAGAAATTATTTCAAGTATCTTTTCTACTGAAAATGGTATGAATCTGGAAATCAACCACAAAGACAAAAACAGGAAAATGAGAGTAAAGAACATACATGCACTAAAAAACCAATGGGTGAATGATGAAATCAAAGAAGAAATCAGAAAATGCCAAGACAAACGGAAATAAGAAACACAACTTTACAAGATTTATGGGATGCGACAAAAGCAGTTCTAAGAGGGAAGTTCATAGGGACATAGGCCTTCCTCAAGAAAGAAGAAAAATCCTAAACAACCTAACATACCAGCTAAAATAATTAGGAAAAGAACAAACAAAACCCAAAGTCAACAGAAGGCAGGAGATAATCAAGATGAGAGGAAATAAATAAAAGAGGTCAAACAAAAATACAAAAGATCAACAAAACCAAGAGGTGGTTTTTTTTAAAAGACAAGCAAAATCAACAAACCTTAAGCCAGGCTCCCAAGAAAAAAAGAGAGGACCCAAACAAAATAAGACTTGAAGAGATATAACAACTGATACCACAGAAATACAAAAAATAATAAAAGAATACTATGAACAGTTATATGCCAACAAATTGGACAAACTAGAAGAAACGGACAAGGTTCTAGAAACACAGCCTGCCAAAACTGAGTCAAGAGGAAACGGATAATTTGAACAGACCAATCACTAAAAGTGAAATAGAATCTCTAATTAAAAAAAAAAAAAAAAAAAAAACTCCCTGCAAACAGAAGTCCAGGACCAAACGGATTCACTGGGGAATTCTACCAAACACAGAAAGAAGAACTCATACCTATCCTTCTCAAAGAGGAGGGAACTCTCCCAAATTCATTCTATGAGGCCACCATCAATCACCCTGATACAAAAACCAGAAAAAGACACTATAAAATAAGAAAATTACTGGCCAATATTTCTAACAAATATAGACGCAAAATCCTCAACAAAATATTAGCAAACTGAATCCAACAATACCTTCAAAGGATCACACACCATGATCAAGTGGGATTCATACCACAGTCACAAGGATGGTTCAACATATGCAAGTCAATGTGATACACCACATTAACAAAAGGAAAGACAAAAACCACATGATCATCTCAATAGATGCAGAAAAAGCATTTGAAAAAATTCATCTATTCATGATAAAAACTCACAAAATGAAAATATCTCACCATAATAAAGGCCATTTATGACAAACCCACAGCCAACAGAATATTCAAGGGTGAAAAGCTCAAAGCCTTCCAGCTAAATTCAGGAACAAGTCAAGGATGCCTACTCATACCACTTCCATTCAACATAGTATTAGAAGTCCTACCACAGCAATCAGACAAGGAAAAGAAATAAAAGGTATCCAAATTGGAAGCGAAGAATTAGAACTGTCACTATTTGCAGATGACACGGTACTCTACATAGAGAACCCTGAAGCCTCCACACAAAAACTATTAGAACTGATAATGAATTCAGTAAGGTAGCAGAATATGAGGTTAATATAAGAAATCTATTGCATGTCTTTACACTAATAATGAAATATCAGAAAGAGAAAAATTTTAAAAAGGCCGATATAAAACCATGTCAAAAACAAAAAAACAAAATAAACAAAAACCTAGGAATAACTTAACCAAGGCAGTGAAAGACCTATATGCTGATAAAAAGAGCCATACTTCCCAAAGCAATCTACATATTTAATGCAATCTCTATCAAAATACCTATGACACTTTTCACAGACCTAAAACAAATAAACCTAAAAGTTACATGGAAACACAAAAGACCCAGAATTGGCAAAGCTATCCTGAAGAAAAAGAACAAAGCTGGAGGTATAACACTTCCAGACTTCAAACTATACTAAAAAGCTACAATAACCAGAACAGTGCTGTATTGGCAAAAAAACAGACATATAGATCAATGGAACAGAACAGAGAACTCAGAAATAAACCAATGCACCTATGGTCAATTGATCTACAAACCAGGTAGGCAAGAATACACAATGGAAAAAATAGTTTTTTTGGTGGGGCTAATGACAGACTCCAGGAGGGCTAAAGCCAAGGACTACTTCCCAGTACTTCTGCTGCCAGTGACCATGCCCCTGTGGTGAGCCACAACTGCCCCCCACCTATGCAGGAGACCCTCCAACACTAGCAGCCGTGAGGCTGACAGGGGCTTGGTGCTCTGGGCGGGTGTCAGGCCTGTGCCTCTGAGTGGGAGAGCCAAGTTCAGGACATTGGTCCACCAGAGACATCCCGGTCCCACATAATATCAATCAGCGAGAGCTCTCCCAGAGATCTCCAACTCAGCGCGAAGACCCAGCTCCACTCAACGACCAGCAAGCTCCAGTGCTAGACAACACATGCCAAACAACTAGCAAGACAGGAACACAATCCCACCCATTAGCAGAGAGGCTGCCTAAATTCATAAGTTCACAGACACCCCAAAACACATCACTGGATGCAGTTCTGCCCACCAGAAAGACAAGATCCAGCCTCATCCAACAGAACACAGGCACCAGTCCCCACCACTAGGAAGCCTACACAACACACTGAACCAACCATACCCACTGGGGGCAGACACCAAAAACAATGGAAACTACAAACCTGCAGCCTGTGAAAAGGAGACTCCGAACACAGTAAAATTAAGCAAAATGAGAAGACAGAGAAACACACAGCAGATGGAAGAGCAAGGTAAAAACCCACCAGACCAAACAAACGAAGAGGAAATAGTCTACCTGAAAAAGAATTCAGCATAAAGATGATTCAAAATATTGGAAATAGAATGGAGAAAATACAACAAACGTTTAACAAGGAACTAAAAGAACTAAAGAGCAAACAAACAATGATGAACAGCACAATAAATGAAATTAAAAACTCTCTAGAAGGAATCAATAGCAGATTAACTGAGGCAGAACAGATAAGTGACCTGGAAGATAAAATAGTGGAAATAACTAGTGCACAGCAGAATAAAGAAAAAAGAATGAAAAGAATTGCGGACAGTCTCAGAGACCACTGGGACATTAAACTCACCAACATTCAAATTATAGGGTTCCCAGAAGAAGAGAAAAAGAAAGGGACTGAGAAAAAATTTGAAGAGATTATAGTTGAAATTTCCCTAACATGGGAAATGAAATAGCCAGTTAAGTCCAGGAAGCACAGAGAGTCCCATACAGGATAAATCCAAGGAGAAAGACATCAAGACACATATTAATCAAACTATCAGAAATTAAATACAAAGAAAAAATATTAAAAGCAGCAACAAAAAAACAACAAATAACATACAAGGGAATCCCCATAAAGTTAACAACTGATCTTTCAGCAGAAACTCTGCAAGCCAAAAGGGTGTGGCAGGACATATTTAAAGTGATGAAAGGGAAAAACCTACAACCAAGATTACTCTACCCAGCAAGGATCTCATTCAGATTTGAAGGAGAAATCAAAAGCTTTACAGACAAGCAAAAGTTAAGAGAATTCAGCACCACCAAACCACCTCTACAACAAATGCTAAAGGAACGTCTCTAGGCAGGAAACACAACAGAAGGAAAAGACCTACAAAACTAAACCTAAAACAATTAAAAAATGGTCACAGGAACATACATATCGATAATTACCTTAAATGTAAATGAATTAAATACTCCAACCAAAAGACAGACTGGCTGAATGGATACAAAAACAAGACCCGTACATATGCTGTCTACAAGAGACCCACTTCTGACCTAGGGACACATACAGAAAGTGAGGGGATGGAAAAAGACAGTCCACGCAAATGGAAATCAAAAAAAGTTGGAGTAGCAATTCTCGTATCAGACAAAATAGACTTTAAAATAAAGACTATTACAGGAGACAAAGAAGGACACTACATAATGATCAAGGGATCAATCCAAGAAGAAGATATAACAATTGTACATATTTATGCACCCAACATAGGAGCACCTCAATATATAAGACAAATGCTAACAGCCAAAAAGGGGAAATCGATGGTAACAAAATAATAGTAGGGGACTTTAACACCCCACTTTCACCAATGGACAGATCATCCAAAATGAAAATAAGGAAACACAAGCTTTAAATGATACATTAAGCAAGATGGACTTGATATTTATAGGACATTCCACACAAAAACAACAGAATACACATTCTTCTCAAGTGCTCATGGAACATTCTCCAGGATAGATCATATCTTGGGTCACAAATCAAGCCTTGGTAAATTTAAGAAAATTGTGAAATCACATCAAGTATAGTTTCTGACAACAACACTATAAGACTAGATATTAATTACAGGAAAAAAATCTGTAAAAAATACAAACACATGAAGGCTAAACAATACGCTACTAAATAACCAAGAGATCACTGAAGAAACCAAAGATGAAATCAAAATATACTCAGAAACAAATGACAATGAAAACACGACAACCCAAAACCTATGGGATGCAGCAAAAGCAGTTCTAAGAGGGAAGTTTATAGCAATACAATCCTACCTCAAGAAACAGGAAACAACTCAAATAAACAACCTAACCTTACACCTAAAGCAATTAGAGAAAGAAGAATTTAAAAACACCCAAATTAGCAGAAGAAAAGAAATCACAGAGATCAGATCACAAATAAATGTAAAAGAAATGAAGGAAACGATAGCAAAGATCAATAAAACTAAAAGCTGGTTCTTTGAGAGGATAAACAAAATTGATAAACCGTTAGCCAGACTCATCAAGAAAAAAAGGGAGAAGATTCAAATCAATAGAAAAAGAAATGAAAAAGAAGTAACAACTGACACTGCAGAAATATAAAGGACCATGAGCGATTACTACAAGCAACTATATGCCAATAAAATGGACAACCTGGAAGAAATGGACAAATTCTTAGGAAAGCACAACCTTCTGAGACTGAACCAGGAAGAAATAGAAAATATAAACAGACCAACCACAAGCACTGAAACTGAGACTGTGATTAAGAATCTTTCAACAAACAAAAGCCCAGGACCAGATGGCTTCACAGGCAAATTCTATCAAACATTTAGAGAAGAGCTAACACCTATCCTTCTCAAACTCTTACAAAATATAGCAAAGGGAGGAACACTCCCAAACTCATTCTATGAGGCCACCATCACCCTGATACGCAAACCAGACAAAGATGTCACAAAAAAAGAAAACTACAGGCCAATATCAGTGATGAACATAGATGCGAAAATCCTCAACAAAATACTAGCAAACAGAATCCAACAGCACATTAAAAGGATCATACACCATGATCAAGTGGGGTTTATTCCAGGAATGCAAGGATTCTTCAGTATATGCAAATCAATGTGATAAACCATATTAACAGATTGAAGGATAAAAACCATATGATCATCTCAATAGACACAGAAAAAGCTTTTTATGATTAAAAAACCCTGCAGAAAGTAGGCATAGAGGGAACTTAACTCAACATAATAAAGGCCATATGTCACAAACCCACAGCCAACATTGTTCTCAATTGTGAAAAACTGAAACCATTTCCACTAAGATCAGGAACTAGACAAGGTTGCCCACTCTTATCACTCTTATTCAACATAATTTTGGAAGTTTTAAACACAGCAGTCAGAGAAGAAAAAGAAATAAAAGGAATCCAAATCGGAAAAGAAGAAGTAAAGCTGTCACTGTTTGCAGATGACATGATACTATAGAGAATCCTAAAGATGCTACCAGAAAACTGCTAGAGCTAATCAATGAATTTGGTAAAGTAGCAGGATACAAAATTAACACATAGAAATCTCTTGCATTCCTATACACTAATGATGAAAAATCTGAAAGTGAAATTAAGAAAACACTCCCATTTACCATTGCAACAGAAAGAATAAAACACTTAGGAATAAACCTACCTAAGGAGACCAAAGACCTGTATGCAGAAAACTGTAAGACACTGATGAAAGAAATTAAAGATGATACAAGGAGATGGAGAGATATACCATGTTCTTGGATTGGAAGAATCAGCATTGTGAAAATGACTATACTACCCAAAGCAATCTACAGATTCAATGCAATCCCTATCAAACTACCACTGGCATTTTTCACAGAACTAGAACAAAGAATTTCACAATTTGTATGGAAACACAAAAGACCTGAAATGGCCGAAGCAATCTTGAGAAAGAAAAACGGAGCCAGAGGAATCAGGCTCCCTGACTTCAGACTATACTACAAAGCTACAGTAATCAAGACAGTATGGTACTGGCACAAGAACAGAAAGATAGATCAATGGAACAGGATAGAAAGTCCAGAGATAAACCCACACACATATGGTCACCTTATTTTTGAAAAAGGAGGCAAGAATATACAATGGCAAAAAGACAGCTTCTTCAATAAGTGGTGCTGGAAAACTGAACAGCTACTTTTAAAAGAATGAAATTAGAACATTCCCTAACACCATACACAAAAATAAACTCAAAATGGATCAAAGAACTAAATGTAAGGCCAGACACTATAAAACTCTTAGAGGAAAACATAGGCAGAACACTCTATGGCATAAATCACAGCAAGATCCTTTTTGACCCACCTCCTGGAGAAATGGAAATAAAAACAAAAATAAACAAATGGGACCTAATGAAACTTCAAAGCTTTTGCACAGCAAAGGAAACTATCAACAAGAGGAAAAGACAACTCTCAGAATGGGAGAAAATATTTGCAAATGAAGCAACTGACAAAGGATTAATTTCCAAAATTTATAAGCAGCTCACGCAGCTCAATATCAAAAGAACAAATAACCCAATCCAAAAATGGGCAGAAGACCTAAACAGACATTTCTCCAAAGAAGACATACAGATAGCCAACAAACACATGAAGGAATGCTCAACATCACTAATCATTAGACAAATGCAAATCAAAACTACAATGAGGTATCACTTCACACCAGTGAAAATGGCCATCATCAAAAAATCTACAAATAATAAATGCTGGAGGGGGTGTGGAGAAAAGGGAACCCTCTTGCACTGTTGGTGGGAATGTAAATTGATACAGCTACTATGGAGGACAATATGGAGGTTCCTTAGAAAATTACAAATAGAACTACCATATGACCCAGCAATCCCACTACTGGGCATATACCCTGAGAAAACCATAATTCAAAAAGAGTCATGTACCACAATGTTCATTGCAGCTCTATTTACAATAGTGAGGACATGGAAGCAACCTAAGTGTCCATCGACAGATGAATGGATAAAGAAGATGTGGCACAGATATACAATAAAATATTACTCAGCCATAAAAAGAAATGAAATTGAGTTATTTGTAGTGAGGTGGATGGACCTAGTCTGTCATACAGAGTGAAGTAAGTCAGAGAAAAACAAATACCGTATGGTAACACAAATATATGGAATCTAAAAAAAAAAAAAAGGTTATGAAGAACCTAGGGGCAGGACAGGAATAAAGACACAGATGTAGAGAATGGACTTGAGAACACAGGTAGGGGGAAGGTTAAGCTGAGACGAAGTGAGAGAGTGGCATGGACTTACATACACTACCAAATGTAAAATAGATAGATAGTGGGAAGCAGTCACATAGCATAAGGAGATCAGCTCAGTGCTTTGTGACCACCTAGAGAGGTGGGATAGGGAGGGTGGGAGGGAGACGCAAGAGGGAGGAGATATGGGGATATATGTATATGTATAGCTGATTCACTTTGTTATAAAACAGAAACTAACACACCACTGTAAAGCACTTATACTCCAATAAAGATGTTAAAATAAAAGAAAAAAAGTCTCTTCAGCATGTGGTTCTGGGAAAGCTGGATAGCTATATGTATATCAAGTCACTCCCCCACACCATATAGAAAAGTAAACCGAAAATGATTTAAAGACCTAAATATAGGACATGACACCAATAAAACTCCTGGAAGAAAAACAGGCAAAACATTTTTCAGCCATAAACCACAGCAATTTCTTAGATCAGTCTCCCAAAGCAAAAGAAGTAATAGTAAGAATAAACAAACAAGACCTAATCAAACTTAAAAGCTTTTGCATAGCAAAGGAAATCATCAATAAATTAAAAGACAACCAACATATAGCACAGAGAAAAGACCAGCCCAGAGCATTTGGCTTTGAAGGCCAGCAGGGATGGCTTTTGGGAATCCCACAGGGTTGGGGAAATAAAGACTTCACTCTTAAAGGGCACACACAAAATTTCACATGCTCTAGGACCCAGAGTAGAATCAGTAATTTGACAGAAGCCTGGGTCAGACCAACCTTCTGCTCTTGCAGAGTCGTCCAGAGAGACAGAAAGTAGTTGCAGCTCACCCTGGTTACACAGCCACTGGCTGGTGGGCCAGCCATTTTTAGAAGCCTGGTCTAACATGCAGAGAACACTGGTGCTAGCAAGTGGCATTGTGGAATCCTCCCTCTAGATTATTAGCCCCAGGACCCAGCCCCTTCCTGGCTCAGCAGCCTGTAGGCACCAGTGCTGGGATGCCTCAGGCCAAAGCAACCAAATGGGCCGGGACACAGCCCCACTCACCAGCAGGAAGGCTGCCTTAAGACCTCCTCAGCCCATGGCTACCTCTGGACACAGCCCTGGCAACCAGAGGACCTAGGACCCAGCTCCACCCACAAGTGGGCAGGCACCAGTCCCAGAATCCCCTGGGTCCCAGCCCTGCCCTGGAAGCCCACTGTAACCTCTGAACCAGTCTCACCCACCAAGGGACAGACACCAACCACAAGAAAACCACGGCTCCACAGCCTGCATACCCAGACTGCCTACCAGTAGGCCATACCTTAAACTGGGACCAGCTTGGCCCTGCCCGCTAGCAGGCCAACACAAGCTTCAGGATGTCCTGAATGCCACACTCAACTGTGTCAGGAACCGGCCCCACCCACCAGTGATCCAACACTAGCTCTGGGTCGCCTTGGCCATAGAATTAAGACTCCAGGATCCGGCTCTGCCTGCCAGTAGGCCAGCACTAGCTGCAGAACCTGGATTCACCCACCATGTGCAGGCAACAGCCCTGGAGTGTTCTGGACCTTGACTCCAGCCACCAGTGGGGCAAAACTAGCTCCGGGGCTACCTGGGGTGCTGCAGTCAGCCACCTTGTGACCCAGTCCCACCAACCTGTGGTTGGCAGCCTCCACACAAGGCAGGTCTTGGCAGCCAACCAGACTAGGGGCCAACAAAGCCTACTAGACCATCCACATAGCCAGCCACAACAGAAGGACCCATGCAGCCCTCATAGAGGGAACCCCTAGAGCATATAGCTCATGTAACAAAAGGCCAGTTCTCCACTGTTGGGAAACATAACCAGCCACCAGACACATAAAAGTAAAAACAGCAACTCAGGCAAAATGAGACAACAAAGGAACATGTTCCACACAAAAGAACAAGATAAAACCCCGGAAGAAGAACGAAGTGAAGTGGAGACAGGAAATCTACCTGAGAAAGAGTTCAGGTAGTGATTGTAAATATGACCAAAGAGCTCAGGAGAAGAATGGATGCACAGAGAGAGAAGTTAGAAATTAACAAAGAGTTAGAAAATATAAAGAACAACCAAACAGAGATGAAGAATACAATATCTGAAATGAAAAATACACTAGAAGGAATCAACAGTAGACTAAATGAAAGAGAGGAATGGATCAGTGAGCTGGAATACAGAACAGTGGAAATCATTGATGCTGAACAAACAAAAGAAAAATGAATGAAAAGAAATGAGGACAGCTCAGGAGACCTCTGGGACAACACTGAGCACACTAATGTTTGCATTATAGGGGTCCTAGAAGAAAAGAGAGAAAAGGGCTGAGAACATATTTGAAGACATAATAGCTGAAAACTTCCCTAATCTGGGAAAGGAAACAGACATCCAAGTCTAGGAAGCACAGAGAATCCCACTCAGGATTAACCCAAAGAGGAACACACCAAAACACACTGTAATTAAAATGGCAAAAATTAAAGTTAAAAGTAGCAAGGAAAAAGCAACAAGTTACATACAAGGGAATTTCTATACGGCTATCAGCTGATTTTTCAGCAGAAAGTCTGCAGATCAGAAAGGAGTTGCATGATATATTTAAAGAGATAAAAGGGAAACACCTACAACCAAGAATACTCTATGCAGAAATGCTCTTGTTCAGATTTGATGGAGAGATCAAAAGCTTTACAGACAAGCAAAAGCTAAGAGTTCAGCAGCACCAAATAAGCTTTACAAGAAATGTTAAAGGAATGTCTAGAAGCAAAAACAAAAGGCCACAACTAGAAATGTGAAAATTACAAAAGGAAAAGCCTCATCAATAAAGGGAAACATACAGTAAAGGTAGTAAATCATCCATGCACAAAGGATAGTAAGCAGGTTAAAAGACAAAAGTAGTAAAAATCATCTAACATCCACAATAAACAATTAAGGGACACACAAAAAAATTAGATGTAACAATATGACATCAAAAACAGTAATCATGAGAGAAAGAAGAGGACATATGCAGGGTTGTTAAAATGCATTTGAAATAAGAGATCAACAACTTAAAACAATCATGTGTATATATATGTGTGTGTGTGTGTGTGTGTGTGTGTGTGTGTGTGTATATATATATATATAGTCTGCTATATAAAAACCTCATGGTAACCACAAACCAAAAATCTGTAATAGATACATACAGAGAAGAAAGACAAATCCAAATATAACACTAAAGATAGTCATCAAGTCACAAGAAAAAAAAAGCAAACAAAAATTACCTACAAAAAACAACCCCAAAACAATTAACAAAATGTCAATAAGAACATATATATCAATAATTACTTTAAATGTAAATGGACTAAATGCTACAATCAAAAGAAAGTGGCTAAATGGATAAAAAGCAAGACCTCTATATATGCTGCCTACAAGAAACTCACTTCAGATCTAAAGACTCACACAGACTGAAAGTGAAAGGATGGGAAAAGGTAGTCCATGCACATGGAAATCAAAAGAAAGCTGGAGTAGCAATATTTATATCATACAAAATAGACTTTAAAATAAAGACTGTTCCAAGAGACAAAGAAGGACATTACATAATGATCAAGGGATCGATCCAAGAAAAAGATGTAACAATTGT
This sequence comes from Mesoplodon bidens, assembly GCF_964165515.1. NCBI lineage: Eukaryota > Metazoa > Chordata > Mammalia > Artiodactyla > Ziphiidae > Mesoplodon > Mesoplodon bidens. The sequence continues at coordinate 116,158,619 of NC_138178.1, forward strand.
AAATACATATGCACCCCAACATAGGAGCACCTAAATACATAAAGCAAATATTAACAGACATAAAGGGAGAAATTGACAGTAACCCAATAATAGTAGGGGACTTTAACACTCCACTTACATCAACGGACAGATCACCCAGACAGAAAATCAATAAGGAATCACTGGCCTTAAATGACACAATGGACCAGAAGAACTTATTCATATACAGAGAACATTCCTTCTGAAAGCAGGAGAACACACATTCTTTTTAAGTGCACATGAACAGTCTCCAGGATAGATCACAGCTAAGCTACAAAACAAGCCTTGGTAAATTTAAGAAAATTGAAATCATATCAAGTATCTTTTCCAACCACAACACTATGAGACTAGAAATCAACAACCAAACAAACAAACAAAAAAATCACCTGCAAAAGACAAACACATGGAGGCTACTAAAAAAACAATATGCTACTAAATAACCAATGGATCACTGAAGAAATCAAAGAGGAAATAAAAAAAATACCTGCCGACAAATGATAACGAAAATACAACATTCCAAAATCTGTGGAATGCAGCAAAATCAGTTCTAAGAGGGAAATCTATAGCAATACAAGGTTATTTCAGGAAACAACAAAAACCTCAAATAAACAACCTAAACCTTACACCTAAAGCAACTAGAAAAAGAATAAACAAAACCCAAAGTTAGTAGAAGGAAATAAATCATAAAGATCAGAGCAGAAATAAATAAAATAGAAACAAAAATCAATAAAATGTCATTTCCTTAAAAAAAATCAACAAAATAGGTAAACCTTTAGCTAGACTCATCAAGAAAAAAGAGGGCCCAATCAATAAAATCAGAAATGAAAAAGGAGAAGTTACAGCCAACACCACAGAAATACAAAGAATCATAAGAGACTACTATGAAAAACTATATGCCAAAATGGAGAAATTCCTAGAAATGTACAATTTCCCAATACTGAACCCAGAAGAAACAGAAAATACCAATATGAACAGACCAATTACCAGTAATGAAATTGAATCAGTAATTTTAAAAATCCCCAACAACAAAAATCCAGGACAAGATGGCCTCAGAGGTGAATTTTACTAAACATTTAGAGAATTAACACCTATCCTTCTTAAGCTATTCCAAAAAACTGCAGAGCTTCCAAACTCATTCTACAAGGCCATCATCGTCCTGATACCAAAACCAGACAGATACTACAAAAAAAGAAAATTACAGGCTAATATCACTGATGAACACAGATACAAAAATCCTGAACAAAATACTGGCAAAACAAATTCAACAATACATTAAAAGGATCATATACCATGATCAAGTGGGATTTATCCCAGAGAGGCAAGGATTTGTCAATATCTGCAAATCAATCAAAGTGATACACATTAACAAAATGAATAAAAACCATATGAACATCTCAATAGATGCAGAAAAACCTTTTGACAAAATTCAACATCTATTTATGATAAAAACTCTCCAGAAAGTGGGCATAAAGGGAACATACCTCAAGATAATGAAGGTCATATATGACAAGCCTGCAACTAACATCATACTCAATGGTGAAAACCTGAAAGCATTTCCTCTAAGATAAAAGGATGTCCACTCTCACCACTTTTATTCAACATAGTATTGTAACTCCTAGTCACAGCAATAAAAAAAAAAAGAAAAGGAATCCAAAGTGGAAAGGAAGAAGTAAAATTGTCACTGCTTGCAGATGACATGACACTATACACAGAATATCCTATGGATGCCACCATAAAACTACTAGAGCTAATCAATGAATTCGGTAAAGTTGCAGGATACAAAACTAATATATATAAATCTGTTGAATTCTACACATTAACAATGAATTATTAGAAAGAAAATAAGGAAACAATTCCATCAAAAAGAATAAAATACCTAGGAATAAACCTACCAAAGGAGGTAAAAGACTTGTACTTAGAAAACTATAAAACAAGACTTCCGGGGAAGATGGCAGAAGAGTAAGACGTGGAGATCACCTTCCTCCCCACAGATACACCAGAAATACAGCTACACGTGGAACAACTCCTACAGAACACCTACTGAATGCTGACAGAAGACCTCAGACCTCCCAAAAGGCAAGAAACTCCCCACGTACCTGGGCTAGCCCTGCACTCCATACCCCTCCCTCCCCCCAGCCTGAGTGAGCCAGAGTCCCCGAAGCAGCTGCTCCTTTAACCCCGTCCTATCTGAGCGAAGAACAGACGCCCTCCGGCAACCTACACACAGAGGTGGGGCCAAATCCAAAGCTGAGACCCAGGAGCTGTGAGAACAAAGAAGAGAAAGGGAAATCTCTCCCAGAAGCCTCAGAAGCAGCGGACTAAAGCTTCACAATCAGCTGGATGTACCCTGCATCTGTGGAATACATGAATAGACAACAAATCATCCTAAATTGAGGAGCCGTGTGGATGAAAGGCTCTTGGTGCTGTAGCCAGGAGTCAGTGCTGTGCCTCTGAGGTGGAAGAGCCAACTTCAGGACACTGGTCCACAAGAGACCTCCCAGCTCCACATAATATCAAACAGCGAAAACCTCCCAGAGATCTCCATCTCAACACCAGCACCGAGCTTCACTCAATGACCAGCAAGCTACAGTGTTGGACACCCTATGCCAAACAACTAGCAAGACAGGAACACAACCCCACCCATTAGCAGAGAGGCTGCCTAAAATCATAATAAGGTCACAGACACCCCAAAACACACCACCAGACGTGGACTTGCCCACCAGAAAGACAAGATCCAGCCTCATCCACCAGAACACAGGCACTAGTCCCCTCCACCAGGAAGCCTACACAACCCACTGAACCAACCTTAGCCACTAGGGACAGACACCAAAAACAACGGGAACTACGAACCTGCAGCCTGCAAAAAAGAGACCCCAAACACAGTAAGATAAGCAAAATGAGAACACAGAAAACACACAGCAGGTGAAGGAGCAAGATAAAAACCCACCAGAACTAACAAATGAAGAGGAAATAGGCAGTCTACCTGATAAAGAATTCAGAATAATGATAGTAAAGGTGATCCAAAATCTTGGAAATAGAATAGACAAAATGCAAGAAACATTTAACAAGGACCTAGAAGAAGTAAAGATGAAACAAGCAACGATGAACAACACAATAAATGAAACTAAAAATACTCTAGATGGGATCAATAGCAGAATAACTGAGGCAGAAGAACGGATAAGTGATGTGGAAGATAAAATAGTGGAAATAACTACTGCAGAGAAGAATAAAGAATAAAAAGAATGAAAAGAATGAAAAGAACTGAGGACAGTCTCAGAGACCTCTGGGACAACATTAAACGCACCAACATTCAAATTATAAGGGGCCCAGACAAAGAAGAGAAAAAGAAAGGGAGTGAGAAAATATTTGAGGAGATTATAGTTGAAAATTTCCCTAATATGGGAAAGGAAATAGTTAATCAAGTCCAGGAGGCACAGAGAGTCCCATACAGAATAAATCCAAGGAGAAATATGCCAAGACACATATTAATCAAACTGTCAAAAATTAAATACAAAGAAAACTTATTAAAAGCAGCAAGGGAAAAACAACAAATACACACAAGGGACTCCCCGTAAGGTTAACAGCTGATCTTTCAGCAGAAACTCTCCAAGCCAGAAGGGACTGGCAGGACATATTTAAAGTGATGAAGGAGAAAAACCTGCAACCAAGATTACTCTACCCAGCAAGGATCCCATTCAAATTTGATGGAGAAATTAAAACGTTTACAGACAAGCAAAACCTGACAGAGTTCAGCACCACCAAACCAGCTTTACAACAAATGCTAAAGGAACTTCTCTAGGCAAGAAACACAACAGAAGGAAAAGACCTACAATAACACACCCAAAACAATTAAGAAAATGGGAATAGGAACATACATATTGATAATTACCTTAAATGTAAATGGACTAAATGCTCCCACCAAAAGACACAGATTGGCTGAATGGATACAAAAACAAGACCCATATATATGCTGTCTACAAGAGACCCACTTCAGACCTAGAGACACATACAGACTGAAGGTAAGGGGATGGAAAAAGATATTTCATGCAAATGGAAACCAAAAGAAAGCTGGAGTATCAATTCTCATATCAGACAAAATAGACTTTAAAGACTATTAGAAGAGACAAAGAAGGGCACTACATAATGATCAAGGGATTGATCCAAGAAGAAAATATAACAATTGTAAATATTTATGCACCCAACGTAGGAGCACCTCAATACATAAGGCAAATACTAACAGTCATAAAAGGGGAAATCGACAGTAACACATTCATAGTAGGAGACTTTAACACTCCACTTTCACCAATGGACAGATCATCAAAAGTGAAAATAAATAAGGAAACACAAGCCTTAAATGATACATTAAACAAGATGGACTTAATTGATATTTATAGGACATTCCATCCAAAAACAACAGAATACACATTTTTCTCAAATGCTCATGGAACATTCTCCAGAATAGATCATATCTTGGGTCACAAATCAAGCCTTGGTAAATTTAAGAAAATTGAAATTGTATCAAGTATCTTTTCCGACCACAATGCTATGAGACTAGATATCAATTACAGGAAAAGATCTGTAAAAAATAACAACACAGAGCTTCCCTGGTGGCACAGTGGTTGAGAGTCCGCCTGCCGATGCAGGGGATGCGGGTTAGTGTCCCGGTCTGGGAGGATCCCGCATGTCACGCAGTGACTGTGCCTGTGGGCCACGGCAGCTGAGCCTGTGCGTCCGGAGCCTCTGCTCCGCAGCGGAAGAGGCCGCAACGGTGAGAGGACCGCGTACAGCAAAAAAAAAAAAAAAAAAAAAAAAAAAAATACAGGGAGGCTAAACAATACACTACTTAATAACGAAGTGATCACTGAAGAATTCAAAGAGGAAATAAAAAAATACCTAGAAACAAATGACAACAGAGACATGACGACCCAAAACCGATGGGATGCAGCAAAAGCAGTTCTAAGAGGGAAGTTTATAGCAATACATTCCACCTTAAGAAACAGGAAACATCTCAAATAAACAACCTGACCTTGCACCTAAAGCAATTAGAGAAAGAAGAACAAAAAAACCCCAAAGTTAGCAGAAGCAAAGAAATCATAAAAATCAGATCAGAAATAAATGAAAAAGAAATGAAGGAAACGATAGCAAAGATCAATAAAACTAAAAGCTGGTTCTTTGAGAAGATAAACAAAATTGATAAAGCATTAGCCAGACTCATCAAGAAAAAAAGGGAGAAGACTCAAATCAATAGAATTAGAATGAAAAAGGAGAAGTAACAACTGACACTGCAGAAATACAAAAGATCATGAGAGATTACTACAAGCAACTCTATGCCAATAAAATGGAAAACCTGGAAGAAATGGAAAAATCCTTAGAAATGCACAACCTGCCAAGACTGAATCAGGAAGAAATAGAAAATATGAACAGACCAATCACAAGCACTGAAATTGAAACTGTGATTAAAAATCTTTCAACAAACAAAAGCCCAGGAGCAGACGGCTTCACAGGTGGATTCTATCAAACATTTAGAGAAGAGCTAACACCTATCCTTCTCAAACTCTTCCAAAATATAGCAGAGGGAGGAACACTCCCAAATTCATTCTACGAGGCCACCATCACCTTGATACCAAAACCAGGCAAGGATGTCACAAAGAAAACTACAGGCCAATATCACTGATGAACATAGATGCAAAAATCCTCAACAAAATACTAGCAGACACAATCCAAGAGCACATTAAAAGGATCATACACCATGATCAAGTGGGGTTTATTCCAGGAATGCAAGGATTCTTCAATATATGCAAATCAATCAACATGATACACCATATTAACAAACTGAAGGAGAAAAACCATACAATCATATCAATAGATGCAGAGACAGCTTTCGACAAAATTCAACACCCATTTATGATAAAAACCCTGCAGAAAGTAGGCATAGAGGGAACTTTGCTCAACATAATAAAGGAAATATATGACAAACCCACAGCCAACATCGTCCTCAATGGTGAAAAACTGAAAGCATTTCCACTAAGATCAGGAACAAGACAAGGTTGCCCACTCTCACCACTCTTATTCAACATAGTTTTGGAAGTTTTAGCCACAGCAATCAGAGAAGAAAAGGAAATAAAAGGAATCCAAATTGGAAAAGAAGAAGTAAAGCTGTCACTGTTTGCAGATGACATGGTACTATACATAGAGAATCCTAAAGATGCTACCAGAAAACTACTAGAGCTAATCAATGAATTTGGTAAAGTAGCAGGATACAAAATTAATGCACAGAAATCTCTGGCATTCCTGTACACTAATGATGAAAAATCTGAAAGTGAAATCAAGAAAACACTCCCATTTACCACTGCAACAAAAAGAATAAAATATCTAGGAATAAACCTACCTAAGGAGACAAAAGACCTGTATGCAGAAAATTACGACACTGATGAAAGAAATTAAAGATGATACAAATAGATGGAGAGATATACCATGTTCCTGGATTGAAGAATCAACATTGTGGAAAGGACTCTACTACCCAAAGCAATCTACAGATTCAATGCAACCCCTATCAAATTACCACTGGCATTTTTCAAAGAATTAGAACAAAAAATTTCACAATTTGTATGGAAACACAAAAGACCCCAAATAGCCAAATCACTCTTGAGAAAGAAAAACGGAGCTGGAGGAATCAGGCTCCCTGACTTCAGACTATACTACAAAGCTACAGTAATCAAGACAGTATGGTACTGGCACAAAAACAGAAATATAGATCAATGGAACAGGATAGAAAGCCCAGAGATAAACCCACGCACATATGGTCACCTTATCTTTGATAAAGGAGGCAGGAATACACAGTGCAGAAAGGACAGCCTCTTCAATAAGTGGTGCTGGGAAAACTGGACAGGGAGATATAAAAGTATGAGATTAGATCACTCCCTAACACCATACACAAAAATAAGCTCAAAATGGATTAAAGACCTAAATGTAAGGCCAGAAACTATCAAACTCCTAAGAGGAAAACATGGGCAGAACACTCTGTGACATAAATCACAGCAAGATCCTTTTTGACCCACCTCCTAGAGAAATCGAAATAAAAACAAAAATAAACAAATGGGAAATAATGAAACTTCAAAGCTTTTGCACAGCAAAGGAAACCATAAACAAGACCAAAAGACAACCCTCAGAATGGGAGAAAATATTTGCAAATGAAGCAACTGACAAAGGATTAATCTCCAAAATTTATAAGCAGCTCATGCAGCTCAATAGCAAAAATACAAACAACCCAATCCAAAAATGGGCAGAAGACTTAAATAGGCATTTCTCCAAAGAAGATATACAGACTGCCAACAAACACATGAAAGAATGCTCAACATCATTAATCATTAGAGAAATGCAAATCAAAACTACAATGAGATATCATCTCACACCAGTCAGAATGGCCATCATCAAGAAATCTAGAAACAATAAATGCTGGAGAGGGTGTGGAGAAAAGGGAACACTCTTGCACTGCTGGTGGGAATGTGAATTGGTACAGCCACTATGGAGAACGGTATGGAGGTTCCTTAAAAAACTACAAATAGAACTACCATATGACCCAGCAATCCCACTACTGGGCATATACCCTGAGAAAACCATAATTCCAAAAGAGACATGTACCAAAATGTTCATTGCAGCTCTATTCACAATAGCCCGGAGCTGGAAACAACCTAAGTGTCCATCATCGGATGAATGGATAAAGAAGATGTGGCACATATATACAATGGAATATTACTCAGCCATAAAAAGAAACGAAACTGAGCTATTTGTAATGAGGTGGATAGACCTAGAGTCTGTCATACAGAGTGAAGTTAGTCAGAAAGAGAAAGACAAATACCGTATGCTAACACATATATACGGAATTTAAAAAAAAAAAATGTCATGAAGAACCTAGGGGCAAAACGGGAATAAAGACACAGACCTACTTGAGAATGGACTTGAGGATATGGGGAGGGGGAAGGGTAAGCTGTGACAAAGCGAAAGAGAGGCATGGACATATATACACTACCAAACGTAAGGTAGATAGATAGTGGGAAGCAGCCGCAGAGCACAGGGAGATCAGCTCGGTGCTTTGTGACCGCCTGGAGGGGTGGGATGGGGAGGGTGGGAGGGAGGGAGATGCATGAGGGAAGGGATGTGGGAACAGATGTATATGTATGGCTGATTCACTTTGTTATAAAGCAGAAACTAATTAAAAAAATAAATAAATAAACTTTAAAAAAAAAAAAAAAAAAAAACAGACACGTAGATCAATGGAACAGAATAGAAAGCCCAGAAATAAACCCACACACCTATGGTCAATTAATCTACAACAAAGGAGGCAAGATTATACAATGGAGAAAACACAGCCTCTTTGATAAGTAGTGCTGGGAAAACTGGACAGATACATGTAAAAGAATGAAATTAGTACATTTTCTAACACCATATACAAAAATAAACTCCAAATGTATTAAAGACCTAAATGTAAGACTGGAAACCATACAACTTTCAGAGGAAAACATAGGTGGAACATTCTGATATAAATCAGCAATAATTTTTTGGATCTGTCTCCTAAAACAAAGGAAATAAAAGCAAAAATAAACAAATAAGGCCTTATTAAACTTAAAATCTTTTGCACAGGAAGGGAAACCATCAACTAAACAAAAAGACCTACTGAATGGGAGAAAATATTTGTAAATGACATGACTGATAAGGGGTTAATATTCAAAATATATAAACAGCTCTCACAGCTCAACAGCAAAAAACAAACATCCCAATCAAAAAATGGGGCAGAAGTGAAGGGATGAGATTTAAATTACTTGAGCATTTATTATTTTTCAGCATTTTGTAACTGATACTTTCTTCTACAGTTAACATCTGGATAGATTTTAATACTTACTTGGCCCATCTGAGTCATTCCACACCCTTAAAATAAAATCATTTTTCTAATTCAACACACTAATTTATGTTGCTCTTTTTTTTTCAGTCCTTAAAACCACAACCAAGTCTGCAACCACAGTAGAAACTTTTATTAATAAGAAAGGTATAAAACCAATCAAACTATTTCAGAAACAAAATAAAAATGTAGTAACTTACTTGAGGTGGTTGAACTTTTCTTCTTTTTCCAGAAAAGTTCTAGATTAAAAGTAAAAAAATAATAAGTAATCAATGCTTAGAAAATCTAAACAATTTTCCTTTATAGAATAGTGAACAAAATAAGGAGAACCCTGGCAGAAATAAAGCCCACAAACTCACCTAGCACTATCTGTAACTAATATCTGCCTTTTTCTACTTTGGAAGTTCCCCTCCAGAGATGATATTAAAGGTATATAATAGTAACATCACAGCAACATGCTTGTCCCTGACTACACACACTTTCCCCTTAATTCCCACCTTCTAATGAGGCTGAGTGATTGTGGAAAGAGTTGTTCTGTGGATTTCCTACTTAGTTTCCTTTCTTTAACATTTCTATCCCAGGATACTGAACAAGTGAAGCAGCAATAGACAGAGGGAAACAGAATTTGGAACACCAGGCAAAGGGGTGAAAACACACACCCTTGAATGACTATAATGGACACTGTGGTTGTCTAAGTGAGCAGCTGTCTACTGCTCCTCTATGTGACTCAGAGGAATACTGATTCCACCCCACTGGTCTTGTCAGTGACCAAAATGGGCATGGGCCCAATTCTGGCCAATAATTAGGAGAGTCAGCTGGGGATTAGGGGGAGAACTTCCAGAAGAAACTTCCTCACTTCTAAGAGAAAGCCCTCAAAGGACGCAGTTCTTCTGGACACTGCTGTTATCTGGTTAGGACACCAGAAAGCACTGTAGCTATCTTGCCACCTGCCTGGGGAAACAGCCAACACCAAGCAGAGCTGAGAGGGGAAAGAGCTCAGTTCTTTGACAATCATGATTTAGCCCAGTAAATCAATTTACCCTGAAGATTGCATTCTGCTGAACTTCACATTTTATAAGATTATTTGCATACTGTTAGAACCAGTTTGAGTATAAACTTCTATTACTTGAAGCTGATAACATTCTCACCAACACACTGCTGTGTGTTTTTTAAACCCTGACGTAATGAATTATTTCTAGACTTTGTTCTTAGTTTCATAGAACCACAAGCTCTTGAATGGAAAATTAGTATATTAGTACATCTGACAAAGAAACTGTCAACATAGGTGGCAAAATTTTCTCTTGAACATTTGTGACCACTGAGATTTAGAAGAGAAAGTAAAAATTCTGATTTTCCTTGTGTCAAAAGCTATTTTCAAAGAATACTAAGGTATGCCTCTTATCAGTAGTTTCTAGTAAGTGGGAAATCAGTTAAGTGTTGGAATTATTAAATATGGGGAAGAAAACGCCTATATAAACATGCTCCTTCCTGTGCCAAACTGAGCTGGATACCTGTGGTGGGGCCTGTGGGCAGGTAAGGGCTTAATGTTTAATTTGGTCACTACTCAGTCGCCTACCTTCCCACAAGGTGGTTTTTTACATCCTGATGAAAATATACTTCCCCTTGTTTTCCTAACAGCTTAATATGTAAAATATGGACAGTTTCCATGTCACTGAGCAATCAGATTATTAATATATCATGAAACCAAAGTGAGAAGTATTAGAAAAAGGACATCAGTGGTTCAATGACTTAAAAACAGTAAAATGCGGCCTTTGGGGGCTTATTTTAGGTCTGAGCAGAATATTTCAACACGCTGAACACTTAGAAACATATCTGTTGTGGATACACTGGACCAGCTTTAACATTTATTGTTTGGGTACAAGGAAATCTCAATGTAAAAGGCAGAAATTTTAACAAGTCTTGGTACCTGAGAGAAAATATTTGAGAGCACAACACCCTAAACAGCTGGACAGAGATAATTAAAAATTGTCTCTACTCTCCCACTATTTTAAGTTAGCAGGTAATTTATAGCTACATTTATAATGCCTGTGTCCCAAAGAGAAGGTGATTAAACACATACATGAGGTTCAGAAAACCCATGCTCTAAGGAAACTCAGTGTTAAGGAGGCCTTTTTCATGACCAACCCCCTTCCTTACTTCTAATCAGTTTTAAAGGGTAACCAATTGCTAAGGGTTACAGGTGGAGTGCCTTAAATATTTCTTCCCTTCTAGTCCCACTGCCCTGATTCAGACCTTCATTTCTCCCTGGTATGGACAATGACATGTTTCCTAAACTACTTTCTTTGACTCCAAACTCTCTCCAACTCACAACTTCACAATGTCATCAGAAACCCATTCTAGGTTTCTTTCGCAAAGACTTAGCTGTGCCCCAATGACACTGGAATTACAAACAGGTTAATGTGACCTTCAAGGCCCTCCAAAATGTGTTTGCAATTTAATTTTCCAGCCAGACCCACGTGTTCACCTCATGCTACAGGCCCACCATGACCTTCACGTGTAAGCGGCCTGCATGCATGAAGTTGACATGGCCTTCAGGGCTCCTTTCTACCCACGCTTCCCTTTAGAACCGGGACTTAACCATTACCGACTAGAGTTAAGATTCCACCTAGTCAGTGCTTTCGAACAAAGTTAACATACTTTAAAAGTCCAATAATTAACTATCAGCCAGGTCCTATCCATTCATTCGCACATTTATTCCATGCCTACTACACTCTGTGTTCAAAGATGAACAAGACACAGTTCCTGCCCTTCAGAGGCTGAAAATATAGTGTGAAAAATAGATGTGTAAACATATAATTATAAGTGGTAAGTGCTATAAAATGAACAAAGTGCTGTGGAAATATACCTGTGAAGAACATTACACTTACTGTTTTCAAGGGTCATAATTTAAAATCAGTAAGTAATTCTCTGGAAATACTCATAAAATTGTATCTTTTAAATGGTCTGTTAAGCAATGCCCTTAAAAATTTTAAAACATTACCACATTCAAATCTTTCCATGTTGAATGTGATGGGTAAAGATCTTTAGAACTACTACATTAAAACGTGCAACAAATACTTTGTTTTAATTCGTGCTTTACATACAGTAACTTTTTTTGGAGTTTTATGTCTGTTTCATAAATGAAAAGAACTTTACATAATCTAGTTTTTTTTTAGGAACCAAATACAATTTATATCTTTTCTCTGTTAATGTTTCCCTTTTCATATGCTGTGCTTCAAGGTTACCCAAAATAATCTCTATCCAACTGTGTCTAGAATTCATCTACATGTGAACCTGGATTAGACACATTTCAGTTAAAAACTTTTCATAAATTCAATTTCTAACAAAAGTTCAATCCTTAGGAAATTTAATGGGCTCAATTTTCCCTTACTTTCTAACTTTAGAAGCTACATATCTAGTCTTTTCCATAGACTTCTGAGGAACAGATACGTAAAACTATGCAATTGCCATACGTGTACTCCCAGCAAGAGGAAGGTAAGAGCGGTGAATAATGTGCTATGTCGTCTGCAGGGTATGTGTTCATCTTCTCTCACGTGCAAGGACAACCCTAAAGCTGGCTCCATTCTGAACGAGAAGCGCAGCTCCTAGAGATGGCACATTCATCTGTTATGGAAGGGTGGGTATGAAATCTTTGCCTTTGGGTCTGTACCATACATATTCATAGGCCTTAAGGACAGAGTCAATCTGAATGTTTAAACCATGTCAGTGTTTTGTGCTTGTTGCTCGGTATTAATTTGGGTATGTCATTTCCGATACTAATCCAGAAGTGATCCTTCTAATCAAATACAGATTGTTTAATATATTTGGAACTATTCTTTTAAAGCACTAGTTTTGTTACAGATATGACAACCCAACGCATCCATGCCATCCTGTTTATATTTATCACACTTCCTGCCCCTGAAGTTAGTCTCAGACCTTAGGCCTCTGACAGTCTCAGTGTTCTTACCAATTCTATGTTCTCACCTCTACACTGTCTCTCCCAATTATCTCAAGTGTAAGTCCTACATTTTGAAAAGCTTACCCGATATTTCTATCTGCATATCCTGCTATGACTCTAAGTTCACATTTCACCCAAAAATCTCTCTCTCCAGATTTTATTTCTACCAATGATGGTATAATTTTTCCAACCAGAAACTGGACTCATTCGTGCTCCATGTCTCTTTCCATATCCAATCAATTATCAATATTTGCCAACTTTTCTTTCCTACTGTCTATGGCACTAATCCTTTCTAGTCTCACTCTCATGTCCTTGTTTCAGGATCTCAGTTCACATCTAAACTAGTATAATACTGTCTCCTTATTTTCAGTCTCTCCCTTTTCATATATTTCCCAGAACAGTAACAGATAAATCTTCTAGATAGCACTTGCACAAGTCCCTTCCCTGCTCAAATGATTTCAATAGCATTTAAACTTTAAACTTCTGGGGACAGCATTTAAGGTCCTCTACAATCTATTTCTACCTCCTTAATCAAACATTCTAAACATTCTATCCTGTGTAAAATGGATCCCCCAAAATAAGATTATGATTTAAAGGGCTTATTCTTTTGTTAAATTTAGTGATTGGTGTATGTTAAGCTTTTAAAATCAGAATCAGAGAGAAAAGATAAATGATGGGGCAAGATCTCACTTGAGGCATCTAATACTATGATACTTTCTTGTAAGATGAGCTCTATTGTTAACAAGAATTATATTAACAAGGTATGAAATTGAACTAGAAAAAATAATCTGCCTAGGGATTTCTTAATGAAGGCAGCTTGAATGGGAAAACCTTATGGTATATTGTTGTAGGAAAAGGCATACAATCTCTATGAAGTTTTCTAGGAAGATACAAAGAATAATCCTAGAAGTGGAAAGACCTTTGTAATTATGTAAAACAACCAACAAATCTTCTAAAATTAAAGAAGATAATTGTAATTGTATGACTTATCCATGTTTATACAGCTACTTCATAGATGGTTTTTGAAATTAAATAAATGCTAATATTTACTGAGGTTTTACCATGTGCTAGACAGCAGGCTAGGTGCTTGACTGGTATTATCTCATTTAATCCTTGCTTCAGCCCTCAGTACTTTAATAGACATCATTTTATATTTGAGGGAAGTAAATCACTAAAAGTCTCTAAATTATTGAGCTTTAAGATTCACTGCTCACTTTGGTTATTCAACTTGCCTTCTTCATCTGGAAATATTCCTTCTTTTGTACCTTACTCTAATACCAATTTGAAACTGGAAAGATTGCTGTTATTCCTAAAATAATTCTAAGCGCATTTTCACCAGTGACTTATAATGATCCATGCTAACTGAGCTATCTTACATAATATTTCAGAAACAGGAGTTTCAGTAAATTTTATTAAAAATTTAGTAAATTAAAATTTTTTTTCACTTTTACTTTAGTTCTAATATGGCATTGCTTTAAAACAAACAAACAAACAAACACTAAGCCCCAGAAAAGGCAGGTGTTATGTATAATCACCCCAGAAGACTGAGGAAATTAACACAAGGAGCTCAGGATGGCTTGTCTTAAACATGCTGATATGACAAAGAAGATGCTTATCAGCACAAATTGTTTTTTTTACTGTTGGTAAAAGGGATAAGAATGAATGAATAAATAAATTATAGAATTGAGAAATTAAACAAATATAGACTAGTCTTTCAGAAAGTCTAGTGGTTAGGGTAAAGAAAAAGATAGGGTGGCAGATTGAGGTGTGTGTTTGTTTCGTATGGGGGAGAAATGTAATCGTGTATGAGCTGAGGGAAGGAGTCTGTGGAGAGTGAGAGATTAAAGAGACAGAAGGGACAACAGAGAACAAGGTCCCAGAGACAGTCTTTGTTTTACAAGATAGCAAGTTCAGAGTGACAGGACTCACCACTATTCAGGCTGATTTATTATGCCACAAAAATGGCTTAAGTTTGAGAATTTGGGTAATGTACCATAAAAGTAACCCTTTAAAAAAAATTGAGTCTATAATACAATATTCAAAATCACAATCTTTAAAGAACTAGGTAACTCTTTACTCAGAACTATGTTCATTCATCACTGAACTATTAAAACAGTGTTTTGCACACAGCAGATCGATGAGTGAATTATGTGATAATGAATCCTAAAATAACATTTATTTCTTACAGACACTTATACTTACTACAGATTGAAAATATTCAGGAGAGATGCCTTCCAATTCAAGGATTCTGTCCTCAAGTTTTTTAATTCTCTGATAAATGTCTCTTGGCACCGGACCACCTAA
The DNA here is from genome assembly GCF_964165515.1 of Mesoplodon bidens. Taxonomy (NCBI): domain Eukaryota; kingdom Metazoa; phylum Chordata; class Mammalia; order Artiodactyla; family Ziphiidae; genus Mesoplodon; species Mesoplodon bidens. Next base: position 116,173,795 of record NC_138178.1, read on the forward strand.
ATACATTAAAAAAAATTCTGAGATACCATGGATAATTCTTTCTTCTTACAATTTTTATTCTTAAAATACCATGCCAAGACACTTATGCAAAAGAATGGGAATTATTTAAACTTAAGAAAATAAGTTAACAAGAGTAAGACAGAATGAAATCTTTAGCAAACATTTTCATAATATACTCTATGGGATATATTATTATACTACACTTCTCCCCAAGCCCCATTTATGCTTCCTATGTTGCTAGGCATTTTGTTTTATGTTAAATTCATTTTACAAGACATTGAATAGTTCCTGTATAGAACTTGTATCTCTGACAGACTCTGACAGTTATTTAGGAGGAGGAAAATGCATAGTGACAACTGACAATTCAATTCAGTGGTTGTAATATGTCATATCATTTTCTTCAATTTATACTTCTCCTTACATGCCATATTTTCTCCTTTAACCCAGAAGAACATTTAAAAGGAGCTTTACCCATATATTTTTTTAACATCTTTATTGGAGTATAATTGCTTTACAATGTTGTGTTAGTTTCTGCTGTATAACAAAATGAATCAGCTGTACGTATACAGATATCCCCATATCTCCCCCCTCTTGCGTCTCCCTCCCACCCTCCCTATCCCACCCCTCCAGGTGGACACAAAGCACCGAGCTGATCTCCCTGTGCTCTGTGGCTGCTTCCCACTAGCTATCTATTTCACATTTGGTAGTGTATGTAAGTCCATGCCACTCTCTCACTTCGTCCCAGCTTACCCTTCCCCCTCCACGTGTCCTCAAGTCCACTCTCTATGTCTGCGTCTTTATTCCTGTCCTGCCCCTAGGTTCATCAGAACCATTTTTTTTTTTTTTAGATTCCGTATATATGTGTTAGCATACAGTATTTGTATCTCTTTCTGACTTACTTCACTCTGTATGACAGACTCTAGGTCCATCCACCTCACTACAAATAACTCAATTTCATTTCTTTTTATGGCTAATATTCCATTGTATATATGTGCCACATCTTCTTTATCCATTCATCTGTCGATGAACATTTAGGTTGCTTCCATGTCCTGGCTATTGTAAATAGTGCTGCCATGAACACTGTGGTACATGTCTCTTTTTGCATTATGGTTTTCTCAGGGTATATGCCCAGTAGTGGGATTGCTGGGTCATATGGTAGAAAGGATGCTCAACATCACTAATCATAGAGAAATGCAAATCAAAACTGCAATAAGGTATCACCTCACACCGGTCAGAATGGCCATGATCAAAAAATCTAGAAACAATAAATGCTGGAGAGGGTGTGGAGAAAAGGGAACCCTCTTGCACTGTTGGTGAGAATGTAAATTAATACAGCCACTGTGGAAAAGAGCATGCAGGTTCCTTTAAAATACCATAATTCTTAACTAACAAACTTTCTAGGCAGGGGTATGGTAAAATTAACGTTACTCAAATTTCAAGATTATGATTATATCCCAAATCCTTCCATTTCTTAGCACCTCCAATGCAAACATTCTGGTCTAGACCACCATCATCTCTCCCTGGATTATCACAACCTCCAAACTGGTCTTCTTGTTTCTGCCTTGCACACATAAAGTCTGTTCGCAACACAGCTGCCAGCAATCCTTTTAAAATGTAACTCAGTGTTAGTTCTCTGCTCAAAACCTTCCAACACCTTCGCATTTCACTCAGATTAAAAACCAAAGCCTTTACAATAGTCTACAAGATCCTATACAATTTGGACATTCTCCCCACATTCATACCATTTCAGCCATTTTTCTGTTATTCAACTAGGCCAAGTACTCTTACAACTTTAGCACTTGTGATTCTCTTTACCTCTGTATTCACGAGGCTTGCACTTGCCAACTTCAGGTCTTGGCTCAAAAGTTACCATATCAGTAAGGCCTTCTCTGACCACACTTTAAAAAATACCAGTACTACCACCTCCCCCTACCTAGCACTCCCTCCCTATCTTTTTTCCCTTATTTTTCTTCAAACCATTACTACCCCCTGACATTCTGTGTATTTTGCTTATTTATTGCCTGTTTCTCCACTCTAATGTAAGCTCTTAGAGGGCAGAATTTTATGTTTTGTTCATTGGGTATGGCTGTGCAGGTTGTACACTACACAAACCTAGGAAGCATCAGTGCATAGACTGAACAGGTGCTCAATATTTACTAAATGAACAAATATATGATTAAACAATCGTTATGCAATTAAAGAATATAGGTAAATTTTCATATCAAAAGTATCAAGTTGTTAAATATAAAAACTCTAGAAATATGGGGGGATTTTTTTGAGAATTTTTAAATTTTAGGATCTTGGTTGTTCTTGCTTTCGAATAAAGTAAAATGAGTAACTTACTCACCTGACTCTGCTCTTGCTGCTCCCTTTACCTAGAACATCCTCTGCCTCACCTCCCTACCTTTCAAGAACCATTTCAAGCTTCACTGGGTCAACAAAGCACTGCCTGAATCTTCACATGGAGGCTCCTTGTGCCCCACCATACCCTTCCCTCACAGCCCCTTTAACATCCCCCTTTGCTATTAATATTTCTCCCAAACAGATTATAAAGTCCTTGATGCCAGGAACTGTGACTACATCTCAGTATCCCTCCTGTCTAAAACAGTGCTTGGTGTATAGTAGGCATTCAAGAGATACTTTTCAAAATTAACTACTTGATACTATTAGATTTAATAAACCAGTCAATCCTGTTATACAGTTTGTATTGTAAATGCATCTAGTTCTGAGAAAGGGAGTTAATTTTAATGCTAATCTCTTACTATCCTCAAAGATTTACTCATTCTCTTATCATCTTCTCCCTCCATCCACAAATACACCAGATAGACTGGACTCAGAAATTCCCTGAACCATATTTTATGCCTTTGTGCTTTTTGCAGATATTTAGAAGATAGAATCAACAGGATCTGGTGACTAAATTGGGAGACTGAGGCTTTGCAGCCAGTTAAGATCTAAATTTGATTTGTAGTTGCCACTTACTACCTTGGGCATGCTGCTCTCAAAACTTCAGTTCCTTTATCTGACAATGATTACAGCACCAACATCTCACAAGGGTGCTGTTAAATAGTGAGTTGATATATGTATAATACTTTCAGAGTGACTGGCACTTAGAATTTAGTCAGTCACTTAATAAATGTTAGTCCCCAATGGCACTTATTTATTTATATGCTTATCCTCACTGGAAGATCTTAAAGGGCTAGGGTTACACTTATTAATACTTTTTACCAACACAGTGGGGGATACGAATGAGAGATGGTCATGGTTAAGTTATGAAATTGATGGCAGGAAAAGAACTACATTAGTTTTCAGCTATGACTTTAATAAACTGAGAGCGTCAGGATATTGTTGAGAAGTGTAAGAGGAGGAAGAAGGGCGTAAACACATGAACTGTAAATTCCTTGAGAGCAGGGACTATGCTTTCTTCATTTTTGTACCAATCAGAACAATGTTTTTTGTACATGACAGCTGCTCAATGAAAACTTGGTGACTAAGTGAGTCGAATTTCTTTAACCACTTGCAAAGATATATTACAGGACACTGCCCAGCACTCTGCTTACCTGTCTGCAATCGCAAGTGAGCCTCAATGTTTTGTAGTCGTTCTTCTACAGCCTGATTACCACAATCGCGGAGCATGCTGTTAGGTTTATGACCGGACCCTTGAATTCCTTCAGATCTAGTCTGTGGTCCATATGTATTCACAACTCTAGAAACTAAATTAAGAAACTTTTGAGCCTATTAAATTTACATTTCAAAAATCAGAAAGTCTCTCTCCTTAACAGTACTTTATGTTCTTTTCATAACCACAAACCCAAGTACAAAGAAAGGCAAGAGTTTTTGTTTTAAAATAAATAAAATTTAGATAGGAAAGTGATTTCTATTCCATTTTGCTTATAATCTAGAATAAGCTTCTGCCAGTGATGAAGATATTATATAATGGATACTTACCTTTTACATGACTTTTAAACCCAGGGTAAGGAGTAAAAACAGCATCGGTTCTCGCACAACTATTTTCTAAGGAGAATTCAGATGAGTATAAGTTTAAATATATTCTTAACTTCAAATGTATGATATTTTGATAACCCTTCAGTAATGCATATTAACATATTACTCATAATCAGAGAATATCATTTTAAATAACAGTAATTAAATTACTATCATGCACAGGATAAAATTTAGTGATCTTTACTCTCTAAAACTTATATCTAATGTTACCTAATTTCCAGATTTATATATAGAAAAGTCCTCAATATTTGGTGGCATAATTTAATTTTTAATGAATACCAATATCCCTAAAAACCATCTGGGCCTTTGGAGAAAATAATTTATATATTATAGTTAAAATTTCTAAGCTAAAGAGACATTATTCACTTTATTTCAGCATAGAAATAAACAAAACTCAGTATTTTTACTAAAATATCTTTTTTAAAAATACAGTTTGTTTTTTTCTTTTTTGTGGTATGCGGGCCTCTCACTGTTGTGGCCTCTCCCGTTGCGGAGCACAGGCTCCGGACGCGCAGGCCCAGCGGCCATGGCTCACAGGCCCAGCCGCTCCACGGCATGTGGGATCTTCCCGGACCAGGGCACGAACCTGTGTCCCCTGCATCGGCAGGCGGACTCTCAACCACTGCGCCACCAGGGAAGCCCAATACAGCATTTTTGATATTACTTACTGATCAAATTAGTGAACATGTAATATAAAGTATTATGCCTTTAACACATTTTTATTTCAGAATACCACATAAAAAAGACCTTGAAACCTACAACACATACTTTTATACTTTTCCTAGATTTCCAGTGCTCATCTAAAAAAAAATCCCTAATCACAAAAGCTATCTATCTCTTTCCAGACCGCCCTTTCAAAAAACGCAATTTTAAGAATGATACCATGTGAAATTTTGTTCCAAATTTTTTCTAAGCTGAAAAGTATAGTTTCTTTCAAGTTATATATCAACAAATAAATCATAAAACAAGGGAGAAAGTTGGAATGATATTAACATATAAACAATTCAAATATTATAAAATAATCTTTAAAATGACATTAAGTAAAACCATGCATTGCTGTAAATTTCCTACAAAACTCCCCTTAATTATTTTGTAATAAAAATGGATGGTAAAAGAGATAATGAAGGAAAAGTCTTTTTTTCCCTAGGGAATTTGATTTTTTAAAAAACCCTTTGTTTATATTTTGGTCAATTGAGAGGTATTAAAAGGAACACACTAACACATTACAATACATCTGAATTTTTTCAGTCTAAGTTTCCTTAAGATAGTTCTGCTGACACATCAAACTGTGTGAATAAAATTCCAAACCCACTTATCTTTTATATATAGATACTAGACAGAGTCATTTTCTTTTTCTTTTCTTTTTGAAACACCTGAAAATATGTTTAAAGGGCCATCACCTCTCCATTCTCTTTCTACCATTTCATGGGGCTAAGGGTTAAAAAAAGAAGCTGTCATCCATTCCAGAGCTATATTCCAAATATATAGATTAACTGACCCATTAGAGAAAAATTCAGCATGGTGTGAAGATAGTGAATGTATGAGTGCTAGTCACTCTCCACAGCAATTCTTCCCAACACTGTTTGGAGCCAGCAAGGGATTGAATGGGCTAAGGAATCCTGCTGAGCATTTCAATTCTTGTCAATTTCTATCCCCTGGTGGTTTATAATAATAGAGTTAGCAGGGAGAACAGAGGAATAACATTAGTGATACATGTGCTTGCCCCTTCAACAAACGCTTTCTCATGGGTAGCTTGCAGTTGGATTGTAGTACCTGAGATTTTGCCACTGCTGCACCTGAAAAGCTAACCGTAAAATATACCAAATCTAGAGATACGCATGTATAACGTTAATAGTAGAAAAGGCTGCATTTAGGACCCACCTTGAGCCTATATTATTTCATTATTAAGAGAATCAGTGTATCAATGTGATACGAGTCAATTCTAGGTTCATCTGACAATTGTGTTCATAATAATTAGCCACGAGATATTAGAGGCAACAAGAAAAATGTTCATTCCAATTAGGAACTCTTCTCCATAATTTTTTCTAAGAACTACTTGTTCTGATTATTAGTATGATGCCTATGATCTATGCTAGTGCTTTGCAATTTTGTATTCTGCAGCATATCTGCAGATCTGTAAATATACAATAACATCATGTGGAGAGGAAAGGAGAATCTGATGAAAAACAGCAAATGTATGCACTATGAGAGAAAGGAAAAAAGCGTAAGACACCATAGTCTTGATGACAAATTGGTTTTATTGTGACATAAAACATTTCAAACAGCTAAGTAGTGAGAAAACTGCTCCCTCTTGAGGAGTATTAACTTTACTAAGTTCACTTCATGTATTAATATCATAATTTCATAACTACCTTTAGAGACTTGAAATTTATATAGCTTAGACCTTCTTACTAGTGAGACTGAGACACCCTGCCACCCACACTTTATCTTCATTTCCTGAAGGAACTTTAAAACAATCTTTACACCTGTGGTAAACATTTGCCTTTTTACGTTAGCATTTATTTGACTTTTGGATAACCAAGATGAAAACCATTTTGTATTATTAAACAGAAGGAAATACTGCTGTCTTAGTTTCCAAATAAACCTGTGAAATAATTAAACTGTGTTCTTAATGTTATTCATTTTAAAAAACAAATGAAAGATCATTAAAATCCTACAAAAATCAACTTCTTCTAGGTAGTTACCTTGATTACAATCAATAACATTGCAAAATTCCCTGACGTTGTTTTCATTGATTTCAGCTTGCTTTCTTTCAATAAATGCAGATATTCGTCTGTCAATCTACAAACAATAAGCATGTGTGTCTTAATTCAAACATAGTAAGATTAAAAAAAATATTCCACCCACCCCCCCAAAACCCAACTTCTTACTTCTGCTTTTCCAGCCTTTATTTGAACTACTTCTGGATCAAAATGGATCTGTGTCTTTTTCACATCTCCCAAATCACAATCTTTGTGCATTTCTTCCTCCTGTAGGTCGCCAATGGGAAATTTGGCATTTACTTCATTCTTGTTCCCTGTTTCTGTTTTTCCTATTTCTTCAACAACAGTTGTATTCTCCTCTTTAATCAGAGGCTGAAGTTTTGCTAAAAAAGGCTGAGAACACAATTCCATCTGCTGAGGTTCAAACTGATCAAAATTAATCACATATTCACCATATTTATATAAATTTCTGCTAAGTAAAGGCAATATTCAATATCAATTAACTAAATTTAAAAGGTTGGCACATCATACATAGATCTGAGCACATGTAAGTGTTTGTGCTGTTCTCTGCTACTGTGACCAATATCATTTGCTATAAATCTGTTTAAAAAAAAAAAGGAAAGAAAAGAAGAAAAAGAAAACCTGAGGAAATTTAAAATTTTCTTTGAGGGAATCATTCTGTCACTCATCTTTTATTTTGTGCCAAATCAAAGCCTCAGCCTCTGGCACCAATGCCACTTAATTAACATGTCATTCAAATGCCTCCTCAGAATACTAAGGCTTAGTATTTTTCCTCCTTAACACGAGAGCCAGTGCTCTCACTCAGCAAAGCCCTGTATTATCACTATATCACTGGAGATTCTCCACTTGAAACTACAGTTGGCCGAAGTAAATGAGAGAGCATAGACATGAAATATATAGGTGTTATGCTGAGTGAACACTCAAGCTTCTCCTGACATGGCAAGATATCTTCTTGGGTCATGAAATTAAATTTTTAAAAAGAAAACGAACAAGAGCCAAAGCTGAAAAGAGGTAGATGCCTATCACCATACTGGAGGGGGAAAAAACCCTGTTGTATAATGTAAATTATACTACCCATTCCCCCCGCCCAGACCCATCCACAATTAGGCCTCAATTGAGTCCTATAGCTCATTGCTTCCGCCCTTTAAAACTAGGGTTAACTATTACTTTTAACATGAAACAGAGTTAAAATTTCCCATAAAGTCACTGAATAGAGGACTGAAAATTAAATGTCTACTCCATTAATCAAAACACACCAACACTTGTCAGTGTTCCAATTATTTTTTCATATCTACAATTTTGCTTCCATTATTTGCTATACCAAATACTCTTCTGAATCCTTGTAACATCTTAACAGAAGTAAACTTTTCGACACTTCATATTTTATACTTTGATTAGAGATAAACTGCAAACTTGCATCAATTGTAACTGCAGAGATGTTCAACTGGAAACTAGCAAGGTCATAATACTGTTCAGTTATTGAACTGAAATATTAAAAAATATAACAATATTATTATAAATTAACAATTCAGTGTTGACTTAATATAAAGGATGAATTATTTCAAACTCAAGAAAAAGAGGATAAAATAGTGACTGGCTACTTACTAATATGAGACATTAATGTCACAGAAATTACTTTCTTTTTAAGAACTATGCTGAAACTGTTTAATTGCAATAGACACTCCAGGATGTGTCATGCTGGGATAATGCCACTTCTTGAACCACTGAAAGCACTCCATGAGCCTCCAAACTCACCCAAGGCATGGAATCATTATCATAGCATGACACACACCTGCCGTGCCTTATTGCTTAATTATAACCTACCATAGATGCAACTGTATTGAATTTTCAGTGCAAGTCTAGAATTGAATAGAACTGCATTCATTCAATCTTCACACCCACATCAGCCTATTGGGCTATATTCCTGTAATTGTCCTGATCACTATGTAAATTAACAGATTTGGATCCAATCTGGCCAAAGTAACCTTTTATTAATACCACTATTAATACAGTGTTAAGATAGAACTGACAAATACTACAGCTTACAATTTAACTACAATTAATTTCTAGTCTCAATATCGAGTTAGCATTTTTAACATGAAATTTACCTGTAAATATAAAACGTGTTGTTCAAGTGCACTAAAGAGCAAAGCAGGCTGGAATGCTGAGAGGCTCTGGAGCTTGTTCCAATCGATTGTAATTTTCACCACATCATCTCTGATGTTAAGCTTCAAAGGGGCAAACCAGCAACATCACAAAAAATTACAAGATTAAGCTGTACACATGGGATTGTCCAAAAATAAGATTTCTATAGAATAACACACCATTTAGCTCAAAGTTCTCAAGTTTTCAATCATACATAAAAATGCTCTACACCTAGTTACCACTTTAAAAAGCCAAAAAACGTGAAATTTTCATAAAAAAATAGAATGACACCTCACTCTAATTCTATTCTTGGGTGTGTGTAACAGGACCATCTTTTTCGATAATTATCTAAAAAACTTTGGATAAGGGTCAAAATAGTCTTGTCCTACTCAGAATCCTACTGCTTCTAGCTCAGAGCAGTAAACAGAGGGGGTAGGTACCTTTATGAAAGTTCTGATATACACATTTCTTTTTGTTAAATATGCACATAAGTACATAACTGAAATATATCATTCCTCTGATGTCTTCTGAATCACATTTTTATTGTTTTCAATTTTAACCAATTTTAAAAATAATTTAAAAATCAGTTCATACATTTATATCCATACATATTATAAAGTCTAGTGATACATGGCAATGTGTTTATCTACTTCAAATAAAAATTAAACTATTATTTAGCTGTGGAGATCTGAAATTGAAAAACAAATACTCTTCCACAATAGTGAAATAAATAGCCAGAGACTGGATGGAAAGACCAAACTTACTGCTAAACAGTATTTTCTAGTAAAGTATGAGGGCTCATTGTATGGAAATTTCTTATAAATTGCCTATCCGTGACCTATTACAATAAAATTATATACAGAAAACTACCAAGAACCTGAATATAAAATTAATATCAAAATGAGTGAAGATTTTAGAGGGAAAGCCTCCATCTCTAGTCTTTCGAGTGAATAAAAGTGAATCACTGTAAACTTTTCTAGGGACACGTGTTTATATGGATATACTACATCGCAAAATCAAGTTAACTATTATTTTTTCAAAAATCATTTATTTAAAATTAGCCATGTTTTCTACAAAATAAAGACAAGTGTTACATTAGTTCAAATACAGATCTTATAAATTGTGATTGTAATAAAACAAAAAGATAAACCAATGTACATAGAAACGAAAAGATCCAAAGTTCCCAAAAAAGGCACTATATGAATGAACACTATATGACAGAAGTTTACCACCCTTTGACCAGAAATATTTAAAGTCCATATTAGACAAGTGTAAAGAAATAAGTTTTGTGTAGCTTGCACTAGCAAAAATTAGTTTACATTATTTTAACTAAGGTTTTATATTAAGATAACCACATTAATCTTAATTTACATTATTTAATGCCTGTAAAGATTTCCTTAGAGAACAACTTATGCATGGAAGTAAACTATTACTATACTTTTACAGTTCTCAAGAGATCTATAGTCTATTATAACAAATTTATGAATACAGTTTGGGGATAATGCAGGCAAATCCTCAACCAAAGCAAAGCATCAAATTTTCTAGAGAAAATAATAACTTATAGAAATTAAATTTAATGTTTGGATCATATTCTCATTTCAATTCAGCAGAATTATGTAAGCTCTCAAGTGCAGTTAAAGATACTTGTCTTTTAAGAAAATCACATAATAATGTCACAAATTAACTTTAAAACTATCCCAATACATCCAACTATTATTAACAAATTCCCTGTTAGTAATATGAATTCTCTGTATTTTTACACTATAGAACTTGTAAACCGTTCACTCAAAAATGTATTAGTCTGCCATTAATATGGCCTATTTAAAATATGTATTTCAGTAAAAACTTTATTAAATTAATATGAAAATCCAAGCTAACAATAAATATTTCTTCAGCTTGGTAAAATGGACCAACCAGAGGTAAGCAATAAAGTTAAAATTAGAAAATTGGAAATCTGGGATAAAAAATACTTTTTAAACATTCCACTTTATGTTTCCTATTGAGGAGAGCTAATAACACAATGATACTATACAGAATAAACAAGGCATTTTACAACATACATTTTAAAAAATTCCTTAAACTTGTTTTGAAAGGAAATAGTGATTTCCACCAAGGGCAATTTTATAAGTATAGTACTCGGGCTTTAATTCTTTAAACAGTACATCTCGAAATATAAAGAGTATTTCCAAGTTGGCTAGCATTTAATTGATGAGATGATCTTATTTTTTGACACTTGTATAAATGGTCCTTTCACTCTGCCATGAAAACTCACCAAATATTTGCTCTAAACATTTTTGACAGGTGACATAAGTAAATTTTAATCACATCTCTACTTTTATCTACAGAATATCTGAATGTTTAAAATTTTTAAATGAGTTTTAAAAATTCAGTATACAAACTATTTCAAAAGAAATGTTTAAATTATTTCTTAATGTTATTTTAAAAAAGTATCTCATCAGTGGGGGGAAAAAACTTGTGTAAACTATAGGTCAGTATAAACTTTTTTCATCTTGATATTAGGATATTAAAAAAAGCCTTAAAGTTCCAATGTCCACGCCATAGAAAGTTCTCAAACTTTTAAACCATTTACAGGTCTTGAGTCTGAGACTGAAATAATATGTCCCCAAGTCTTAAAAAAAAATGTTTAAGTCCTTGACGAACAGGTGAGTTTAAAACTTTTAGCCGATTCTATTAATAATCGTTCCATTACACCAAACTGAATGTTTAACTTAGAGTAATGCTCTTTTTAAGTTAGAACAAATATTAGGATTTTAAAAAATATTTAAATAACGTTTTAAGAGACTGATTCTCCATCCACCCAAGGCTTTTAAAAATAATTTTCACAAGTCAAACGCTCTATTTTCATAAAGGAAGTTACCATTATCTTCAACATAAATGCCTAATCCCGTGTAAGATTTTAAAAATCTGCTTTTTAAAAGCAGACAAACATATTTTCAAGTTGTTTCTCATTTAAAATTTGCTTTGCACTTTACATCATGAAACGAAATAGTGACTTGAGTGTAAGGAGCACCTTTATTTAAACCCGATTTTATTATGACATTTCTACAAAAGCTATTTATCAGCCAATTAAACTAGTTAATAGCTAAATTATTAAACAACAGTTGTGATACAAACAGTATCGACCATGGATAACTCAGCCAACTTTACGCTATGAGTAGTTTAGATTAATTCCTTTTCTCTTCCTCCCCGTTTTAAAGGGGAAGAGATGCAAGCAACGGCCAGAAAGAAAAAAGAAATAAACAAAAGCAAGTGACTCATAAGAGGAAATCACCCAAAAAAGGCGGAGAGAGAGCTTTTCCAGAAATCGCAGGCCGTACTAACCTATCAATTTCTATAATGAATGAACTGGAAGTAAAAGGAGCCTGAGCGCCAGGCGCCTCCCAAACCCTCAGAGAAGCTTCTCTGCATCCATTCTCTCCAAGCCTGTTCATCTCCGAGCCGGGTTTTCACTTACACTAGCCTCACTCACTCTTGGGGAGAAGAGTTGCAAGGAAATCTAGCCTGCAACCGGCCGTGAACCAACCCGCGCGGCCATCCTCACTCACACTGCAGACGGCTGGGCCCGAGCTCCTCCCCCGGCCTCGGCTACTCGCGCCGGGTCCCACACTCTGCAGGCCTCCGCTGCCCCCTGCCTCCGCTCGAGGAAAAAAGGGGGGAGGGGCTAGACGGTTCCCAGACCCCTACTCCCACAGACCACCACTCACTTGTCCAGCCAGGGTATGCAAGGAGCGAAAGACTTCGCAGACCACCTCTTGGGAGAGGTTGGGGCTGCAGCTCCGCTGTAGGCTCCTGTCAACGATGGTCGGGCGACTAAGCTCAGCGTCAGTAGCCATGACACTTTCGTAGGCCGCCCCCGCCAGCACCGAAGAGGCCTCACAACTCACCCCACCCTCCCCTGCTTTGGTCGCTGCGCGATGATGTAAAAGCACTGCGTCTCTTTTAGAGCGGAGCTTTGAGCACCCGCCCCCTCTATGTGACTGACAAGCACGTGCACCAATCAGGTGCAGCTACAGGGTTCCGCAGAGGACCCTGAGCGGATGACTGCGAACTTGCGTGAGGTTAGCTACAGTATTTCAGATGATTGGAGTCGTTATCTAATGAGGGTTAGCTTCTTGAACCCTCATTAGTTAGTTAACATCATTAATTTAACATAAATTAGTTATCATCACTAATTTTTCATGCGAGGAAGAGGATATAAAACAAGAAAAAACTTTTATGCCTCATTTACCATCAAGGGAATTATATTAATTACTTTAAATCTGCAAAATAATTCTGTCAAGTTTTAAAACTGATAAATCAGTTTCTATTCCCTGGGTACTACAGTAGAGACGCTCATCCTAAAACTGTTTCAAAGAAGTGAAACACTGTCAATCTGATTCTAACAGGAATTTAAGTAAGCAATCGCATGCAACACAACCTGTGAAATTAGAGATCAATCATAATTGAAATTTGACAAAGTATTACTTATCAGATAACTTTAGTAAAAGATATTTGAAAGACTTTGTAGTATTACAGTCTAACATTAAAAATTTTGTTGTGCAATTGAAAAGTTTAGAAAGTTTTTAGTGTTAAACTTTATTCCAAAACACTTGAAAAAAATAAACATCATCAGTTTAGAGATGAGGGATTTAAAATTCTTAATTCCAGTAGTCTAATGCGCTTACAGTAGAAGAAGCAGAGGTGGAAACCTGCACAATGTGTATTCAGTTTTAGAGTACGCTGAATGAAAGGGGGAGGAATAAGGCATCAAGGAACCGGGATTAAGGGCAGTAGGGATAAAAGAACGCCTTTGACCGGCCTCTAGGGAGCCTGTTAATTAGGCTTTCATTTCCAAAGATCACCAGGCGACAGGATCTTGAGTAATCTTGTCTGCTCCCTTGTTCACAGCAGGATATACAGTTTATAATCCAGCCTATGTCTAGAGATGTCCATAAAAAGATTTCACAATATCTAATCCCAAATTGAGCAACCTTCTCCTTCAAGCCACTCATCCCCATATTTAACTTAAATTCATGATTCTTTGCAATGTTAGCAATTTTCTTTGCCTCTGGTTCTCTTGTTAGAGAATAATTCTAATGGGGTAACTAAAAGTTTTTGTTTTGTAACATATTAGTGACTAGTTTCAGATTATCTGTTTTCATCTAGGTGTGAGGTTTGTTTGTTTTTTTCAAATATTCAGGACAGTGGTATGAGACACATTTGGGAACTTGCTTTGTACATTATAAGAATACCATCTTTAATAAGGTACTGCTCATTCTTTTCTTTGCCATCACTGATTTTGAAATTTCAAGTTTTACTTGTTCCCTTGAACATCTAATATAGAATTAATTGATGGCCATTTGATCTCTATATAAATTCTTTATGATATTCTGTTTCAATATGCAGACTTCCACTTATATCATAGTATTGCTTACTTAGCTAATACTTGCAATTTAACTCTTTTGTGCATTATTTCTTCTTTCCAGGGACTTTTCTTACTCCTTCCTGATGCCTATTACCTTCATTTTGGAACTTTTTCTTATTTAAATAAAAAAGTTTGTAGGCTGAAAAGATGTGGATTTCCTTGGGCTAACTTTAAATAGAAACATATAGAAAATAATGTGTAACAAAAATATGATGAAAGCTCTGAAATTTAGAGAGTAAAGGAAATAATTTACCCTTTATAGAAAACTAATTACAGTTTATAAAGTGGGTTGCTGAAAAATCTTCTGCCTGGCAGAAATAATTCAAACTGTTGGTCTTGGCATTAGCAACAGAATTAGAAATACTGTCCTGAAAGTTCATCCTAAGAATCACTTGGGAGGATAGAAACTATAAATGAAATCTAGGCTAACTACCTTATCAACAAAAATGTCCTTTATGAAGAGCTTTAAAGGTACAACCCTATTAAATAAACCAGTGCCCAGCAAAGTGCCTGAGATATACATGCTCAATAGATGGTATAATACACCTTTTTCCTAATGTAGAAAAGGAAAAAGTTTAATTTGCCTTCTCTGGCTCCCCATCACCTGATGGATAAGCCCAAGTTCCTTAGAATGGCATCTAAGGCTCTTCTCATGATCTGGCCTTTGCCTAAATTTCCAGCCTCATTTTCTGCCACAAACCACCTGGTGCTTAATGCTCTCAAACCTGCTTTTACTTCTTCAAAGCTTTACTATTTTTTTGCCTCCATGTTTTTATTTGTGCCCCTGCCTCCTATCCGATTGGAAAACTCCTATTCCTCCTTCAAAAACTCCAGTTCAGAAATCCCTGGGAAGTCTCTCCTCATACTCCTTGTCATAAAGACCTTATCTTCTCCGCTAAACAACTCCTACAACTCATATATGCTTCCATGATTGTACTTATCACATTGATACTGAAATTTACCTGACTACGAATCTGTCTCCCCACTCAGCTATGAGAATTTATATGTATCATGTTTGTATACTTAAGGCTTAGCATAGTTTCTGGCACAGAGTAATTGCTCAGTATATGCTTGTGGAGCTGAATTTATTTGCCTAAGTTGAACAGATTTGTAAAATGGAAAAAAAAAAGAAGTTCCTACACTTGAGGGGAAATTGTAACATGTAGTAAGAATGCTACAAACAATTCATTTCACATAATGAAGCATGTCCATTTATTCTCCTCTGGAACAGCAAATTCAAAGTGCTCAAATTTTTCTTAATGAATAAATACAGCTAGTCTCCATAACCTTCTCACGAATGATACCCATACAAATTAATTGTACCTACTATATGCCAGACACTCTGACCATGTTGAAGGTACAAAGATGAATCAGGCAAGGATATTTCTCAAAAAGCTCCAGTTCTCATGGGTGAGGCATATATGTAAACAAATATCTATGATATAATGTGACAATGATCATATTAGAGATATGTATAAAGCAATACAACCTATTAGTTCCTTTGGGGAGGTGTTTGGATTCAGTGTCAGGAAAAGCTCTAAACACTTGATGTAAAACATTGATTTTGAGGTTCAAATGATGAGTACAAATTCTCAATTAAGGTAAAACAGGAGCAGCAACTTGAACATGCACTGATGTGTTTAGGGAGGATCATTGGATAGAGAAGCATGGTGAAGCCAGCATTTCCCAAAGTTTGCTCTGCTGAATACCAGTTCTGTAAGATGCTTCTTCCAACAGAAGTTTCCACAGTCAAAGAAGTTGGAGTAAAACTGACTAATTGTGTTGCCATGTCATGCAACAGATCACAAGGAGCTATTAGCAAGGAGCTCAGTACTACAATCAAGTCCAAGGACACAATAAACCAGTTTCAAAATCCCAACTTTGAGGATTGGTTTATTGGGACTTCCCATACTGATTTGTGATTCATTCAAGGTTTAGAAAACATACCCGTTACTTGAACAGAGAAAAATTTTAAATAAATTATTACTTATGATAAGTTGTTAATTAATTAATCAAGAAAACAATAATCTATCACAGTGTTAGCAAATTCAGGAAGCAGCTAACCCCTCTAGGGCTGCAGGAACAAAGGGAAGAGTTTGGAATTATTAAAATTCAGGAGCTTAGAGGAACATCCCTCTGGAGTCCCTCAGAGAAGGGGGTGCTGCTCAGCTTGGATTGGTGGCTTAAGCGGGGGCATGATGAGGCTGATTTTGCAAGTTTTTAAAACTGAAAATAGAGCATCCAACCACTGTAGAACAATATAATGTAGTCTAATATACATATAATTGGAACCTCTAAAGGAGAATAGAGAAAGATTGGGGCAGAAGAAACATTTCAAAAGATGATGACTGAGAAATTTCCAAATATAGTGAAAGCATAAAACCACAGATCCAGGAAACCCAGAGAACTCCAATATTATATACTGCTGTGTAACAAATTACCCTGAAATTTAGTGGCTTAAAGCAACAAATATTTCTTATCACCAAGTTTCTGTGGGTGAGAAATTCAGGAGTGACTTTGCGTGGTGGTTCTGTCACCCACTGTGAAGAAAAGCAGTGAGAGAGAAGCCACAGGGCCTTTTAGGACTAGTCTCTCAAGTCACACATTGTCATTTCCATCTGATTCTACTTGTTAGTAGCAAGTTACTATGTCTGGCCCACACCCAAGGGGAAGGAAATTAGGTTCTATATCTCCATTTCAAATATGAAGGAGAAATGAAGATTTTTTAAAGGTAAACAAAATGAAGATTATTCATTACCAGCAGACCTGCACTATAAGAAATGTTAAAGGAAGTTTTTCAGGCAAAAGGACTATGATATCAGAAAGAAATTGGTATCTACACAACAAAATGAAGATCTTAAAAAATGATTAAAATAAAGTGATATATGGACATTTTTTTCTTATTTTTATTTGTTCTAAAGATAATTAACTGTCTAAAGTAGAAATAGTGGCAAATCATTGCGGGTTTATAGCACATATAAGGGAATGTGTGACAAAAATAGCACAAAAATTGCGAGGGAGGAATTTTAAGTATTCAGTTGTAAGGTTTTTACATGCACATGAAGCAGTGTAATATTTGAAGGTAGACTGTGATAAATTAAAGATGTAAAATACAAGCTCTAGGGTAACTACTAAAATATTTTTAAGGTATAAATAATAACCTAATAATGGAGATATGAATGAATCATAAAAATATTTAATTCAAAGTCAGGAAAAGAAGAAGAAACAAAAAAGAGATGGGGCAAAGAGAAAATAACAAGGTAATAGATTTTAATCCAACCATATCAATAATTAAATTAAATGTGAATGATCTAAACACAGAATTAAAGATTGATTAAAAATTAATACCTAACTATATGCTGGCTAAAGGAAACCCACTTTAAATATAAAGCTTAAAAGTTAAAAGATGGAAAAAATATATACTATGCAAGTACCAATAAAAATAAAGCCAGAATGGCTATTTTAATATCAGACAGTGTGGATATCACAAGAGCAGTATGTAATGTTAAAAGAGACAGTTCACCAAAAAGACTTAACAACATTGTTTGTGCACCAAAAGCAGATCTTGAAAATATTTTAGGCAAAAACTGATAGAACTGAAAGGAAAAAGAAACAAAACCACAATTATGTTTGGAGACTTCAACACCATTCTCAGTAATTGGTAGAAAAAGTAGAAAAACAGTACCTAAATTGCTAATTTTAGTAGAAAATAGACCAACTAAAAGAAAAATGGCTCATTCAAGGGTACAAAGGTATGTTTTACATTTCTTCTCCCATTTTATTATAGTTGTTAATCACCTCATTTATTTTTATAAATGCTCACCTTATGTTAAAGATATTTTTCTTTGGAAAATCATGTAAATCAAACTTTACAATATCAACCCCACTTTTCCCCTTTGATTTGTATTTTAATTTCAGAGGTAGTTAGTCTACATTTCTAATTCATTTTCACAAGTCAGTAGCTCCTAATATTTAAGATTTAGGTTTCCTAATAGATGTACAAAATCTATCCAAAGAAAACTATAAGAGGACTTCCCTGGTGGTACAGTGGTTAAGAATCTGCCTGCCAATGCAGGGGACACAGGTTCGAGCCCTGGTCTGGGAAGATCCCACATGCCGCAGAGCAACTAAGCTTGTATGCCACAACTACTAAGCCTGCGCTCCAGAGCCTGTGAGCCACAACTACTGAGCCCATGTGCCACAACTACTGAAGTCCTAGTACCGTGCTACGCAACAAGAGAAGCCAACGCAGTGAGAAGCCTGCACACTGCAATGAAGAGTAGTCCCCGCTCAATGCAACTAGAGAAAGCCCATGCGCAGCAGTGAAGACGCAATGCAACCAAAAATAAATAAGTGTATAAAAAAGAAAACTATAAGACACTTCTGAGAAACACAAAGTAGACTTGAACAAATTGAAAGAACTCCCACATTTTTGGCTAAGAATTAAATATCATAAAGTTGATAGTTCTCCCCATATTAATGGATAAAGAATATAATTTGAATAAAAATCTCAAAAAATACATTTTTCTGGAGCTGGAAAGTTTATTTTAAAGTTAATATGGAAAAATAAACAAGAATAGTCAGGAAAATCTACATATGTTATATCTTCCCACAAATAATGATTATTATTTAGCCTTGAACCATCCATTATGTTTAAAACAAAAAAATGAAAAAATGTATTTTATATTAACCCATATATTCATCATTTCTGGTGCCCTTCATTCCTTTGGGTAGATCCAAATTTCCATCTGGTCTCATTTCCCCTTTGCTTGAAGAGC